>NC_083406.1:17427905-17734750 GCF_020745735.1 Hemiscyllium ocellatum
TTCACATAGACTCCTGCTTCTTTCTTCTGGCATGTTGCAAGTCCTCGGATATTGGCAGTATTTCCCAAACCAGTCGTCATTGCAGATACATCGACCACATGAGCAGATGCCATTGCCTGTTGGGTGAGTAAGCATAGAATGACCATGCTTTAAACACAAATTATACTCTCAATTGGTTAATTTAGATTTTGTTGTGTGAATTAACTTCAAACCAACAAGCGTCCATTAATGCCTAAACCTTAGAGTAATATTTGAAATATTTCCAATTTCCTTGCCATTCTTCAAATTGTCTTCTTTATTAACTTATGGATCATCAAGCAGATTTATAATCAGTGGTTATATCCATCTGGGACCCTTTCATATTGCTTAATCAAAGTCTGAATGAACCTTGAATAAATAGTCGTTTCACTATTACTGGCCTTGGTTATTGATTACAGGTCACTGCAGCTCAAAATGTTTGGACTTGTTCAATTATGCTTTCACAAGGCACACAGTGACCAGGGAAAATATTACTTGTTATAAGCTCAAATGTATCTCAGATTAGTGATGCAGAGAACTTTAGTCTGAGCTGTAATTGGATCTGTTAAACGATCAATGAAATGTTTTTCACGAGACGGTGACCCTCACTTTACTGAGGTTGGATAGAAGGGCCCATAATTGATCAAAAAAAAGCACAAAATGTTTTTCAGCTTCAAATTGCTAAGTTGTTCCAAATAATTGTTCAAAACTAATTAAAACGAACAAAGAAAGCAATGACTATTTTGCAATCAATCATAAAACAATTTGGCGCTATGTTTGAAACAATTACTCACTTAACAGCACAAGATAGCTTTGCCTGCATCTCAGAGCAATTTCGAAATATTTCGAACACTGCCAAACTTTATGATTTACTCTCGGCACCAACGGGTACTGCCAATATTACATGAAAGTAATTCACCTCTATTTCACTTCAACCTAATCCTGGCTGATTACTTTTGTGCTTGTTTTTCAAATGTCAGTTTATTAGTTCATCTTGCTTCAGATTCCTAACCATTATGCTACAGTATCTAACATTAATGTTGCAATATTGTTATTTACAGAGAATGGTGTTGGCCAGTTCTCCTGTCCGTTCGTTCCATATTGCATTCTCTGTAAATTTGAAGTCATCCAAACCTTTGCTGCCAGTAACATAACCTATGGCAAGCCCCATTTATCTTTCACCCCTGTGCCCTGGATTTATATTGGTTCCCAGCATAGCAACATTATAATTATCATAGAGTCATAGAGACGTACAGCATGGAAACAGACCCTTCAGTCCAGCCCTTCCATGCCGACCAGATATCCCAACTCAATCTACTCCCACCTGCCATCACCCTGCCCATATCCGTCCAAACCCTTCCTATTCATATACCCATCCAAATGCCTTTTAAATGTTACAATTGTACCAGCCTCCACCACTTCCTCTGGCAGCTCATTCCATATATGTACCACCATCTGCGGGAAATAGTTGCCCCTTAGGTCTCTTTTATATCTTTCCCCTCTCACCCTAAACCTATGCCCTCTAGTTCTGGATTCCCCGACCCCAGGAAAAAGACTTTGCCTATTTATCCTATCCATGCCTCTCATAAATTTGTAAACCTCTATAAGGTCACCCCTCAGCCTCTGATGCTCCAGGGAAGACAGCCCCAGCCTGTTCAGCCTCTCCCTATAGCTCAAATCCTCTAACCCTGGTGACATCCTTGTAACTCTTTTCTGAATCCTTTCAAGTTTCACAATATCTTTCCGATAGGAAGGAGACCAGAATTGCATACAATATTCCAACAGTGACCTAACCAATGTCCTGTACAGCCGCAACATGACCTCCCAATTCCTGTACTCAATACTCTGACCAATAAAGAAAAGCATACCAAATGTCTTCTTCACTATCTACCTACTTGCAACTCCACTTTCAAGGAGCCAAGAGCCTGCAGTCCAGGGTCTCTTTGTTCAGAAACACTCCCTAGGACCTTATCATTAAATGTTTAAATCCTGCTAAGATTTGCTTTCCCAAAATGCAGCACCTCACGTTTAGCTGAACTAAACTCCAACTGCCACTTCTCAGCCCATTGGCCCATCTGGTCAAGATCCTGTTGTAATCTGAGATAATCTTCTTAGCTGTCAAATAAGGTACAGAAGCTTGAACACACACACACACACACACACACACACACACACACGCCGGTTTTGTAACAGTTTTTACCCTACTGTTGTTAGAATACTTAATGGACTCACAAACTCTTAACATTTGGTTGTACCTGTGTTTTTGTTTTTGCTACTGTTTACCTATTATTTACTTATCTATGCTACATAATTATGTCATCTGCCTGGATTGCTCGCAAGACAAAGCTTTTCACTGTGCCTCGGTACACATGACAATAAATTCAATTCAATTCAATTCGATTCAAATTCTGGTCAAATATCTCAATTGCTTCACTGTAATCTCCTCAAGCCCTAAAATCCTTTGCAGCATCTGTGTTTCTCCAATATCTCCTCCACTTTCAAATTTTTACTGGCTTCACCATTGGCCAGCGCACCTTCAGTTGTCAAGGCTCTTAACTGTGGAATTCACTCTCTAAGTCTCTCCACCTCTCGATTTTCCCTCCGCCTTTATAACAATCTGTAAAACCTCCCTCTTTGACTAGCTGACTCAGTGTCAAGTTTTGTTTATTAGTCACTCTTGTGATGAGCTTTGGAATGTTTTACTATATTAAGAGTGCTATATTAGTAAAAATTGGTTATTTGTTTCTGAGATTTGTTGCACTTCAGAGGGCAAACCTGTGAACCGACCCCCTATAGTTCCCCAAACAGATTGAAGATCAAGTGGCCCCGTATCATCTTGAATGTGAAAGGATGGGAGTTGCAATGACAGCTGACGTTACCCAAGTCCATTTTATCAATGTTTCCCCCACTATACCATCCAATTAAGGCCATTATAACTACTGTCGGATCAATCATTCCATACAGAAACATTTTTATGTTTGCCTTTGTGAGCAACACCACCAGCTAGAATATTGGAAGAACACAGACAGATCAGGAATGATGATGAACAACATTCGGGCATTTAGGTCCAAATTAAGAGGTGAGCACTAGCCAAGGTTAAGTTCTGGATTTGCAATCCGGACATGAATGTTGTTCCTATCTTCATAAAATCATTGTAAGCAGACAAAGTACATTTTTACTAGCACAGTGATGAACAGACTTCATTGGAAATTTCATCACTTAAATTGGCAGACATAGTGATGAGAGTGTTTCTTTGTTTTAAAACCTTGTACACATTTAGATATGAGTCCTGGAGTAAACATGACATGGTACAATGTTGAGGTTGTTTACATTGCTAACATTATATTAGTTTTCTGTTTTGCAGGTTAGATTTGACATTGCTAATTACTATTGTATAGATAATTAATCTGCAGACTGATTTCAGAGATGTTTAAATTCTGCACTTGAGATTGGCTGCACTGCATTCAGTTCTGAGCCCAGCACCTCAGCAAGGAGCTGGTGGCCTTGGAGTGAGATGCAGCAGAGGTTCAGTGCTGCAAGGGTTCAGTGCTGCAAGGGTTCAGGACACATTGTAAAATATTTAAACATTTATAAATTGAGTGGTAGATTTTTGTTCTGTAAAGAATACTAAGGCTTACAGAACCAAAGCAGGTTAGTGGAGTTCAGATACAGATCAGTCATGATTTAAATTAAATGGGGAAACTGTTTTATGTTCCTTCCTATACTCGATTTTATCAATTGTGAATTCTTAATCCATCGCTTGAAGATTTCAAAGTGTGCCATGGACTCAATGGGCAAAATGGCATCCTTCTGTTCCTGATTACTCTATTTCAGAGATCTGTGTGCAAATATAATATTTACTTTATGATGGCAAATCTAATACACAAAATAAAAATTAATACAAACTCAATGACATAAAGAATTTCAACACTTTCTATCCTAAAAGTGTTGTTATGATGTTTTACTGTGAATGATAAATTCGAAGACTGAGTGTGTGAGAATTGCATGGAGAAGCATGGAGATAATTACTGCATTGCAATGTGAGGTATGTGCTTGGAGTTGCGATTTGTTGTCATTTTAATTACAAATTATTGCCTTTTACTTTTCTGCATTCTTTCCATTTCAATGTTATACATTAATGAGCACAAAGTGTTTGATTTTTATCTTCCCATCAAATCATGGTTTGTTTGGAGATTTGATTAAAAATTACTCTGTTATAAATAGAGCCCAGTTGTGATAAGTTATGAAGATGAGGATGAATGAAGTTAGTTTTTGGTGTCACTTTTTAACTATCAGCATCAATTGAAATTAATTCTTCATTGCTTCCATCTTTAGGTTTATTGCAGCAGATTAACATGTTCTTGTGTTAGTCCAGTTAATGACAAAGCAATCATTAGCCTTTTGGAAAGTCATCACTTCCAATGTCCTCTCCAAGCCACACAACATCCTGTCCTAATTATATTACTGTCACTAAATCAAAATCTTCGATCTTTCTCTCGAGCAGCACAATGGTATACCGATATCAACAGAGCAAGAGGATTCCACACCACTATCTTCTCAGGGACAATAAAGAAGGAAGGAGGAAATCCTTCCATTTGAATAACACTTTACACACCAGCAGATGTATTAAAGTGCCTTTAACCAGTGAAATATTTTTGAAATGTGGCAGATGTTTAATGCAGGGTAAGCTTTCACAAACAGAAATATGACAATTGCAACATTTAAATGGGTAAATGAATAGGAAGGGTTTAGAAGGATATAGTCAAATGCTGACAAATGGGACTAGGTTAATTTAGGATATCTGATCGACATGGACAGTTGGATCGAAGGGTCTGTTTCCGTGTTGTACATCTCTATGACGCTATGACAATGACCAGATAATCTATTTTGGTCTGATGTTAATTTCAGGATAAATATTGGCCAGAACACTAGCTGTAGCTTCGGTACTTTTCTTCAAAAAGGTGGCATCGGATCTTTTACAGATACTCAGTCAGTCAGGTGGGGCGTTAGTTTAAAGGTCAATCAGAAGGTTGGCACCCCAACGGTGCAGCACTTCCTCTGTCCTACAGTGCAATGTCTTTTGTAGTGAAGCCCAGGAGTCGGATTTGAACCCAAAGGTGAGTGTGTTGCCAACTGAATCACTGCTGTCAAATCAGAGAACTTCAGGATAGATAATAAATAGTGGGCTTGAATGCAATTTTCATATCCTCAAAAATAAATAAATAAATAAATATGCAAGTTGCATCATTGGCAGAATCACTAGAGATGTCTCTGAAGTTTAAGGCACCGGGATGACTAATTTGCTGCAAATTGATGTAGTGAACAATTCATTGAATGAAAAGGACTTTTCTGCTTTGCAACAGTGTCTAGTTTTCTTATTATAATATAAGACAAAAATAAAACCACCTACCACCACAGATGGTTCCTTCACTGTCCTCACACTGCCGGTCATCACATTCACACTTTTTTCCATAGACACGCCTATCTCCCGGTGGGAAACAAGTACACTGACCACACTGGCATTTTCCTAAATAGAACAGTCAGTCAGTGAGTTAAACTCCTTGACAATACAAAGACAAGAATGGTTTTTACAAAAAGTACTAATTAAGGAACAGTCATTCAAATTTTGCTGAACGTTTCCATTATTGAGGTGTAAATCCTCCCATCGTAATGTGGTGATTCCTTCTGATCGTCACAAAGAATTGATGAAGCATTTGGCAGTGGCCTCACAGAAACTGCACTTCATTCTCAATCCCCACATGAGTTTCAGGAAAAAGGTGCACTTGCATATTGACTGCCCATTAAAATCCCCACAGAAGGTTTGGGCTTGTGGTTAGTAATACAGGGAGGTGACTCCTTACAATGAGATGAAAATTGTCATGACTACCAAAGCTGCTAAACCCAGAATGCAAACAATCAAAAATTATGGAGTTTCATTCCTTCGGGTTGTAAATCATTGTTTGAGATTCTAATAATGCTTTATTTTCTCTCTTAAGCAATTATTCTTTATTCTGTACTTGCCCTTGATTTGAGTCTAATTCACCGGAAGTCCTTGTCCATCATTACGTATTCCCCAAACCTTAAATGTCTAGTAGACTGTTTGTCTCATTGTTCTCAGGATGACTGAGCTGGACTGACATCAGCTCAGTCATCCAATCAGAGTCATAGAGATGTACAGCGTAGAAACAGACCCTTCGGTCCAATACATCCATGCCGATCAGATATCCCAACCCAATCTAGTCTCACCTGCCACTACCCTGCCCATATCCTTCCAAACCCGTCCTATTCATATACCCATCCAAAAGATTTTTAAATGTTGCAATTGTACCAGCATCCACCACATCCTCTGGCAGCTCATTCCATACACGTACCACCCTCTTTGTGAAAAAGTTGCCCCTTAGGTCTCTTTTATATCTTTCCCTTCTCACCCTAAACCTATGCCCTCTAGTTCTGGACTCCCCCACCCCAAGGAAAAGACTTTGTCTATTTATCCTATCCATGCCACTCATAATTTTGTAAACCTCTATAAGGTCACCCCTCAGCCTCTCCCTGTAGCTCAAATGCTCCAACCCTGGCAACATCCTTGTAAATCTTTTCTGAATCCTTTCACATTTCACAATATCTTTCTGATAGGAAGGAGACCAGAATTGCACGCAATATTCCAAAAGTGGCCTAACCAATGTCCTGTACAGCCACAAGATGACCTCCCAACTTCTATCGACCTGCAACTCCACTTTCAAGGGGCTATGAGCCTGCACTCCAAGGTCTCTTTGTTCAGCAACACTCCCTAGGACCTTACCATTAAGTGTATAAGTCCTGTTAAGATTTGCTTTCCCAAAATGCAGCACCTCGCATTTATCTAAATTAAATTCCATCTGCCACTTCTCAGCCCATTGGCCCATCTGATCAAGACCCAATTGTAATCTGAGGTAACCTTTCTCACTGCTGAAAATGTGTTGCTGAAAAAGCGCAGCAGGTCAGGCAGCATGCAGGGAAAAGGAGATTCGACGTTTCGGGCATAAGCCCTTCTTCAGGAATATGCCCGAAACGTTGAATCTCCTATTCCCTGGATGCTGCCTGACCTGCTGCGTTTTTTCAGCAACACATTTTCAGGTCCGATCTCCAGCATCTGCAGACCTCACTTTCTCCTCGAAGATTTTAACCTTTTTCACTCTCCACTACACCTCCAATTTTGGTGTCATCTGCAAACTTACTAACTATACCTCTTATGCTCACATCCAAATCATGAATATAAGTAATGGAAAGTAGAGGACTCAGCACCAATCCTTGTGGCACACCACTGGTCACAAACCTCCAGTGTGAAAAACAACCCACCACCAACATCCTCAGTCTTTTACCTTTGAACCAGTTTTGTATCCAAATGGTTAGTTCTCCCTGTATTCCGTGAGATCTAGCCTTGTTAACAGTCTCCCAGGGGAACCTTGTTGAACGCCTTACTGAAGTCAATATAGATCACCTCTACCACTCTGCTCTCATCGATTCTCTTTACTACTTTTTCAAAAAACTCAATCAAGTTTGTGAGACATGATTTCCCACGCACAATACCATGTTGACTATCCCTAATCAGTCCGTACCTTTCCAAATACATGTAGATCCTGTCCCTCAGGATTCCCTCCAACAACTTGCCCACCACCAACGTCAGGCTCACTGGTCTATAGTTCCCTAGCTTGTCCTTACCACCCATCTTAAACAGTGGCACCACATTAGTCAACATCCAGTCTTCCGGCACCTCATCTGTGACTATCAATGATACAAATATCTCAGCAAGGGGCCCAGCAATCACTTCTCTAGCTTCCTATAGAGTTCTAGGGTACACCTGATCAGGTCCTGGGGATTTATCCACCTTTATGCATTTCAAGACATTCAGCACTTCTTCCTCTGTAATATGGATATTTTTCAAGGTGTCACCTTCTATTTTCCTACATTCTATATCTTCCATATCATTTTCCACAGTAAATACTGAGGGAATTCAGGAGAAATATTCTCACCCAAATGTGAGAATGTGGACGTTGCTGGTTTCTGGTGCACGCTACGAGACAAGTCTGTGCTGCCAGAGTGCACTGTTGGTGCATTGTGGGAATGCCAGGATGGTTGTGATGAGTTGTCAATGTCTGGAGGAATGCATTTGGCTGGTGTTCATGCTCCGTTCCTTCAAGTACTGTTGCTCAATGTCCAATGTGGCAATCATTCAGAGCTGATTCAGCCTGGTATCTCCTCTGGCTTCATTGACAGGTTTTCCCAAAGTCCCTCAGGTTTTCTAAGATAGGTCTCTCACTAGTAATAGGCATGACCTTCCTTGGCCTCCTCCATTGTAGCAATGAAGCCCACCGCAAATTGAAGGAACAACACTTCATCTTCTGCCTGGGCAGACTACAGCCTAAAGGACTCAAAATTGAGTTCTCCAATTTCACATAACTCCCTTCCCATCACCTGACTCCCCTCCTAGCCCCTCTCCTCCCATCCACTCCTCCCTGCTACCAACCAGATTCATTCTTCCCATTGACCAACCAGGTCATACCCTCTACCTGTCTTCACCTAGCTCCACTTCACCACTCTGGTCCCGCCACCCCCTTTATCTGCAGCTCCCCCTACACCCACCCCCAGTCCTGAAGAAAGGTTACACCCAAAATGTCAACTTCTCCACCTCCTGATGCTGCTTGGCTTGCTGTGTTCTTCCAGCCTCCTGCCACAGTATTAATGGAGGCATATTTTGGCAGTAACAAAATGTTTACAAATGATAATGAGCATCATTTAGCATCTTGCTACTGCCAAGCGAGAATCTCACTCATACTGCTTGTTCAAGCATAACAGACTTGAATGTTGAGATAGGCCTTGCCACACTTTTTCCTGAATTGGCCACGTATCTCACCTTAGCCCATGTCACTCAGACCCCTATACGATACCACCCATGGAATGGTGAACACAATACATAGACAATACACAAATAATGGGACATTCAATAGGTACATGAGGGGGAAAGTATCGGAAAGATAGTTGGACAATGTAAAGTGGGATAAAAACTCATGTGTAGCCCATCACTCTGGCAACTGAGTGATATAGCGTTCCTCTGATCTCTATGTTCTCTGTATGTCTATGAAATACATTTGAAAGATTGACAATAACAACAAAATACTTAAACAACACATTATTTAAAAAGGAAAGAATTGCATTTATATAATTCCTTTCATGCACCAGAACCCTAAGGTTCAACAGCCAATGAAATATATTTTGGTCTAATTGCAGTTGCAATGCTGGGAATGCAAAAACCAATTTGGATAAGCAGGTTTCGACAAATAGCAAAGTGATAATGACCAGATAACTTGCTTTGTGGTGGTGGCTGATTGAGGAATAATTATTGATTATGACAACAGAAAAAGCCCCCGTGCTTCTTCAAAAAGTGCCATTGACCTTTTGCAACCACCTGAGGTGACAGATGGGGTCTTGGTTTTACATCTCGTTCAAAAGAATAACACCTCTGACAGTGCGGCACTCCATCAGCATAACACCAGGAGCATGAACCTCAGAGTGGCATGTTAAAATCTTGGGCCAAGACCTGAAACCCTAACCTGCTGACTCAGCAGTGAGAGTGCTACACAGTGAACCATGGGTGACACTCCATTGTAGTAAATAGTCCCAAGATTTAATCAAATAAAATGTGACACTGAACTGAATAAGGAGTTATTGGGGCAGATGGCTACAAGCTCTGTCAACAAATACAAGTTTTAAGGCTCATTTTAAAGGTAGAGAGATGTGGAAAGAGGTTGGGAGATTGAGGAAGCACGTTGTAGAATTTATGGACCCAGGCAGCTAAAGACCTGATCGACACAGATAGAGCAATGAGAATCAGGCTGGCAGTTCCCTTTAAAGGTAGAATTATTTGTATTTGGTTTGAAAGTCTCACAACTACAGTACAAAAAGCGATGTAGCAGGTGTTTACTTGAACTGGAAACAGGTTGAATTGGTTCAGTCAGTCAAAGAAGCAGTGATGAAGAGATGAACGATGCTGTGACCTTGTGACTGTCCTTGGACCCTGGCATCAATAAAACCCTTGAAAGATGAAATCCTTGATGTGTTGCCTTTGATGTTGAAAGTGAAGTCTGACTCTCTCCCCCAGTCTTTAATACCAACAAAAACTTGCAGCGAGCATGAGACAAATTTATAATTCCAGTGATTTCCCTGGTGCATTGATTCTCCATGAAAGCAGTCACTTATCACAATACTTGTGAGAATTTAGGAGTATTCGAAATTCGCAAGATGCCATAAATAAGCAGAAATGATTCCCACTGGAAGGACAGTCAATAACCAGAGGAGACTGATTTAAGGTAACTGATGGAAGAACCAGTGAGGAGATGAAGAGAGTTTTTGTTTACGGCAGTAAATTGTTGTGATTCGGAATGTACTGCCTAATCGGGTAGTGGAGGCAGATTCAACAGCCACTTTCAAACTGGGATTGGAGAGTTCCTTGAAAAGGAAAATAAATTTCAGCATTATAGGAAAGAGCTGAGGGAGTGGGACGCATTAGATAAACTCTTTCAAAGATCCAACGCAGGTACGATGGGCTGAATTACCTCATTCAGTGCTGTTGCCTTATCTGAAAACAGAAAGGTGAGTTGATCCAGCCTCTACATTTGGCATCGCTTTGTGAAAGAATTGATGACATGAAGTCAGTGGATTAGACAGGAAAACAGGATCAAAGCTTAAGAATTAAGGCTGTTTTAATTTGAATCTCACTGATAGGCTTCCATTAATCAGTTAAATCTCCATTTGTAAGAATCAAGAGTGTGGTGCTGGAAAAACACAGCAGACCAGGCAGCATCCGAGGAACTGGAGAGTCGACATTTTGGGCATAAGCCCTTCAGGATAATGTAAGTATTTGTCAGAATACAAAGTGCTCGGTTACCTCTCTCTACTGTCTGGATGCCTCCTAGAAACATGGGTAAATCAGACTACCCCAAAACTGATCCCAATACCCAATCTTCTACATCAATTACACTTCCACATAGTCTTCCTATATTCCTTAGTCCTTCAGTTCCCTACATTAAATGACCTCAGTCTTGAATATACCCACTGTCGTTACATCTCATAATACATTATTTTCCAGAGCTTTACATTCTTCAGCTCAGCCTCTTGACATCTACTTTGCCAATCTCTCCCAGTATGTTAAAAACGGAAAGAACTGTGGATGCTCTAAATCAGAAACTAAAACAGAAACTGCTGGCAAAGCCCAGCTTGTCTGGCAGCATCTGTGAAGAGAAATCAGAGTTAATGTTTTGGGCTGAGTGACCCTTCCTCAGAACTGATGGCAGTGAGGAAAATAATGGTTTATATGCATACGTTAGGGTGAGTGTGGTGGTGGTGGTGGTTGGGGGTGGTGGGGGAGGGGAGGTAAGCAGTAAGAAGTCAATGATAGGGGAGATACAACCCAAAGATAGAGAAGAAACATTGGACAAACAAAGGAGTGGGACAATGATCTGGCTAGGAGGATGAATAGCTACTAATAGGCACTGTTAATGGCTAACCATGGGTTGTGTGTAATAGCAGACTATGTGATAACAGGGTCTGGTGTGTGGGGTTTGGGGTAAGGACAAGGTCTAAAGTTGTTTAACTCACTATTGAATCCAGAAGGCTACAGGGTCCCCAAGTGAAAAATGAGGTGCATCTTATACATTTTCAATAAGATCATGTATCATTCTTCCTTCCAGGTCATGAAGGAACCTTTTCAGCATTATTGCTAATAAATTAAACAGCGATCAATCTCAAGGAAAGGATATATTTGCCACATTTTACTTTAGTAAGCTAACTTGCAAAGTGCTTAGATGGACAATCTTCAATAACTTTCAGCTTGAACATATTTTTTACCCCAGAGCTAGGGGGAGGTGATGGCCCAGTGGTATTATCACTGGCCTATTAATCCAGAGATCCTGGTAATGTGCTGGAGATACAGGTTCAAATTCTGTCATTGCAGATGGTGAAAATTGAATCCAATAAAAAGAAGTTTGAAATTAAAAGTCTAATGATGACCATGAATCCAATGGCACTACTGCAGCTCAGTGGTTAGCACTGCTGCCTCACAGTACCAGGGACCCAGGTTCAATTCGAGCCTCAGGTGACTGTCTGTGTGGAGTTTGCACGTTCTCCCTGTGTCTGCGTGGGTTTCCTCCGGTGCTCCGGTTTCCTCCCACAGTCCAAAGATGTGCAGGTCAGGTGAATTGGCCAGGCTAAATTGCCCATAGTGTTAGGTGAACAAGGAAATGGGTCTGGGTGGGTTACTCTTTGGAGGGTCAGTGTGGACTTGTTGGGCTGAAGGGCCTGTTTTCATATTGTATGGAATCTAATCTAATCTAGGTAGGAATGTGAGCTAACGTGGTATCTGGGAACTCAGCAACAGGACCAACATATTATCTGCTTAACAATTCAGATTAGGGGTTAGAGAAAGAAACAAAAAGAAACCAGGCAAATTAGAATTTATAAAGAGAGGGAAATAAAAATAGAAAGGAAAAACATGAACAAATGTAAAAGTTTAATGTAAAATATTAAGAATCTCAATCAGTTACCTGCAGAACTGAGATTCCATTGTTTAAATTGTTCCCTTTCTGAGCCAGACAGATTGGTTAGTATTGGGTTGACAATTATCAAGATATTCATCAGGGTCCTTACTCTGGTAACTGCTAGTCCTAACCCTCTGTAGTGAATTCAGTGGTACGCAATGAGCAAACCTATCAAATTCTTATAAGTAATGGGGAGTTTGAAAGCACGATGCTGATCCTGTAAAGTAAACAACAGGACAACATAAATCAACTAGCAAGATCCGAAGACAATGCTTCATGGTATCGCTCTTTGTTCTTTGAACTTGCTTAGCATTTTAGGCATTAATAACAGTGAGCATCATTAGCGTACTGTGATTATTATAAAATTATTTGGTCTATCATTTAATTTACAGAATATGTTCAAATAACCATTATTGGTGTTATTTGCCAACTGAAAACAAGCAAATAGGCCTGGGCAAAACTGATCAAAAAGGTCAGGACAGGTGTGGCTCCTCTGCAGGGTATTAAATGTTTGCATAGTTTTGAGAATGGCATTCAAACTATTCTGCTTCTGTGTACACTGATTAAATGGAACAATTTGTGCACTAATATTGATGACGCCACACAAAATAAGTCCTTTTCAGACTCCAACAGAAGGCAATAAATGGTCTAATACAGCAATCAGAGCTACATATAAAATTCCACCTCAAGCCTAACGAGCACATGATAAAATTCCACCATTACATTCTTACTTTTGTATTCTGTACCACAGCCAATAAAGAAAAGATATTGCCTTTAAAACTAAGTTTCTTTCAAGGAGCTAGAACAGCGATGATTGGTCAAATGACCTCCTTCTGTGCTGTATGATTCCGAAAGTATCCTCATACCAGTTATTTTCCATAGCTTCTGGTTCATATCGGTTGACAACTGCAGTTCCCTAACGAGTTAAGGGTGTGCTCTGAAGGTAATTGGGGCCCTCATGTCTTAGTTGCTTTCATGCATTTTGCTGGTTTCATCATCTTCAGTGAGTTGATTGTGAACCAATTTTAATGACATACCTTGCAATAGAAGGCAAGACAGAAATCCACAGGGAAATTTGATTTGGAGATTAATTTACTGAAAAATGCCAACAGCTTTAGGAAGCTTTAATCACCAGAATGTTAACTATATTCATTACCTGGAACAGATTGTCACTCTCCACAAACATTCTCTCACTCACATTGATCTAAGGCCATGGTTCACGTCTATATTACAACAGATGTATTTTGACAGACACTTAAGCTTTAACCCAGGTGTCTAATTATCATCTGCTAAATAAGAAAATAATAATATGGCTTAATTTTTACTGCATGATGACCATCAAAATCTCTGAAGGATAATGGTCCTTAGCTCAACTTGGCTGTTGCAGAAGGCTATTAACCTCTGGACTGACCCTCTGACAGTATAGCTCTTCTACAATACTAACCGTTCAATAGGGTAACATGAGTTCATTACTGACTATTCAACAGTGCAACATCCCCTTAGGACTGATCCTCTGACAGTGTAGCACTCCCTCACTACGAACTCTCTAATACTGCAGCGCGCCCTCAGCACTGACTCTCTGACAGTTCAGAACTCCCTCATTACTGACCCTCTGACAGTGCAACACTCCATCAGGCCCAACAAGTCCATATCAGCCCTCCGAAGAGTAACCCACCCAGACCCACTCCCCTCCCCTATGTTTACCCCAGGCCAATGCGGCTAACCTACGCAGCCCTGAACACTATATGCAATTTAGCATGGCCAATTCACCTAACCTGTACATCTTTGGACTGTGGGGTGAAACCCTCGCAGACACAGGGAGAATGTACAAACTCCACACAGCCGAGGCTGGAATCGAACCCGGGTCCCTGGTGCTGTCAGACAGCAGTCCTAACCATTGAGCTACCGTGTCGCCCCAACTGACCCTCTGGCAATGTAGCATTGCCATAACCTGACCACCTGACAGTGCAACACCATTTTGGTAAAACAACTTCACATTTTCAGCAAAAGATAATGAGAAGCTCATTCCCCAGGTCTGGGGACCACTTGCTGGCTTGGAGCTTGGGTGTTTAATAGATTGCACATCAAATCAGCCTGGGATGACACAAACATCTGTGATTTGCAATATGACTGAAAGTGATGAAAGATGTTTAGCCAAAACCTGGGCTAATCTCACCCCCGATTAAATGTCTTTGAAATGAAATTGTCATTCACGTCAGTAAAATGAATGATGTTACATTAATCCACTCCTTTGCTGCAAGGCCATCAGTTGTGAAGCATTATTCCATTCCCTTTTCCTAGATGACCCTCTGATAACTATGGTGAACTTACAAACATGTTCAGGACATAGACAAGTGTGTGATTTATCAGAGCTGATCAACACAAATAACAACTTGCTTTTGCACAGCAGCATTAATATAGCAAAACATCCCAAGATGCATTAGTGAAGTGTTACCAAACAAATCCCGATGCATTAGAAAGTATTAAGGCAGTTGATCAGAGACATGGTCAAAGTGAAAGGTTTTAAGTAGAAACTCAGTGAGGAAGTAGGTTTTTAAATTTGAAGCAGTACCAGTCAGGGAAACAATATCCCAAGTTGGGCATACTTAAAGCATCTGTAGATAAATATCTTCTAAATATATTGTCGAGAATATGATCCACTTTTTACTCATGGTTGCTGTTAGTCATACTTCACTTGTATTTCTTATGAACGTAGGCTGATCATAACATCTCAACTGATTTATGATTAGACATGACCTGAGTTAAATCCCTCACATATTTGACGATCTATGTAATTCCATTAGACAAGAAAACATAAACCACAACCATTATGTAAGAATTAGCTACAAAAGCTAACTAGTTGTGAATACTTTGATTTTGTATCAATAGTTAACATCAAATACTGATCAATTCTTCATATTTATAGAAAATAAAACTTTTTACAATTGGTAATCAATTGGTTTGGAGAGTTTGCTTCAAATGTCAGTGCGAAAACACTTAAATTATGAGGACAAATTGCACAATTGAATTTGCTTGAGTATAAGAAATAAAGAGGTGACCCAATGCAGAGTTATAAGACAATTAAAGAATGATTTGATTGGATGGGTACAGAGACACTATTTCTTCTGTAGAGAAAGTCCAGAACAAAGGGGCCAAACCTTCAAATTAGAGCGAGAACATTCAGGGTGATATCAGGATGCACTACTGCACACAAGGAGTAGTGGAAGTTTGACTCTCTCTTCACCAAAAATGCTAACCTATCCCAACTGTTCATTGAAAATTTCAAAACTGAGGTAGAAATGTTGCGAACATTGTATTGCCACCATTTTGTTGTATCGCCTAAACATTACAAATAATTCCTTGGCAAATGATCTTCCACAGTGATGTAGACCTTTTGCTTCTTGTACTGTGTTTACACCCAATGAGGTAGTACTAATGTTAGCTCCTGAAGCATTAAAAAATATTTGATGTAGGTAATATGGCACTCAGATTCCAGAGATATTTATTACACCACCCAGTATATGTGTGTGTATATATATATATATATATATATATATGTTGTAGTCACAGGCATTTCAGTGTCTGGACTAATACTAAGCTATTTAAGTATTCTTAACAATAAAATTGGAATTTAGGCTGATAGTTTTTTTTTATTTAATAAAAAGCAGTGAGGTCTTCTAGCTTGATAGAATTTACTTTTTAAGAGGAGAGGCATAAGACTGTCCCCTTGATCTGCAGATCTTTACTCAGAAATTGATGTTGCGTTCAGAATGCTTTAAAGTTGAGGGCTATTGTCTAGTTGATCTTCAATAAGAGTTGCAAGTCTCGATCATTGAGAACTTGGATTATTTTATTAGTGGCCAATGCTGCTTACCTCCATCATTTACAACCATGGTGAGGGTTTTTGCCTTCAGCAGGGTATTTTTGCCTGAGTGAGGTAATACTTGTGTTTGTTCCCATAATGTAGGAACTAGACATAGCACTGAAAGATTCAACAGATGTTTATTACAGCTGCTGGTATCTTTATTATAGTCAAAGGCACTTTATTGTTTGGGCGAATGTGAAGTTATTCATATACAAAAAATAGCATGCTTCCATCAGCTTATCATGCTCCAAGTGGCCCCAGATGGGATGAACTAGGAGAAAGTGAGGACTGCAGATGCTGGAGACTAGAGTTGAAAAGTGTGGTGCTGGAAAAGCGCAGTAGGACAGGCAGCATCCGAGGAGCCCTGAAGAAGGGCTTATGCCCAAAACGTCGATTCTCCTGCTCCTCGGATGCTGCCTGGCCTGCTGTGCTTTTCCAGCACCACACGTTTCAACCCCAGATGGGATGAAGCCTAAAACCTTTGAACTCTCATGTTACATGTTATCATGAAGATATCATGAACCTGTCACTTAAAGGTATGTTGTATACTAACTGTGTGAAACAAAACAATAGCCAACATCATTAATGCAAGCTTGCCCTGAAAAACCTCTCTGGAATGATTTGTCTGTTTGTCCCTTTCCGTAGTCCTGGAAAGGTGTGACTAGTATTCATCGCTTTCAGAGTGATGGAGATTAAGATATTGCAAGGTACGGCACTTCGAGGTCTTGATCTCTGGCCCACCATTTCTTTTGAAAGAATATTGTAATTCCTGTCAATTTTAAATGTTTAAATGATGCTTTGTTTATCTTGGTTGAAATTTTCGGTACTAGAACTTTAACTGCCTTCAGTTTCAATTTAAATATCTCATTCTAGTTTTTGCCTCCATGGCCCAATTCTCCCAATCTCAGTAATCTCCTACAGCCCTACAACCCCTCGAGATTTCTGTGCTTCATTAAAAAAAATGTCCTTTGTCAGCAGTACTCAAGTTCTGGATAACCAAAAGGCAAAAAAAAAATCACCTAAGCGCGAATTTTCTAGCAGGGTATTTGAGATGATAAATAGTTGTGAGTATTTTCTTTATTGAAGCCAAACTGTAAATATTTTTAATCCATGCACGAGTTATCTTCCAATGTTTTCTGAGGGCTCTGGGTGGACTTTAGAAACAAATTATTTCCATGTCCTCTCTGTTAAATGATGTCTTGAAACAGATTACTTGTTCATTGTGCTTAGTATGAAAGGTAATGCTTTTCAGGAAAAGACAGCATTGTTAAAATGATGGGGAAAATCAATGCCACGTTTGGTGAGATTACCCAGTATTCTTAGAATGGTAAAGGGTACCTGCAAATGGGGAGGATGGAATTGGGAAAAGGTGGTGGGTGGATAGAGGCAAGGCATCATTTGCACTGGGTTGCAAATTTCCTGTTCCTTGTGGCTATACAGTAAGCTAAGTAAAGGCAACATCACTCTGATAGCAACTTCTCACCGGTCTTCTAATGATATATAATGTTTTGACATATGCATTGTGTATTTTGTCTGCTTGAGGCTACCGTAAACATGTACCAGCAGAGGGAATCTGTTTGGAAGGATCACAAAGGTAACCACAGTTCTTGCAGTTTCACATCCAAGATGCGATTGAAAGTGGTGGGGGTATATTGGCGAGAAGGGGAAGTAGCTAGGCAAGTTCGCCAACTAAGAAAACCACCCTCTACTTGTCACCACACTAATTTAGATCTGGGCAAGAAGGTCCGTGGGTTACCTTTTTGATCCACCACCAGTTAAGCCCCTTAAGTGGAGACACGGTTGTTCAGTGGTAAGCACTGCTGCCTCAACTCCAGTCTCGGGCGACTATTTGTTTGGAGCTTGCATGTTCTCCCCTGTGTCTGTGTGGGTTTTTCTGGGTGTTCTGGTTTCCTCCCATACTCCAAAGACATGTAGTTTAACTGGATTAGCCATGCTAAATTGTCCACAGTCTCATAGGAATGTGTCGGTTAGATGGATTGGCCCTAGGAAATTACAGGGATGGGGGTGTCGGTCTAAGTGGGATGCCCTTCAAAGGGTTAGTATAGAATTGATGGGCTGAATGGACTCTATCTGCACTATCAAGATTCTATGGCCAATTAATATCAACTTGAAAGGGCCTCAACTCACCACCAATGGCTGAAATTGAGGCCTAGCTTCTGGAATGGGAAACAATAGCGACCTGCCTGTCAGTTTAAGGTGTAGCTTCCAGTCAGAGGCATAGCTGAGAAGAAAGATGCTAGTATCTGGATGCCAGTCCTCTGCACTTGCCTTCAATGCCACTGATCTCCTGTTTGCATAACCATAGTCCAGAGAGAAGAGTATAAAATGTACTTGAATTCTCGCCACTGGATCTCCTGATGACCAGATTGTCAGAGTCAAAGCATTGGGAAACTCTCCCATGCTTGCTTCTCAGCTCTGAATGAGCTCACTAGCAGGCGATTTAATAAGTTTTCTCAGCAGTAGTGCTGTATGTTAGTCACTAACCAACATGCTTAACCCTACACATAACGAAAATGTAGGAAAGTTCTATTCAAAATTACTCAGGCAGAATATGTAGCTCTTTCTGTCCCACAAACTTCACAATTCACACTTTTGTCATGAGATGCTGAAAATACAGACTTCAGCGCAAAGAATTCAAGCAAGTCTTGCTCTCCCCAATTTCACATGTGAAGACCTAGATGTCTTAGTCAAGCCCACTGCAGTGACTGTAATAAGGTCAGCCAGCTGGACCTCATAGAATGAGTTCCCTGATTGGAGTTGTTAATCTGGTTCAATCAGACAGATAAAAACAGGAGTGTCAGACATCCTGTTCACTCTGAGAGCTGGCTCTGGGAGAGCTGGATCAGTCTCAAGGACTCTCCATGTGTAAATAAAGAGGGACTTAGTGAGGGGATACCGACTTTTGTGGAGCTATTTCACCTATAATTTTTATTAATGTGAGGAGCAGACGTGGAGTGAATTGTCACATGAACACTCTTGAGTCTGCTGCAACTTGTAAAATTGGTGGTGAACAAATTTCTCACCATCTAAATATAGGCAAATAGCACAAAAAATTACTGGATTTGAATATTTGAAACCAATTTTGATTGGTAGCTCTAATCTTTCTCCATCCCTAATATGGTGCTTTTTGAAGTAGGAATAGAGAATTAAAGATCATGTGCAATAGACAATAGACAATAGATGCAGGAGTAGAACATTCTGCCCTTCGAGCCTGCACCACCATTCAATATGATCATGGGTGATCATCCTGAATCAGTATCCTGTTCCTGCCTTATCTCCATAATCCTTGATTCCACTATCGTTGAGAGCTCTATCCAACTCTTTCTTGAATGAATCCAGAGACTGGGCCTCCACTGCCCTCTGGGGCAGAGCATTCCACACAGCCACCAGTCTCTGGGTGAAGACGTTTCTCCTCATCTCGATCCTAAATGGTCTACCCCGTATTTTTAAGCTGTGTCCTCTGGTTCGGCACTTACTCATCAGCGGAAAGTAACGATATCAGATCAACTTTTATTTTGTAATACCAACACTAGCCATAGAATCAAAGAGCAATGTCTTACAGAAGCAGACTATGTAGTCCATTATACCTGTGCTGGCTGTTTGAAAAAGCTGATGGGAAAACAAATGGAGCCATCCTCTGCTGTTTCCTCATAGCCCTGCACATTTTCCTTTGAAAACATTTGTCCAATGCTCTTTTGAAAGTTATGACTGCAGGTTCAAACAACTCACTGTGTTAAAAAAAAACATTTTCTCCTTTCCTCTGGTTCTTTTGCCATTTACCCTAAATCTGTGTTCATCTGGTTCCTGACCTTCCTGCCTCAGGAAACAATTTCTCCTCATTCACTTCATCAAAGGTATTCATGATTTTGAATGTAGTGACTTCAAAAAAAAGAACAATATAGCAGCATATTGCACTGCCATGCATAATTGGATGCTGGGTTTCCTACAATATATTGAGACAGTAGTTTATAGATTGGAAAGCACTTTGCAATGTCTTGAGGTCATGCAGCGTAGACGCAAGTTCTTAATTTTGCTTTAAAGGCCTATCAGGAATAAACATAATCTGCCTACGCTACACTCAGGCACTTTCTAACAGATGGTTATCAAGCAGAATTGGCAGAATGTGCCAGGAATGGTGTGAAGATTGGCACAGGAGGGTGAAGTGCAGTGGAGGAGACCAATGGAAAGGAAAGATAACAAATAAAAAAAAAACTTCTCAAGTTCATCTATGCCAAATGTAAATATAATCCGAATTTTTAACTTGAAGAGATTTAAATCTACCATTGAGAACATTTTCTTCATGCTGCTGCATAGCTATGGTAATATTAAATGTCATTTTGACATACAACCAGGTTATAGTTACTATTTATTCCAGTCAGTAACTCACAGCAGGTGCTAATTTACTGCCTCATTAGTAACGTACCAATTTCTCTCCAAATGTGGAGTTCCTGCAGTTTATTGCATCAGTACATCCGGTTACTCCATTTTCTGTGAAAATGGGCCTTGATTGCTCAGTATCACTGTCTATGTACTCGGAAGGAACAGTGGACATGGAGGAGGCTAATTGATTAGCTCCTCCAAGGAAGCAGGACAGAAACAATTGAGAAAATGTCCTCAGTTACCATTATGTGGTTTCACTGTCTGAGAACACCAGAAGAAGCAACCGCAGATTTTAGTAATGTTGCAATAATATCTCTAATTCGTTATAATTATCATAAACTATACAATCACAAATTAATGGCATGTTGGCCGCATTAGGCCAGGTTTTGATTTCATAAATATACTTAAAATTTATTGTCAGGTTCAGGGGACAGAAACAGTTGCACATTCAGCTTAAGACATCTAGAACCAGAACTCCAGGGTCTGTTAACATGCATTCTTTATATCTTCCTAACAGGTTCCCTCATGTGTACCTGGTCATCTGAAATGTAAAAGAAAATATCAATTCAACTTTCAATACACTTCCCTACATATGACTGATATATTGTTCCTGTATGTTCTGCTTCAAGGGCTTGACTTAAACATTCAACACTTCCAATGTAGTGCTCAGGGAATGCTGTTTTTTGCAGAGTCTGCTCCTCTCAGACAGACACTTGAAATATCGCATGGCACTAGTTTGACGAAGATAAAGGGAATATCCTTGTCAACAGTTATCCTTCAACCAGCATCGCGACATCAGATTATCGCCACGTTAATATGTGGGCAATTACTGAAGGCAAAATTAGCTGCTCTGTTTCCAAAATTATGAATGTCATTTTGGTTTAACATATTTACTTAGCTCTAAAGCACTTTGATATGTCTGGTGGTACTGAAAGGTGTTATTGCAATGCAAGACTTTCCTTGAATTGTTCCTTATCTGATGTTATACAACAGGGAAGAGCCTATTAGGAATTGTTTATACAAGTTCCTATCTTTGCGCAGATACTATTTTTCTATATTGCTTCTCTAAATTAATGTTTTATTTACTTGCTGGGATTTGAAATACAAGGGTGTTATTGAAGTCAGAGGATGGGCTGTTAGCTGAGGTGAATCATCTATTGCTTTCTGACCTTCTGTTTCTTGCAAGATTAAAGGTTCAGTGGGGTTGTTCCAGCCCTCAAAGCCCCAAGCATCCCAGCAGCATATTATTTATCCCCTTGAATTGTATGTTTCTTTTTGTTTTACTGATTTGCAGTGTGACTCTTCAAAACAGCAGCACCATGGGTTGAGGAAGATGAAAACAAAATTACAATCTTTAGACTTTCACTTCAAAGTGCAGGATTAATGCTTAGATGTGCCAATGCATAAGATCTGCAATAATTAAAGTGCAGAACCTGGTCAAGTTATGCAACTGACTCAGAGAACCAGACAAGGACAACTGAAGGATAGAATCTTCAGAATGGAAATCAGCCACTCAGTCCAACTGGCGCATGCTAGTATTTATGTTCCACGGAAGTTCCCTCCTGATCAACCTATTAGCGTATCCCTCTATTGCTTCCTCCTTCATGTCTATCCAGCTTTCCCTTCAATATATTCATAAAATTCGCCTCAAAGGGGTATTAAAGTCCTGGAGAGAGTGCAAAGGAGATTTACAAGAATGAAAGCAGGAATGAGAGATTTTAGATACAAGGAAATATTAGAAAAATTGAGTTTATCCTCCTTGAGCAGAGAAGACGTTCAAAATTCTGAACACTTTTGACAGGGTAAAGAAGGACATACTAGTTGGTATGTTAGCAACTAGCTGTCTTAATTTCAAGATTGTCATTATAAGAGCTAGTAATGAGGTGAGGAGAAATTTCTTTACTCAGAGAGATGTTAGGATTTGAAATGCACAGTCGGGAAAGTTCGGAAGGTGGATTCCATCTGAGGTTTCAAAAGAGAGCTGGATTTCATAGAATCCTTGCAGAGTGAAAGCTGGCCATTCAGCCCACACTGACCCTCCAAAGAGCATCCCACCCAATCCCTGTCACCCTGCATTTCCTGGACACATATGCTGGACACTTCAGCATAGCCAAACCACCTAACCTGTACATTTTTGGACTGTGGGCGAAAACCCACACAGAAACAGGGAGAACATACAAACTCCACACAGACAGCCACTGCAGGTTGGAAGTGAACCTATGTCCCTGGTGCTGAGAGGCAGCAGTGCTAACCACTAAGCCATCACAACTCCCATTTGAAAGTGCTGAATTCAAAGGACTATGGAGATAGGACTGGAGAAGAGGGCGAGCTGGGCAACTCATTCAGGAGTTGTACTGTAAATTCTTTGATTCTATGAACTAAACTATCCCATGGTAGCTATTGTCATCACTCTGTGAGTAAAGACATTTCCCCCACATTCCTTTATGGATTTATAAATCACTTTCTTATGCTGATGGCTCTTAGGTCTCCCCAGCCAGTAAAACAAAAACGTTTTTTTAGGGCTAAAGGGATCAAAGGGAATGGAGCAAAAGCAGGAACAGGATGCTATGTAGGATGATCAGCGATGATCATATTGAATGGTGGAGCAGGTTTGAATGGCCTACTCTCCTGTTTTCTATTTTTTTACATCTATGTTTCTTTACCTATCCTATCAAAACACTTAGTAATTTTAAAAACTTCTGCTTTGGCCCTTTATTGTATGGAGAAAACAGCACAAAGTTGATCAGCTCATAGAAGTATAGAATCATAAATTGATTACACACAGGAGGCCATTTGGTTGAATGTATCTGTGTTGGCTCTCTTGCAAGAGCAACTCAGCTGGTCCCACTCACACACCCATGGCCTACTGCCCTGTAAACAGGAGGCCATTTGGTTGAATGTATCTGTGTTGGCTCTCTTGCAAGCGCAACTCAGCTGGTCCCACTCACACACCCATGGCCTACTGCCCTGTAAACTGTTTCCTTAACAAATAGTCATCCAGTCCCCTTTTGGAAGCCACAACTAAAAGTGCCTCTGCCAGGCTTTCAGGTAATGCAAACCAGGTCCTAAACACTCACTGTGAAAAATCAATTTTTTTCCCCACATTGCCATTGCTGCTTTTGCTCATCACCTTAAATCTGTACCCTTCGGTTTTTCATCCATCTGTCAATGTGACTAGCTTCTTCCTGTTGACTCTGCCCTTTGCCCTCATGATTTTGAACATCTCTAACAAATCTCCTCCCAACTTTCTCTTTTAAATGAAGAACAAGCTCAGTTTCTCCAGACTGTTCGTGAGCCTGAAGTCCTTCATCCATGATGTGGAGGTGCCTGTGTTGGACTGGGGTGGACAAAGGTAAAAAACACACATCAGGTTATAGTCCAATAGATTTATTTCAAAGTTCAAGCTCTCAGAGTGCTGCTCCTTCATCAGGTAGCTAGCTAGCTAAAAGAGAAGAACTTGAAAAGCCCGCACTTTGAAACAAACCTGCTGGACTGTAACCTGGTGTTGTGTGATTTTTAACTTTGTCCTTCATCCATGGAATTCATAATCTTTTCTTCAACTTCTCTAAAGCCTTCAATTCCTTCCTGTAGCATGATGTCCAGATCTGCGCACACAATACAATACAATAGGGCAGACCCAGTACTTTACCATAGCTTTCTTACATTCATATTTGATGCACTGAATTTCAAACTCCCCCAGTGGCATATTGCGAAGCCGGGTAATTATAAAATACAGCACAGGACGTTCCTGCTGTTTGTTCTCTCACTGCTGACCTGGATGACATTTTTCAAAGAGATTGTAGAAGCATTGACAGCTCACCCAAATGATCAAGGTTCTTCAGTAGCTTATTAATGGCCATTTAAATGTCTCATCACATTTTATTTATTTTAACTTAGCAGGGAGGGTCACGTATATGGGAAGCCCAGTTCCTTCAGCTGTACAAGATGGCATTGGGCAGTATTGGGAGCCCTCTTTGCATATCAAATTTGCCCACTGGAGGCAGCCCACTGCCCTACAAAGGTCTCACTTTACGCTCCTCCGTGTCTTCTAGAACCTGCTAACACATCGTCCTCAACATCTCCCCAGGGCCGGCCAGTGAAATTTATCCCATAACCCTTAACATTCATTGGAGTTGAGTTCCAACATCCGCCCATTCTGGGGGTATACCTGTAGTTTCAAAGTGGCTACCAATCTTACCAGGTTCTTTTGGGACCATAGAGCCATTCAACTAGTTTGTAGCTCTCTGAAGTGGGATCTCCTATCAATGATGGGCAGAATTCCAAACTCCAGCCGATTCACAACCAACAGAATGTTAAATGCACAGCCATGCAGCCACCCATCCTCTGGGATGACTCTTCTAGCCGGGATCAGGGACCATAGCACTCTGTTAATTCCAGCCCCATGTTTCTATCCATAAAATTTTACTAACTTCTTTCTTAATTTAACAATATGTACACACATGGCCCTCAGGTGTGGCTGCTCTTGAACCCCATTTAGAATTGTATCCTTTATTTTATAACTCATCACACCTCTCTGCATTAAAGTTCATCTGCCGCTTGTCCCCCCATTTCACCAGCATCTCTGAGCCCTCGAGATCTATCACTAACCTCATCACAGTTCACATTCTTGGGATTAGAGGGCAGGATTGAGCTCGATGATCAACCATGATCATATTGAACGGTGACACAGGTACGAGGGGTCAAATGGCCTACTCCCACTCCTATCTTCCATATTCCTGTTTCTATTTAAACCACAACCTACAAAAATGCACAAATTCGCATGTAGTTTGTTGGAGAAGCTCCGCGAATGATGAAATCAGTGAGTGTGGAGCTCATTAAAAATAGGATACACAATTTGTTTTGCCTGCTAATATTTATGTTTGTTTTTACTTATATTTTGGCACAGATAGTCGAATTTACATTTTGTGATTTTGTGGATACAGAGGATTTACTGTCACGTGAACTTTTAGTCAATACTTTAAAAACTGAACAATTCTAAGCTGTTAGGACTAGTTGCCCCGAATCATGTGTGCTTCGGCATTTGGACTATACACAGCATCATGTACCTAATTTAGTATGGCCAGTCACAGCCTTACAGGAAATTCATGCATCTTTGTTTAAGAACAGGTCAATGCTAAAGACTATGCAATTTCTAGATGGCCTGATATTTCTAATTGGATAATAGAAGAGATCAAAATTTAACTCATGACAAATAGAAGTGAATGGCTACAGCAACTCCCCATTATATCTTGCTTGGTTCCCCTATCCAAGCTAGACTGAGTGGAGTTCAGAAGTTTTAACTTACAACAAAGAATGCAGAATCAATAATGCAACCTCTCATTTGAAAAAAAACCCTTGAACTTGTGAAAAAAAAAGCCATGTTTTCTTTAAACATGAGCATCTAGGAACTGTTTCAGGCAAATCCATCAGAACCATCACTTGTCAGCACATCTGAGACCTAGATTCTGAAAGTAGCTGCAAATGATCAAGCTGCCAAAATACTTAAACTGTTCCAGGTTAAAATTCACTGGAAAGCCAGCCGCCTTGATATTCAACTGCAAGAAATTTCACAGTCTGCTGTGAACCCTTCACTTCACAAAACTCTCACCTCAAGTTTAAAGCCTTAAATTAATTCCAGGTATCACAGGCCTACCACTCCAGAGCTTATAAATCAATGCCTGAGTTTACAAGAATCTGCAAAAGTGTGTTTGGGGGTGAGAGGGAGAGAGAGTGTGTGACATTGTGTCCAGTCAAGGTACGTATTTGAGAATAAAAATTGTCCTTAGATTTAAATTCATGAAAGCTTGCTCCTGAAAAGCTTAATTGGAAAACAAATTTACCAAGAGTTAAAAAAGACACATCCCTTTCCATACAAATCGCATTGATTCAGTCAGGAAGAAAGAACATACATTCTGTTCATCACATGGCTTACTGCTGCCTCAAAGTGCCAGGGAGCCAGGTTTGATTCCAGCCTCAGGTGACTGTCTGTGTGAATTTGCACATTCTCTCCGTGTCTGCGTGGGTTTCCTCCGGGTGCTCCGGTTTCCTCCCACAATCGAATAGGTGAATTGGCCATGCTAAATTGCCCAGGGTGTAGGTTATTAGTCGGGGGTAAATGTAGGGGAATGGGTCTGGATGGGGTTACTGTTAGGAGGGTTGGTTTGGACTTGTTGGGCTGAATGACCTGTTTCCATACTGTAGGGATTCTAATTCTAAAATATGTCTATAAGATGACTTTTTGATTCCCTTTTTTGTTAGCTGCCAATTTCTTCTCATACAGTCTTCCTGTTTCTCTCGTTTAATTTCACTTCCCTGCTACATTTCTATAGTCAACCTGGTTCTTGAATGAATTGTCCACCTGATATCAGTGATATACACACTTTGTCTGCTTCACCTTAGTCTCTGTTACTTTTACCTTCGATGAAGTTCTGCCTTTGGTGTCCCTGCCTTTCCTCTTCTTGGGAAGGTACCCCGAATATACCTGAACCATCTCCTCTTTAAAGGCCGTTCTGCAGCTGTTTTGCCTACCAACCTTCAACTCCAATTTCCGTGGGTCAGATTAGTTCCATCCTCATTGAAATTAAAGCTCCCCTCTTCATTACTTTTACTCAGGATTAGTCCTTGGCCGATTTCATAGCTGACCTAGACTTTATGGTAAAAAATGAGGTCTGCAGATGCTGGAGATCACAGCTGAAAATGTGTTGCTGGTCAAAGCACAGCAGGCCAGGCAGCATCTCAGGAATAGAGAATTCGACGGAAGGGCTTATGCTCGAAACGTCGAATTCTCTATTCCTGAGATGCTGCCTGGCCTGCTGTGCTTTGACCAGCAACACATTTTCAGCTAGACTTTATGGTATTTATTACAGGTCAAGTTCTAAAATAGGATAGAAATTTATTGTCACGTGTACTTTCACATGAAAAATACAGTGAAAAGTTTTGAAGTTCTCTCAATCATCAGTATATTTCTTCCATCTACCTGCCTCAGTTCTGTAACCATTAGCCCCTTGCTCAATGAAAATCCACCAATTTTAGTGTTGAAATTTTAAATTTAGCTTAAGCCTCAACAATGTTTTTGGTGGGGTGAGGTAGCTCCAGATTTTTATCCCTTTTGTGTGAAGTACTTCCTGACGTCTCACCTGAATGGCATGGCTCTATGTGTGAGTCTCTGCACCTTTCTCCTGGCTGTGTCAGCAAAGGCAAAAAAAAGACATTAGTCCTATTATACAAGATGAGGATCTGAACAGTTCCCAAGGAGCATAAATAGGACGATTAAACACAGAGGTATATGAATACCTATAACTGATTAAAAGAGAACATTAGTGGAATAATAAACATCACATAATTAAGTTCAAATAAAAATAGAAAAGAATAATGGAGAGTCAAAGATTAAGGTCAAGGATAGGTTTCAGCTGGGATTGGGCCCACATTAATTCAGTAGAAAAACAGGACATTATTTCAACAATAACGTCTCTTCAGGTCGACAGTGGATAGAGTATAAACGTACTAAGAAAATTAAGGCCATAAGTTTAGAGTCATTGAATTGTAGAAAGCTACAACAAAAAAGAAAGTGCAGTCAACAATAAATTGAACAGGGAATTCTGGAGTAGTTGCTGTAAATAAATGCATTTAAGGGGAAACTTGATAAATATGTGTAAGAGAAAGGGATGGAAGAAGAAGCTGATAGGGCAAGATGAAGCAAGCTGAATGGACACTCATGGATTAAACAGCAGCATAGACGTTCAGATCCAAATGACATATTTGGGGGCTGTAAACTCTCTGTAATTATATGTAAAAATGTTTTATTTTAAAGTGGACTTGATCGATGTTAAGTGAAACTCCAGCCTCCTCCAATAATTCTAGGAGCAAGCTGACAGAAGCTCTGGAGAATGGTGTGAATGGAGGAGAATGATAAATGAGCATCACCCCGCACCCTAATGCTCACTGACCTACATTGCTGCTCAGTTGGCAATGATTCAAATTTAAAATTCTCATCATCATCTTCAAATCCCGCCCTGGCCTCACCCCTCCCTGACTCTTATGATGATATGAAGTAAATTAATCTTTAAAACCTCATCAATCAAGTAAATTTTGGATTGAGAGACAAATAGTTAAAATAGAGTCATAGAGATGTA
Organism: Hemiscyllium ocellatum; assembly: GCF_020745735.1. Classification (NCBI taxonomy): domain Eukaryota; kingdom Metazoa; phylum Chordata; class Chondrichthyes; order Orectolobiformes; family Hemiscylliidae; genus Hemiscyllium; species Hemiscyllium ocellatum. The sequence goes on from NC_083406.1 coordinate 17,456,891, forward strand.
CAGCACGGAAACAGACCCTTCGGTCCAACTCCTCCATGCCGACTAGATATCCCAACCTAATCTAGTCTCATCTGTCAGCACCTGGCCCATATCCCTCCAAATCCTTCCAGATGATTTCAGCTCATCCAAATATATCCATCCAAATGCTTTTTAAATGTTGCAACTGTACTAGCCTCCACCACTTCCTCTGGCAGCTCATTCCATACACGTACCACCTTCTGTGTGATAAGTTACCCATTAGGTCTTTTTTATATCTTTCCCTCTCACCCTAAACCTATGCCCTCTAGTTCTGGACTCCCCGACTTTGTCTATTTATCCTATCCATGCCCCTCATGATTTTGTAAACCTTCGTAAGGTCACCCTTCAGCCTCCAATGCTACAGGGAAAACAGCCCCAGCCTGTTCAGCCTCTCCCTATAGCTCAAATCCTCCAACCCTGGCGACATCCTTGTAAATCTTTTCTGAACCCTTTCAAGTTTCACCAACATCTTTCTGATAGCAAGGAGACCAGAATTGCACACAATATTCCAAAAGTGACCTAACCCAATGTCCTGTACAGCTGCAACATGACCTCCCAACTCCTGTACTCAATACTCTGACCAATAAAGGAAAGCATACCAAACGCCTTCTTCCCTATCCTATCTACCTGCGACTCCACTTTCAAGGAGCTATGAACCTGCACTCCAAGGTCTCTTTGCTTAGATTTGCTTTCCCAAAATGCAGGACCTCGTATTTATCTAAATTAAACTCCATCTGCTACTTTTCAGCCCATTGGCCCATCTGATCAAGATCCCATTGTAATCTGAGGTAACCTTCTTTGCTGACAACTACACCTCCAATTTTGGTGTCATCTGCAAACTTACTAACTATACCTCTTATGCTCACATCCAAATCATTTATATAAATGACAAAAAGTAGAGGGCCCAGCACCGATCCTTGTGGCACTCCGCTGGTCACAGGCCTCCAGTCTGAAAAACAACGCTCCACCTCCACCCTCTGTCTTCTACCTTTGAGTCAGTTCTGTATCCAAATGGCTAGTTCTCCCTGTATTCCAAGAGATCTAATCTTGCTAACCAGTCTCCCATGGGGAACCTTGTCAAAAGCTTTGCTGAAGCCCACGTCCACTGGTTGGGCTCTTTGTTACTTCTTCAAAAAACTCTGTCAAGTTTATGAGACATGATTTCCCACACACAAAGCCATGTTGACTATCCCTAATTAGTCATTGCCTTTCCAAATACATGTACATCCTGTCCCTCAGGATTCCCTCCAACAACTCCCTCACCACCGACATCAGGCTCACTGGTTTATAGTTCTCTGGCTTGTCCTTACCACCCTTCTTAAATAGTGGCACCACATTTGCCAACCTCCAGTCTTCTCGCACCTCACCTGTGACTATTGATGATACAAATATCTCAGCAAGGGCCCCAGCAATCATTTCCCTAGCTTCCCACTGAGTTCAAGGGTACACCTGATCAGGTCCTGGGGGTTTATCCACTTTTATGTTTTTCAAGACATCCAGCACTTCCTCCTCTGTAATATGGACATTTTTCAAGATGTCACCATCTATTTCCCTACATTCTATATCTTCCTGGTCCTTTTTCACAGTAAACACTGTTGCAAAAGACTCATTTAGTATCTCCCCCATCTCCTGTGGCTCCATACAAAGGCCACCTTGCTGATCTTGAGGGGCTCTATTGTCTCCTTAGTTACCCTTTTGTCCTTAATGTAGTTGTAAAAACTCTTGAGATTCTCCTTAACTCTATTTGCCAAAGCTATCTTATGTCCCCTTTTTGCCTTCCTGATTTCCCTCTTAAGTGTACTCCTACTGCCTTTATATTCTTCTAAGGTTTTATTTGATTTATCTTGTCTATACCTGACATATGCTTCCTTCTTTTTCTTAACCAAACCCTCAATTTCTTTAGTCATCCAGCATCCCCTATACCTACCAGCCTTTACTTTTATCCTAACAGGAATATACTGTGTCTGGACTCTCGTGATCTCACTTCTGAAGGCTTCCCATTTTCCAGCCATCCCTTTACCTGCGAACATCTGCCCCCAATCAACTTTTGAAAGTTCTTGATAAATACTGTCAAAATTAGTCTTTCTCCAATTTAGAACTTCAACGTTTAGATCTAGTCTATCCTTTTCCATCACTATTTTAAAATTAATTGAATTATGGTTTCTGGCCCCAAAGTGCTCCCCCACTGACACCTCAGTCACCTGCCCTACCTTATTTCCCAAGGGTAGGTCAAGTTCTGCACCTTCTCTAGTAGATACATCCACATATTGAATCAGAAAATGTGCTGGGACCTTTTAAAATGGTTATCGAAGTCACCTGACAGGAAAGTAGCCAAACTCATGCCACGTTCAACAGAATGACTAATGGCTCGGACTGCTGACCACCCCAAGAAAACACCATCTGAGAGGTAATTATCTTGACATTAAAATCAATTGGAATGTAGGACTCAAATTTAGTCATAACTGTCTCTGCATGGAGTGAGATTTCTTGACAGCAGGCATTTCTGGAACAACTATTCAAATTAAAACTTATTATGCAAAGAGGAGGATTGAACCTAGACGTCCAACCACACACCACCTCATCCATATCAAAGACTGACAAGGGAACTCTGACAGTGAATGATAAAAATCCTTTCTAAAAGTGGATTGCTTCTACTGGGGGCCAACAGTTAGGTTTTCACCCATCAAAACCTATCACAGACACAGCAAGGCACTAAAAGATGCAGGTACTGTGCATTGATGGAGTGGTGACCACAGAGAGACCTACTCAAAAGATTCCTTAGAAATGCAAGCTGGAACCAGTATTTAAAGGGAGCATTCAAAAGCTTTTTGACAGATAATTGAAGAGAAGTTGTTGTCTAAAAATTCTCTCTTTGAAGTAGTTGGCACCTAGTTCCCATAGAAACAGCTATAGAGAAAATGATAAAGGAACTAAGAATTTTCAGTAACTGCAATATTCTATACAGCTGATTCCACCTAAGAAATCTGTTAGCTGACATCAGTCTCAAAGACAATCAAAGATCTATGACCTTTATATTATTTTAGCCTTATTCATTTTGATCATTGAGTGTAGCTGCATGTGTGCACATGTGCATGATGATGCACATATTGGTGTGTATCTGGGCCCAAGTGACTGCACAAAGGCCATATGCTTGTTGACAGGCTTTATTGTTAATTAATTTAGACTTTGACTGACGCAAGAAAACATTGTTAATTGATTTCTTATTGCTCACAGGAAAACCAGGACTTTCCGATGTCTGCTGTCAAGGAGTTCTGATAATTAAATTCCAAAATTTCATCCCACTGTCAAGAATCTGAATTTTGGCCTCTTGGATTCTCTAGCCCACCTAACTCCCCATTTCCAGGTGCACAATTCTGGCCTTTAGTTCCACAATCCTATGAGGGAAAGGTGGCAGGGGATGGTCAGGTGTGGTGTAAACTGAGTGTAAAATGGAAATGTATTAGGAAGTTGGATCCAAGCTGATAATTTCAAAATAGTACTGATGTAGGGCAAGACTTGGCCAGCCAATGCATTTTCAGGAGTAGATTGACATATTTAATATATGAACAAATGGGAATTCTTACATAGGATCATAAAATCACAGAATGGTTACAGAACAGATGGAGACAATTTGGCTTTCTGGTCCATGCTAGCTTTTTATAAGAGCAACCTGGCCAGGCTCAATTCCTCACCATCTCCCCATAGACCCATATTTTTATTTCAACTCAGCGCTTATCCAATCCACTTTTGAAGGCCGTGATTAAACCTGCACCCACCATTCTCTCAGGCAGTGTATTCCAGATCCTAATCACTCACCAAATGAAAATGCTTTGGCTTGTGTCACATTTGCCAATCATCCTGAGAACTTTGGTTCTCGATCTTCCTACCAGTAAGATCTTTCTCACGGGTGCTTCAGTTTTTTCCCATAGTCTGAAGATGTGTAGGTTAGGTGGATTGGCGATGCTAAATTTCCCCTAGTGTCCAGGATGTGTAGGCTAGGTGGACTATCCATGGTAAATGCAGGGTTACTGGGATAGGGTGGGATGATGGCTCTGGGTGAGATGCTCTTCAGAGGGTCAGTGAAACTCAATGGGTCAAATGGCCTGCTTCCACACTGGAAGGATTCCATGATTCTACAATAGATTTTCCTTCTATACTGTGTCCGAACCACTCAAGATTTGAAACAAAATCTTTATCAAAACCAGTGAATCTACTTTGGAAGTTTAAGTATGACTGGCTGGTGATTCTGAGCCTGAGGAAATCGTACAACTGCATTGAGGCGATGAGACAGAGAGAGAACCCCGCCCCAGCATGGCACCATAAGCTACATGTGAAAGCTCAGATAAGATCTTCACTGGGATCAGAGTTCACCACCCCTTTCCCCCTTCCTCTCCCTTCCACCCCCTTCTTTTCCTCATCCCACTGCCTCTTCTGGACAGCTCCTGCCTGCTGGAAGCCAACATTGTCAACCAACTTGAATGTCAGTAGGGAACTGGTAGTGTCAGAGAATTTGAGGGAACTTGAATTTCAGGTTTTCACTCCACCTAACCTGTGTCCCTCCAATGCTTGTGTTCAAATACTATGTAAGTAAACACCCCTAGAAGGAATATTCAATAAATAAATACTTGGTAGTAGAGAATATAAACAATGTTGAAAGACATTGAAGCATTTTCTCCTCATTACAATCAGGACATAAGTAACAGACTTGAACAAAGACACCATTGCTTCAACATCAGCTTAAGAATCATAGAATCCCGACAGTGTGGAAGCTGGCCATTTGGTCCATTGAGTCCACACTGACCCTCTGAACAGTATCCCAACACCCCCTCCCCCAAACTATTCATCATACCCATTGCTAATCCACTTAGTCTGCACATCCCTGGACACCATAGGCAATTTAGCATGACCAATTCACCTAATCTGCACATCTTTGGACTGTGGGGGGAAACCAGAGCACCCAGAGGAAACTCATGCAGACACGGAGAGAATGTGCAGACTCCACACAGCCAGTCATCTGAAGCTGGAATCAAATCTAGGTCGCTGGCACCGTGAGGCAGCAGTGCTAACCTCTGGCCCCTTTTAGCCTCTTTCCAGCATTGTTTAAGAATTTATTCAAATAAATTTTCTCTATTTCCCTATCAATCCTTCCACCATGTCCAATCCAAACGATCACAGGATAAATCAGAAATTATTTGAACTCAATAGCCTGACTTTTTTACATTCTGATTATACAATTACGCATTTTGCATTGTTATTTGTAACCAACAGCAACCTCTGGTATCTTTTATTCAGCTTCACATTTCACAGTTGTGCTCTGTACTCACCCTCAAAATTTCTGACTAATATCTAATTAACAGTTAGATGATGAATCCCAATTAGTTCCAACAGCCCTGCCAGTAAAAGATTAATAATAATCCTACAAAGATCAAGCTAAATGAAGACAATGCCCAAGGCCTTTCCCTTAATCACGAAGACAGAAGCCAGAGAAAAGGGATGTTATGGCCAGGAGACATTGCATGTTACTTGAGCACTTTTAACCGAATACAGACTTTATTGTATATCAGCACAAAGCCTGTAATTTAACAGAAATTAAAACTCTTAAAACAGACAGTTCAAATTAAAGCTAATTAGAACACTTTATAGACTGCTCTGTGTCTGTGCACTGAAACTTGATTTATGGAGCTTTAAGATAAATACTGATAATCACATATGCTCACAAGAAAGAAAGCCATGTATTTATGTGACATTCCTCGCTAACACTGTATTTTCTGAACTGTGGGGATTGAAATTTTGCATTAACTAAAGGATATGAGTGCTGAGTGTTCACTGAACTTGAGAGAGTGGGCACTCCGTGTTCATTGATCTCAAATGAGTTAATGCTCTGTATTGTATAAGAGTTCAAGTGTTAATGCTAAGAAGTGCCTGAACCATCATTTTCAGTAAAGATGTCATATGGACTTGAGCAACTTTGTATGTCAAAGCAGTAAAGTTTAACAGTAAGACCTCCTCTATAAAAATGTTTATCATTAGATAACTGAGGAACTGAAACATTAACTCTGATTTTTCTCCACAGATGCTGCCTGACCCGCTGAGCTTTTCCAGCAATTTCTGGTTTTGTTTCTGATTTACAGCATTCGCAGTTCTTTTGGTTTCTGTCATATCAATGTAAGGTGTGACTAGTTGCTAACATGCAGCAAACTACTTCCTATACAACACATGGTCCTCTCCTTGTAGGCCAATAAATCAATTATCTCTAAATTAAAACAAACAACTGAAGTCTCTTGCAAGACAGAATTTGCTAGAGGAACTCAGCGGGTCTGGCAGCATTCATGAGGACAGAAACAGAGTTAATGTTTCGGGTCCAGTGGCCCTTCTTCAGTGCTGTTGAGTTCCACTGAGTCAGCTTTAAGTTACCTGCTCATGCAGATACTCAGCAGCAGGAAAAAGCTGAACTTGAAGGTAGCAGTGTAAGTAGATCAGGGCAGGACTTATACCCTTAATATTAAGGTCCTAGGGAGTGTTGTTGAACAAAGAAACCTCGGTGTGCAGGTTCATAGTTCCTTGAAAGTGGAGTCGCAGGCAGACAGAGTAGTGAGGAAGGTATTTGGCACACTTGCTTTTACTGGTCAGTGCATTGAGTACATGAGTTGGGATGTCATGTTATGGCTGTACAGGACATTGGTTCATCCAGTTTTGCAATATTGCATGCAGTTCTGGTCTCCCTGCCATTGGGAAGATGTTGTGAAACTTGAAAGGGTTCAGAGAAGATTGACAAGGATGTTGTCAGAGTTAGAGGGTTTGAGCAACAGGGAGAGGCTGAGTAGGCTGGGGCTATTTTCCCTGGAGTGTCAGAGGCTGAGGTGTGATCTTACAGAGGTTTATAAAATAATGAGGGGCATGGATAGGGTAAATAGACAAGGTTGTTTTTCCCAGGGTAGGTGTGTCCTAAACTAGAAGGCATAAGTTTAAGGTGAGAGGGGAAAGATATAAAAGGGACCTAAGGGGGCAACATTTTCACACAGAAGGTGGTACGAATATGGAATGAGCTGCCAGAGGAAGTGGTGGAGCTGGTACAATTATACCATTTAAAAGGCGTCGAGATGGGTATATGAATAGGAAGCGTTTAGAAGGTTATGGGCCAAATGCTGGTACATGGGATAAGATTAATTTAGAATATCTGATCGGCATGAACAAGTTCGACCAGAGTGTCTGTTTTCATGCTGTACACCTTGATGACTCAGTGAGTAGAGGCCCTCATGGTGAAATACAACATAGAATAATCTGCAGATAATGGTAAAAGCATTTCAGAGCTGGTAAAAGCTGAGCAGCATCAGAAGGATTAGGAACTCCCTGGAGGAGGAGAATGAGTATCTCCAACGCAGTGACAGTCATGGTGGTGGTCTATTTGAGCTGTCCTGAGTTTGGGTTCAGTCAGTGAATAAACAGACATTGGAGGCTCTATGACTAAAATTCAGATCCTGGTGGTCAAGGAGAAGCAGTGTTTTTTTTAAAAAATGGCACTGTAGCACATGCTGAAAATAGGAAAATTCAGGAAATTACTTACAGCTCAGTGGAGCATCACAATTATAACCTGTAGGAACAGTGAAACACAATAAAGGGAATCGAGGGCCACAACAGTAAATTAAACAGTAAATTAATTAGACAGTCCTTTATTTAAACCTTATTAAAGGCAGGAAGCATGTAGGGATTGGGAATCATCTTGAAAAAATATTAAAGAAGCAGATCGCAACCTTCAGAGCTGCAAATTAAAGCCATGATTAAAATAAACCATTTTTATTACAGCTGCAGAGAGCAGGATTTGTTTTGTAAAGCTGTTAAAAAAACGAAAATCAGGCTGCAAACTGGGATTCATCCAGAGAAGCCACAACAAAAAAGCAGGATCAGTCCATCAGAGGCCCAAGCCTGTTTCAGTACCCCATGTCCTCCCATGCTATTTCAGCTCCCACCCTTATATCTCTCACAGGGATTGTCACCTCTGTATCCCAAAATGCTGGATCCAATCGTCAACTTGGAGATAACCACGTTCCCAAACAGAGTTCTGCCTCCTGGTATTTAGGTACTGGGGGAATTCCACCCATCTTCTCTGTAACAATTGCCAGCATATCAGCGTAGCATGCAATAAACTGCTTCTTGTTCAATACAAGAACCTCTTCTACCATGACTAGGAAGTGGCTTTTACTCTACCACCAGTAGACCGAGTAGGTACTGTCGAGCACAACATTGAAAGAGGATGATGGAGGCAAATCCCATCTTGGTAAGGTACAGTTTCAATTTAGCTGTACCCTGTATTCACATTCTACTTTTATTCTGATTAATTTAATACAGAGCCATATGTAAGGAGAGCATAGGGACACTTGGTCAAAGGGCAAATTTCTAGAAACTTCTTAAAGTAAGGGTGAGGGGGTAGAGTTGCAGAGTTGAAGAAGGAATTTCAGAGTCGATGGCCCAGGGAGCTGCATGTAAGACGTTTAATTGACAATGAACCACAAGATATTCAGACTAGTGACCAAATGTTTAATCTACATCAGATACAGAATATTATTGAAAACTAGTAGCTAATTTCATTAACTCTGTTTTTACATGATTGATCAAATTGGTCAAACTAATGGAAAACTTGTCAATACCAGGAGTCCTTTTCCTGAAGCTTGGAATTTGCTTGGATACTCAGCCTTACACTTTCCTGTGTAATGTTGCTACCTGGACTAATTGGCTCCACAATCACTCACTGTCAGTTAAACCTTTGAATTCACAAAGACTTTTCCAAATGTAATATAGGTACATCTTTCTAAACAGCTGAGTGTAGCAATCTGACAAATATATACAGCAAGCACTGTGTATCCTAGTTATCTGTTTTGGCTGACACAGAAGCAAATTAGTTGGAGAGTCTGGAATCCTCTAGAATAATTAGACATTGACCTGGCAACTTCTTATTTCCAATATAAAGGCAGATTTTCTGCTATGTATCTCAAATGATGCACAGCAGGATTAGAAACATGTAGCACAGGGGACCTTTGAGTCCATTGACCTGTGCTGTCTCTTTGATAGAGCCAACTGTTTCGCCATAGCCCTGTGATTTTTTTAAAAATCCAACTTGCTTTTACTGTTGAATCTGTTTGCATCACCCTTTCAAGCAGTGCATTTAAGATCACGACTGTGTAAAAGCATCTTTCCCTCCACTTCTTTTGTCAATAATCTTACATCTGTACCCTCTGGTTAGCAAATCTACAAGCAATTGAAACAGCTGCTCCTTATTTACTCTATTAAAATGTTGTAGAATTTTGAACAAAAGAAATAGGAGCTCCACCATCCAAATACGCCATGACTGATTTTTGCCCTCAGTGGCATTTTCCTGCATTATCCCCATATGCCTTGATGTTTTAAATATTTATACATCTATCAACTTCTGCTTTGAATGCACGCAACAGCTGAAAGTCTGTAGTTCTCAAATTTCCAGAATTTAAAGAAGAGCCATTCCAGTTTGTTCAGTTTCTCCAAGTGACTGAGATTGCACCCCCTCTGATACATCTCCTCAGCACCTTCCTCAAGGCCTTGACATCCTTCCTGAGATGCAGTGTTCAGAATTGGGCACAATGTAGCAGCTGGGATGTAACAAATGATTTACAGAAGTTTGGCATCACATTCCTAATTTTGTATTCTACAACTCTGTTCACCAAGCCAAAGACCCAATCTGCTTTTTAAAAGTGTTCTCAACTGGTCCTGTCACATTCAAAGATTTGTGTACATCCATTACCCTGTGTTTCCATTCCTGCAGCCACTTCAAACTATACTGTGTATTATATTATACACAAAATAAAAGTGTTCTTAAACAATAGGAGCTATCATGAGGATGGAGCTATCATGAGGACGGAGCTATCATGAGGAGGTTTTACTGAATGAGAGTGGGACAGGCCAGTGGGCCTTCATGTTTCTGGTGTCTTTAATGTTCATTTATCTAGGCAGCTTAAATTAAAGTTTTTTTTCAGGAAAACTAAGAAATTCCCCCAAAAATGTCTTACATCACATCTGCAGTGGCACAATGGCTAGCACTGCTACCTCACACATCAGGGTCCCAGGTTTGATTCCAGCGTCAGGTGACCGTGTGTGTGGAGTTTGCATATGCTCCCCGGGTCTGTGTACTTTTGCTCCAGTTTCCTCCCATTGTCCAAAGATGTGCAGGTCAGGTGAATTGGCCATGCTAAAATACCCACAGTGTTAGGTGCATTAGTCAGAGGGAAATGGGTCTTCGGAGGGTCGGTGTGGACTTGTTGGGCCGAAGGGCCTGTTTCCACACTGTAGGGAATCTAATCTAATCACACCAACTTGGATTCTCAACCGGAGTTTGCACAGATTTTTGTTGAGATTGGCATTAAGCTTGTCCTTTCAACTTGATTCGGTAAACTGGATCCACTCATAACCTATTTGCCCCACAACAGGGAGAATTAGCCAGAACAACAACAGGATCCCCATGTTCCCACTTTGCACCCAGCAGCTTCTACATTCAAAGAATCATCGTAGCTATTTTTGCCACCACCAAACCCGTCCTCCCTTCCCTCTACTTGGCTTGTTCTGATGCTAACATTTCCAGCCTAGGCCTTCTGCAATGCTTCAGAGAATTTCAACAAGAGCTGAAGGAACAGTACCTTCTTTTCTATTGAGACACATTACAGCCCTTAGGACTGAGTTCAGCATCGTAATAGTGTGAACACAGTCATCCATTTTGATTACCCCTGCTGCACCCCATCCTCTATGTTTTGTTTATATGGTGTGTGCTTTCAAAAGAGATAATCTATTTGCTGTTATTCACACCTACCATTAACACCTATTTTGCATTTCTCACCCTCCTTTTCTAACATAGCACTCCCTTTGTCTTTCATGTGATACCCTCATCATCTGTTCCACATGCTCCTCCTACTTCATCAACAGCATATTAAAAAAATCATTTCTCAGCTGTCTTCTGCCCCGCAGAAGAGTCATATTGGACTCAAGATATTAACCTCGCAGATGTACTGGGTGTCTTCCTAATATGTTTTTATATTAGGAGGCGTCAACCAACAAGAAAATCAGATGGAGTCATATAGTGCTGAAGTAGACCCTTCGGTCTAACTCATCCTTGCCAACCAGGTTTCCCAAACTTAACTAATCACATTTGCCTGCACTTGGCCTCAACCCTCTAAAGTTTTCCTATCCATGTACCTGTCCAAATGTCTTTTAAATGTTGTAATTGTACTTGCTTCTAACACTTCCCCTGGCAGCTCTTTCCATACATGCTCCACTCTCTGTGTGAGAAAGCTGTCCTTTAGCTGCCTTTTGCTGAAATGTTACATCCCAACTCCTGTACTCAATACTCTGGCCAATGACGGCAAGCAAGTCAAGCGCCTTCTTCACCACCCTGTCTACCTGTGACGCCATCTTTAGAGGAAACAGGAGTAAATCCACACAGACATGGGGAGAATGTGCAAACTCCACACAGACACCTGAGGCCAGAATTGAACCCGGCTCCTTGGCTCTGTGAGGCAGCAGAGCTAACGTCTGAGCCACTGTGCCTCTCCCATTGGTGGAACTGGTTTAAGGAACAGATATTGCGTATCCTTGATAGGTATGTCTCTGTCAGAGATGTCCCGTGGCTTATTAAATAAATTTCATCTATAAACTTCCGCATAAACCGCATCTTCCGCTGACATTTCCGCCACCTCCAAACAGACCCCACCACCAGGGATATATTTCCCTCCCCACCCATTTCCGCCCTTCACAAAGACTGTTCCTTCCATGACTACTTGGTCAGGTCCATGCCCCCCAACAACCTACCCTCCCATCCTGGCACCTTCCCTTGCCACCGCAGGAAATACAAAACCTTCTCCTACACCTCCCCCTCACCTCTATCCAAGGCCCCAAAGGAACGTACCACATCCGTCAAAGTTTTACCTGCACATCCACCAATGTCATTTATTGTATCCGTTGCTCCCGATGCAGCCTCCTCTACATTGGGGAGACTGGACACCTTCTCACAGAGCACTTTAGGGAACATCTCCAGGACACCCGCACCAATCAACCACACCGCCCCGTGGCTGAACCTTTCAACTCTCCCTCCCACTCTGCCGAGGACATGCAGGTCCTGGGCCTCCTCCATCACCACTCCCTCACCACCCGATGCCTGGAGGAAGAATGCTTTATCTTCCGCCTCAGAACCCTTCAACCCCAGGGCATTAATGTGGATTTCACCAGTTTCCTCATTTCCCATCCCCCCCATCTTACCCAACCTGCCAGCTCAGTACCATCCTCATGACCTGTCCTACCTGCCAATCTTCCTTCTCACCCCATCCGTTCCAACCTCCTCTCTGACCTATCACCTTCATTCCCATCTCCATCCACCTATTGTACTCTTGGCTACTTTCTCCCCCAGCCCCACCCCCCTCCCATTTATCTCTCCACTCCAGAGGCTCCGTGTCTCATTCCTGATGAAGGGCTTTTGCTTGAAACACTGATTTTCCTGCTCCTTGGATGCTGCCTGACCTGCTGTGCTTTTCCAGCACCACTCTAATCCAGACTCTGATCTCCAGCATCTGCAGTCCTTACTTTCATCTCAATTGCATCTCTTGTTAAGCAGAAGAGGGAGGATGATATGATGTTGAGACAAGATGTTTCAGATGAGGCAATGGAAAGTAACAGATTAGCTAGGAAGGATTTAAAGAGAGAGTTAAGAAGAGCAAGGAGAGTACATGAGCAGTCTTTAGCAGGTAGAATAAAGGAGAACCCTAAAGCTTTCTATAGGTATGTGAGGAATAAAAGGATGATTAGGGTAGGAATAAGGCCAGTCAAAGGCAGAAGTGGGAAGTTGTGTATGGACCCTGTGGAGATAGGAGAGGTGCTAAACAAATATTTCTCACCTGTTTTCACTCAGGAAAAGGAAAATATTGTAGAGGAGAAGTCTGAAATATGGGCTATTAGAGTAGAAAGGATTGATGTTAGTAAGGAGGAGGTGTTATCAATCCTAGGTGTGAAAGTAAATAAGTCCCCTGGAGCAGATGGAATTTATCCAAGGATTCTCTGGGAAGCTAGGGAGGAGATGGCAGAGCCTTTGGTCTTGATCTTTGAGTCTTCATTGTCTACAGGTTTAGTACCAGAGGACTGGAGGATTGTAACTATTGTGCCTTGAACGTTCAAGAAGGGCAGTAGACATGACCCAGATAATTATAGATCAGTGAGCCTTATGTCTGTTGTAGGAAAAGTTTTGGAAAGGATTATAAGAGAAAGGATTTATAATCATCTAGCAAGCAACAATTTGATTGGAGATAGTCAACATGGTTTCGTCAAGGGCGAGTCGTGTCTCACAAACTTCTTTGAGTTTTTTGAGAAGGTAACCAAGCATGTGGATGAGGGTAGGGCAGTTGACGTGATGTACATGGACTTCAGTAAAGCTTTTGATAAGGTTCCATGTGGTAGGCCTTTGGAGAAAATGTGGAGGGAGGCATGGGATTTATTTAGCAGTTTGGATTAGAAACTGGCTTGTTGTGGTTCTGTTCGCTGAGTTGGGAATTTGTGTTGCAGACGTTTCGTCCCCTGTCTAGGTGACATCCTCAGTGCTTGGGAGCCTCCTGTGAAGCGCTTCTGTGATCTTTCCTCCGGCATTTGTAGTGGTTTGAATCTGCCACTTCCGGTTGTCAATTCCAGCTGTCCATTGCAGTGGCTTTCTGTAAGCACACAGTGAGTTGTGGTTGATGGAAAATATTCAGCTTGGAGTCCGGTTACTAGTGGTATGCCACAAGGATCTGTTTTGGCACCATTGCTATTTGTCATTTTTATAAATTATATGGACGTAGGCACAGGTGGATGGGTTAATAAGTTTGCATAAAGTCTGTAGAGTGGTGGACTGTGTGGAAGAATGTTGCAGGTTGCAGGGGGACTTAAATAAACTGCAGAATTGGACTGAGAGGTGGCAAATGGAGTTTAATGCAGATAAATATGAGGTGATTCACTTTGGGAAGAATAACAGGAAGGCAGAACATGGGGTCAATGGCAAGATTCTTGGTAGTGTGGATGTCCAGAGGGATCTTGGTGTCCATGTACATAGATCCCTGAAAGTTGCCACCCAGGTTGATAGTGCTGTTAAGAAGGCATATGGTATGTTAGGTTTTATTGATAGAGGGATTGAGTTCTGGAGCCGTGATGTCATGCTACAACCATTCAAAACGCAAGTGCGGCCACACTTGGAATATTGTGTGCAGTTATGGTCGCCCATTACAGGAAAGATGTGGAAGCATTGGAAAAGGTGCAGAGGAGATTTACCAGGATGTTGCCTGGTCTGGAGGGAAGGTCTTATGAGGAAAGGGTTCGGGACTTGGGTCTGTTCTCGTTGGAGAGAAGAAGGCTAAGAGGAGATTTAATAGAGACATACAAGATGATCACAAGATTAGATTGGGTGGTCAGTGAAAATCTTTTTCCTAGGATGATGACGTTGGCTTGTATGAGGGGGCATAGCTGCAAATTGAGGGGTAATAGATTTAAGACAGATGTCAGATGCAGGTTCTTTATTCAGAAAGTGGTCAGGGTGTGGAATTCCCTGCCTGTCAATGTAGTTAACTCAGCCACATTAGGGGCATTTAAACAGTCGTTGGATAAGCATATGGATGATGATGGAAAAGAGTAAGGAGATGGCCTTAGATTAGTTCACAGGTTGGTGCAACATCAAGGGCCGAAGGGCCTGTTCTGCGCTGTATTATTCTATAGAGTCATAGAGAAGTACAGCGTGGTCCAAATCATCCATCCTGACCAGATATCCTAAATTAATCTAGTCCCATTTACCAGCACTTGGCCCATATCCCTTTCAACCCTTTCTATTCATATACAGATGCCTTTTAAATGTTGTAATTGTACCAGCCTCTACCACTTCCTCTGGCAACTCATTCCATACACGTGCCACCCTCTGCATGAAAAGTTACCCCAAAGATGTCTTTTATATCTTTTCCTTCTCACTCTAAACCTATGCCCTCTAGTTCTGGACTCCCCAACCCAGGGAAAAGACTTTGTCTGTTTATCCTATCCATGTCCCTCATGTTTTTACAAACCTCTATAAGGTCACCCCTCAGCCTCTAACGCTTCAGGAAAAACAGCCCCAGCCTATTCAACCTCTCCGCATAGCTCAAACTCTCCAACCCTGGCAACATCCTTGTAAATCTTTTCTGAACCCTTTCAAGTTTCACAACATCATTCCGATTATGTGTGAACATTTATAAAATACAGGTCGTTCTGTTATAATGCATTTTTCATTAACACAAATCCACGATTGACGATCTGGGGACACAGTTTCTAAAGCGTGAACTTTTAAAACATGTTTTAGCTGTAACACGATTACATTGCCAACATTTGAAGTGCTGTTTCTAAAACGTGACTTTCCTATAATGCAGTGTTGCACAGGAATGCAATCATCGCATTTTAGAAGTACACCTATAATGATCATCACACAAGCGAGTTCCACACAGCGTTCTGCTTGGCAACTTTGACATCTATGGACATGGACCCCAAGATTCCTCTGTTCCTCCTCACTGCCAAGAATCCTGCCTTCAGCCTGTATTCTGCATTAAAATTCAAGCTTCCCTGTGGCTTTGAAAATGGGGCTCCATGCCCCTGAGCCTTGTCTGTGACCATGGAAACAATATCAGATGATGCAGCAATGATTTTGGGTGCACACAGAAACAAGCAGCTGTTTGTAAACATTTGAGGACTCTGGGTCTATACTCGATGGTGTTTAGAAGGATGAGGGGGGATCTAATTGAAACAACAGAATAGTGAATGGCCTGGACATAGTGGATGTTGGGAAGATGTTTCCATTGTTAGGAGACATTAGGACCCAAGAGCAACAAACTTAGAGGAAAGGGAAGACCTTTTAGAATGGAGATAAACAGAAACTTCTTCAGTGGTGAATCCATGGAACTCATTGCCACGGAGGGCTGTGGAGGCCAGGTCATTGAGTGTATTTAAGACTGAGATAGATAGATTCTTGAGTATCAAGGGATCAAAGATTATGGGGAGAAAGTAGGAGAATGAGGTTGATAAATTTATCAGCCATGATTGAATGACAGAGAAGACTTGATGGGCTGAATGGCCTAATTTCTGCTCCTATGTCTTAATGTTTTGTTTCCATGGAAGCCAAGAGTCACTATAAGCCGTTGTCCCCTGTGTCTTCAAAGTGCCCTCAACAAGATTTCTAGGAGAAAATGAGGACTGCACATGCTAGAGATCAGAGTCAAAAAGTGTGGTGCTGGAAAAGCACAGCAAGTCAGGCAGCATCCAAGGAGCAGGAAAGTCAACGTTTCGGGCATAAGCCCTTCACCAGACTCTCCTGCTCCTCGGATGCTGCCTGACGTGCTGTGGTTTTCTGGCACCACACTCTTTGACTCTGATCCCCAGCATCTGCAGTCCTCACTTTCTCCTAGATCTCAGAGCTTATCATTTTTCATTTTGTTTGGAGGATTATGCAACAAGCTAGGAAATATCAAGACGTACCTTCCATGTTGAAAATCTGGTAACCTTTTGTAATAGAGCCACAATAAATCACGGTGCATTGAGTTTATTGTTGACAGGCCTGAGTGACTGAAGTGTGCTCATATTTATTCCATCTCTGTTTTACAGTTGGAATAATCTTTAGCCTGGCTTAAGTGATCAGATCTGTTTTACAACAATAAAACCAAAGCAATTGATTTTGCAATTGTCCAACTGGTTTGAGGTTTCCTTTTAATATTTGTTTGAATGACAGTGAGGGCTGCAGGGCAGATGAGCTAACTGACTATATCAACCTGTACAGAAAGGTATTCAAGTGTAGGTACCAAAAAGGAATGCTTATGGTATTGAGGGGCAGTGCAGTGGGAAGATTGACACTGTTCACTGCAGCTTGGTCCAGATGGCTATGTTGCTTGCCTGGTGCCAAGGCTCAGGACATCTGCAAAGGACGAGAGAGAACCTTGCAGTGGGACGGGAAAGAGACAGTTGTCGTGGTCCTATCATAACGTAGGAGGACAAAGAGAGAAGTTATGCATCGTTGGTATGAGGGCCTGTGCATCAAATTAAGAAGCAAAACCTCAAAAGGTAATAATCTGTGAGAAATAGGTTCCAGCTCATGGGACACTGGCAGCAGTACTGTAGAAAGTGGGATCTCTACCACTGGGATATTTCACACCTGAACCAGGGCGGGCCAGTGCTATCATGACCTGCAAATCAAGGAGGGTTGAGAGAAATTGAAACTATATAGTTGCGCGAGGGATAAAATTTGGGAAGGTGTGATGAATCAAAGAGGAGAGAGGAGGCAATAGAGAAAAAAATTAATACTGGAAACAATAAGCAGACTGTGGCAGGAAGGCAAATGGACTGTCATATGGCAGTGAGGTAGCTAGTCTTGGCCCCATGGCACGCATCCACTTCCCTGTTCTTTCTAGCCAAGGTAGGACTAAGAATCTGGGACCTCATATAATTCAACTCCTCAACTTTTTTTTATTCAGATGTCTTCATGGCCTCACCCTGTCTATCTCTAAGTGTTTGTAACACCAAAATTCTCCAGGATCTCTGCACTCCTCAGTTTTGGCTTCGTGAGCATTACCCCAATTTTAATTAAACTACCAATGATAGACTTGCTTTCAGTAGCCTGTCCTAAGTTGCAACATATCTTCCTTAAACCACTGTATTTCTACTTAACCCTCTTCTTTTAAGATGCTCAGAGTCATTGAAGCACACAGAATAGAAACTTCTCTCTTTGTGCAAGGTCAACTGTCCCAATATCTCCTTTGTTGGCTCAGTATCAAAAGTCACTTGATAGTCTTGTCTGTGGAGCACCTTAAAGCATTTTACAACATTAAAGGTGCTAGAAAAATTCAAGCTGTCGCTTTGTAATGCCTTGTTTTAAAAATAGCTATTTTAAGTCCCTGCTACAAACATTACTCTTTTGCTTCTCAATGAAATTTCCCCTCCTCACCCAAATGCACCTCACCTCAGACTGTCCCCTTAGACCTCCATCCTTCAGCCGTCTATTGAATCAAAAAGGTGCAGAGTGTTGATCTTTGCACGCTGTGATGCCCTTGATGATGGTGGTCAAGGATATTGATGCCAACAGCCCTGCTGTTGATTTTCAGCTTTTGTCAGACAATAATTGCTTACAGTCTACATGATTTCTAGAACAGAGACATGGAGACAGGAAGACACATTCAACAAAATCAACACTGGCCTGTTTCCTAACTTCATCTACTCACTTTCCATCACCATTCATACTTTTATCAGTTGTGAGATTTTCAATTAACCCCTAGATTCAACAACATTCCTGGGTAGAGGGTACCAAATTCCCACTCCCCTTTGTGGGAAGGCCTGCTTCCAAATATCACCCTGACTGTAATTTTAAAGTTTATCCCCTTCATCTGGATACCACTCTACCATCCCTCAATTTCCCTCTTCTCTCATCGGCCAGAGGAAACAGTTCTTTTCTCTTTATCCCATCAACTCCTTCAATCCTCTTAAACTCCATTTTACCTCAACCCTTAATCTATATTCATATGCAACAAGCGAAAGTTCTAAATACAACACAGTTAAGATCTTGCTTCAGTTGAATGATGTCTGAACAAATTCTGATTCCCTTGAGGGTGAGGCTGTCACTTGTTTCAATGTTGATGGAGTTGTCCTTGCTTTCTGAAGCAGTCGCAGAAAATGTTATAATTTAGCAGCTTTAATGACACGGTAGTAAAATGCATATCTGCAACTACACTGCAGCCAGCAGAGGTATTGCCATGGAAACTAGCACAGCTTATAATCACTTCAGTGCTGAGAATGTGGAAAATGCAGGATCAAATATGATGTGCAAATAGTATATCAAAAAACACATTTATTGCTCACATGGTGAGGGAAGTGCGGGGGAGGGTTAGTCGAATTGTACCAGGGATAATGGATTTCATTTATGTGGCGAGACTGGGATTGTTCCACTTAGAACAGAGAAAGTTAAAAGGAGCTTTAATAGAGGTGTTCAAAAATCAGGAAGTGATTTGATAGTTTTTCCTTATTTTATCCTTGGCAGGAGAGCCAGCAGCCAGCGGACACTCTTTAAAGATCATTGGCAGAAGAACTAAAGGAGTAGGTGGGGTGATTTTCTCACACAGCAAATTGTTGTGACAGGAATGCACGGTCTGAGAGCAGTGGAAGAGGATTCAATAGTAACTTTTAAACAGGGACATTTTTCAGGATAATAAAAGCAAATACTGTGGACGCTGCAAATCTGAAACGACCATGGAGAATGCTGGAGAAACTCAGCAGGTCTGACAGCGCCTGCGGAGAGAGAAAAACAGAGTTAGCATCATTTCTGAAGAAGATTATTACTAGATGCTAAATATTAACTCTATTTCTCTTTGAGGTGAGAGGGAAAGGGCAAGGGCAACTGGACCTATTGGACCATATTCCAAAAAGTTAGTACTGGCAGAATGGGCCAACTGGACTCCATCTGTATTGTACCATTCTACATAGAAATTCAAAACAAAACCATTCAGTATTTGTGCCGTTTTTGATGGGGCTATTATCAACTGTTACCAATTGCAGCTAGGGCCCAGAATTTCCTGGATTGCACAGTGAGTTACCCAGCTGATCTTTCTTCTCTATGTGTCCAGATTTCCGGAACTGAGTAGATAGAGGCTTTTGACAAACTGATCACTGAAGCACTTTAACTGAACAGGAGATGATTGAGACCAGAAAAATCAGTAAAAAACACTTTTCCAAACCGACTCATATTGTCCCCAACCCCACCAAAATTACCGAGTGCATGTACTTCCAACACAAGAGGCAGCTCACCGCCAACTTCTCTAAGGCAATTAGGGATGGACTATAAATGCTGGGCTTGCCAACAATGGCCACACCCTGAACATTAACATAAAACTGCCATGAATCCAAGTTAACTGTGACTCAGTGGGTTGCACTGTGCCCACTAAGTCAGAAGGTTGGGTCTTCAACATCCTTTCCAAGCCACATTATCAAGGCTGCCACTTCCAGTGCATGACTGAGGGAATGTGTAGCAATAGAGGTGACATCTTTTGAGTTAAACAAAGTCCTGTCTGCTCTCTCAAGTGGTTGGAAATGATTCCATGACACTAATTAGAGAAGAGCAAGGATGTTCTCCCCCATTTTTCTGATGAAGATGCATCCTTCAATCAACATCCTGATAGGGAAAATTTGCTGGAGTTGGGAAATTCTGCAATTCTTCGAACAGAACACTGGGAGGAGCACTTTCACCCATGTGGACCGCAGCAATTCCAGAAGGTGGCTCCTCATCACCTTCATGGAGGCCACTTTGAGATGGAGAGAGATGTCCACATCCCATGGATGATGATTAAAACAAAAAAAAATACACTGACAGAAGATGACATGGCCATTACACTATTGTCATGGGAGCCTGCCATGTGCAATTTGGCCAATTCTGCTACATATCATATAATAAAGGACTGATAACATTTCAAACAGGACTTCACTGGCTAGAAAGGAGAGAAACTGAATTGAGCGTTCGCTTTGATTGAAGCATCAGAAAAGATCATGGGTACCCAGCTTTGTTGACCCATGCAAAATCTTCCTTATCAAATTTTTGCTCCAAAATGAGGAGAGTTGGCCCATGTCAACAACAGCCTGACATAGTCAGCTTATGTAATCATAAGTTAGAATGTCTCCAGCCAATACCATCATTGTCTCTAGGTATATCTGGTTCCACTGGACAGTGAGTAGTGACAGCACAGTGGTATATACTCAGGAGGGAGTTGTCTGGAAGTGCTCAACGTTGATTCCAAACATCATAAGGTTTCATGCCATCAGATTAAACATGGGGAAGAAAATCTCCTCCTGATTACAGCTTTCTACCCTCCATCAGCTAATAAATCAGTACTACTCCATGATGAACATCAAGTGATCGATGCGCAGTGTCAGGTAAGGGCACAGAATGTACTCTGGATGAGGAACCTCAATGCTTCATCTCCAACCATGACTCAGTTCTACCGCTGCTGACTGAGCTGGCCAAGTCCTAAAGCAAGAGTAAATGAGGACTGCAGATGCTGGAGATCAGAGTCTCGAAATGTTGACTCTCCTGCTCCTCAAATGCTGCCTGACCAACTGTGCTACAGGACTGGGTCTACAGCAACTTGTGAGCCAACCAACAACAGGGAAAAACCTAATCCTCACCAGTCTACCTATCACAGAAGCATTTGTTCATGACAATATCTGCAGAAGTGACCACTGCACAGTCCTTGTGGATGCAAAGCCCCACCTTTACATTGAGAATAGCCTGCATCATTTGCGTGGGGCACAGCCACTGTGCCAACAGGACAGGTTTTGACCAGGTCTAGCAACTGAAAACTGGGCATCCTTGAACCATCAGCACCAGAACTGCATTCAACCACAGTTGAATCCTCATGGTCTGGAATATCCCCCATTCTACAATTACCAATAGGCCAGGGAATCAATACTGGCTCAATGGAGAGAGCAGGAGGGCATGCAAAGGGCAGCACCAAAGAAAAATTAAAAATAAGGAGTGGAACAGCCAAAGATACAGCAGAAGAGATTTCAAATAGCAGAAGCAACATTCAATAGACAGAGCTAAGGGATCCTATGACCAAGGCCGAGACTGTGTGTACATCATAGTCAATAACCAGGGCTCCAGAGGCCTGTTTTGCATACTGTTCTCAGGTTAGAAGCATCACAGGGGCACATGATTTCTGGCCCTGTCCACAACCATTAGATCAGATTTGAGCTCTGCAGTCCTGACACACCAGTTGTGAAAGGTGATGGGCAATTAAAAAATTCACACTTGTCGGAAGCTCCCAAATAACCCCATCGTAAATGTTGGGACAACCCAGAAAATTAGTGCAAAAGATATGGTTCAACCTTTTGTCACCATCTTCAGCCAGATTTAAGTGATGATCCATTTTGGCCCTCTCCTGAGGTCCCCAGCATCACGGATACCAGTCTTCAGCCAATTCATTCCACATGACATCAGAAAACACCTGAAGACACAAGATGCAGCAATGTCACGGGCCCTGACAACATTCTAGTAATAGTACTGAAGACTTGTGCTCCAGGACTAGTTGAAGCCAAGCTTTTCCAGTACACCTACAATACTGGCATCTTCAAGACCATGTGAAAAGTTGCCCAGGCCTGTCCTGCACATAAAATGCAGAACAATCCAACCCAGCCAATTATCATTCATCAGTTCTACTCTTAATCATCAGCAAAGTGAGGAAAAGTGTCAACAACATAGTTAGCAAGCAATGCTTGCATAACCTGCTCACTGATGCTCAGTTTAGCTTCCACCAGGACCACTCAGCTCCTGACCTCACTACAACCTTAGTTCAAATATGGAGGAAAGAGGTAATTTTGAGGTGATGTAATAGTGATTTCAAAGCAATATTTAACCGAATGTGGCATCAAAGAGCCCTATCAGAACTGGAGTCTGTGGAATTCAGGAAAGCCTCTATTTGTTGGAGTCCTACCTGGGACAAAGGAAGATGGTTGTGGTTCATTCGAAGCCAATCGTCCAGTGCTGGTCCGCTGCTGCTGAAGGTCCTCAAGGTAGTGTCCCAGATCTAACCATTTCCAGTTGCTGCATCAATGAACTTCCCTCCATCAAAAGATCAGAAGTACAGAAGTTCCCTGATGTTTGCACAATGATCAGCACCATTTGTGACATCTCAAATACTGAACAGTTACTCCGTATGCAATAAATCCAAGACAACATTCAGGCTTAAACTGACAAGTGCCAGTAAATTATCATCTGCAACAAGAGGGTGCCTAACTATTGCTACTAGACATTCAATGACATTACTATCACTGAATTTCCTATGATCAACATTCTGGCAATGATTAATGACTAAAAGTTGAAATGGACCAGCCATATTAATACTGTGGCTACAAGTACAGGTCAGACACTGGTATTCTGCTGCAGATAAGTCACCACCTGATTCCCAATGTCCTCCATCTACAAGGCTGCAGGCAGGAGTGTGATGGAATACTCTTCACTTACCTGGATAGGTGCAGCTCTAACAACACTCAAGAATCATGAAACCATTTAGGTCAAAGCAGCCAGAAATTCACTAAGGTTCCTTCAACAGTACCTTCAAGACTGTGACCATTACAACCTAGAAGGACAAGCGCAGCAGATACATGGGAAAAGCCACTACCTACATGTTCCCCTCCAAGGCAAACATCATCCTGACTTGGAACTAGATCAGCACTCCTTCAATGCCACTGAGTCAAAATCCTTCCTAACAACATCTACACCACCCGGATTGCAGAAATTTATCAGGGCATTAATGAATGGCAACAAATGCTGGGCCTGCCAGTAATGCCACACACTATGAAATAATTTTAAAAAGTGCATTGGTACATGCTGCAACTATGAAAGATAATAGAGGAATGAGAGTCTTGTATTTTTAGCTACCTTTCTAGCATTATTAGTTTCCTGATGCTAGACTCAGTTGGATGTCAGTCCCTTGCCCACAGATTGTCACATCTTGGCTTGAAGGGAGAAACTAACTCCATCTGTGTCCCACACAGTTAACATTTCCTCGGGTAGCAAATTCTACAGATTGGAAAGTCCGTTTTCTATCATGATGACAGGAAGCAGTTAGGAATCTTCAGAGAAATCTGAGCGATAAATACCTGGTATATTTCACCTAATATGAAAGGAAATAATATGAAGTAATGGCAACGTAAAAAGAGAGATTTCACCTACCTCTTCCTGAACAGGGTAAATTAGAATTCCCTCGACATTTCCTTTCACTCTCCTCAACTGACATGCGACAAGAATCTGGATGCTCACATATTCTGCCACTCCATCCTTCATAGCAGTCACATCTTCCACAATTGCACTGCCCAACACCTTTAGGTTAAATCCAATAAGCAGTCATTAGAAACAGGAATAAAAATGAAATACTGTGGGATATTTGTCAGATATCACTATTCAGTTTCACTCAAAGCCAATATACTTTACTAGTCCATTATAAATACTGGTCCCTTGCCATTTTTTATTGTTCTGTCTTTGGTGCTTGTACCTTGAACCAGTGAGGATCTGAACTCTGCAATTCACTCCTTAAACCCTTCCTGTTTATTTTGATTCCTGTTAAAACACATCCATTAGCCATCATCAGCATCAAATTTGTATCAGCTCCTGTGAGGCACATTGGGATGGATGTGCTGTTTTAATTGTGCTACATAAATGTAGATTGTTGTTGATGATGCATGTTGCTATCAGGTACATTCTCCGTGAGATTTAATATTTCAGCTACCTGACAACTGCAGTGTTGGGGGGGGGGAGGAATTTTAAAAAAGCAGTTAATAAAAAAAAAGACAGAAGGAAGTGCGAGCAACAAGTATTGATTTTGAAGGTTTAACGATATTATCACCCTGATTTATTTACTTAGTGCTTATTTACTTCCTTCTGTATTAGTTATTTGTAACACTCTGTTATTGGATAATTCCATAATTAAGCAACCAACAGAAGGGAAGGCCATGCACACTTAAATTAGCAAGGAGTATGCACACTTACAGCATACATATTCAGACTACCCCTTGTTCCCCTATAATGGATAGACATTTATCAAGTTCTAAATATTGTACAGGCGAGCAATCTACTATCTAGAAAATAGACTGGAGTTCTGACATACTTCTAAATATATCAAGGGTCTTTCCTTGGTCTCATTTCTCATCTCCAAGATGTCCCTTGGTGACAATATCCAAAGTCACAGCTTTATTTTCAGATGTACACTTAGCCATGTGATAAGGCAACTGAGAGGGTGCATGGCATCTGCTGTACCTCAGCACCATCTTTTTTTGATTCCTTGGCTGTTACTGGATGAGTAGAAATCTAGTCCAATTAAATTTCAGGAAACCTGGAATGATTGATTTCACTCCTACTCTAAACTTTGTTCAGTCGGAATGCTTGCAAATTTTATACCAGATTTGATCCCAAGATGAGCTTCCAACATCACAGCCACTCCATTACTAAGAACAGCTATTTCCACTTCTGTAATATAGATTTCAATCATCCCACTTTGGCTGTTCCACAGTTGAAACCCTCATTCCTTCCTTCATTTTCTATAGACTTGATTATTCTAATTGACTAGGAGAAAGTGAGTATTGTAGATGCTGGAGATCAGAGTCGAGAGTGTGGTGCTGGAAAAGCACAGCAGGTCAGGCAGCATCCAAGGGGCAGGGGAATCGATGTTTCAAAAGCCATTCATCATATTCTAATGTACCGTTACTTGCTCCCCAACATTCTATTCTCATTCAGAAATATTGCCTATGCCTTAACTTGAAATGAGTCCTGTTCCCCACTCACCCCTATGCTCCCGACACAATGGCTCCTGGTCAAACAAGGTCTTGAGTTTTAAATTCTCGTCTTTGTTCTCAAATGCCTGTATTGTCTTGCCGCTCCCTATTTTGGTGATCTCCTCCAGCCCCCATAACCCTCCAAGGTACTGTCACTTCTCTAATTCTGGTCTCTTATAATACACTATATCTTGTACTTAATTCACAATGATGATTGCTCTACCACTGATGGCTTTGCCTTCAGATGCCTGGATCCCAATCTGTGGAATTCCCTTCCAGTGCCTCTCTGGCACTCAATCTTACTTTTCTTCTTCAAGACACCCATTCAAATGTACCCTTGAACTAATATGTACAGACGGACAAGTTTCCAGGTCCTGATGGAATTCACCGCAGACTCTTAAAAGAGGTGGTTGGTGAGGCAATACATGCACTGGTGTTAATTTTGTGAAATTCATTAGATTCCAGAAAGGTTCCATCAGACTTAAAATAGCAAAATATAACCTTGCTATTCAACAAGGGAGGGAGACAGTAAACAGGAGACAACACGCCATTTAGCTTGACGACAGTTGGGAGAAAACTATTAGAATTAATCAATAAGGATGTTATAACCGAGCACTTGGAAAAGCTCAAGTTAATCAAGAAGAGTCAGTTAAAGGGAAATTTGACCCAACAGCTTGTTAAACAGCGTATTGGAATTTTATGAATAATTAACATGTATTCTGTAAAATATGGCACTTGTTGATACAGTGTATTTGGATTTTCAGAAGGTATTTGAAAAAGTGGCACCTAAAAGCAATTGCACCAATTAGGATCTCATGGTGTTCGGGTAATATATTAGCATAGGTAGAAGATTGGCTGGCTGACAGATATCAGACAGTTTGCATGAATGAATGTCTTCAGTTTGACTTGATGAGACAGGTGGGTCCCGCAGGGGTGTATGGTGGGCTCACAACCTTTTACAGCTTGTATCAATGAGGGGATGAGGGGATAATGGTCAAGTTTGGGGATAATATGAAGATAGATTGGAAAGTATGCTGTGAAGATGAATAGCAAAGATACAGAAGGGTATCGGTCAGTTGAGTAAATGGACAACAATCTGGCAGATGCAGTATAATGTGAGAAAATGTGAAGTTGTTCAGTTTGCCATGAAGATTAAAATTCAGAATATTTTTAAATGGGGAATAACTGCAGAATTCTGAAGTATAGATGGATCCAACTGTTTTAGTCTATGAGTCACAAATGTTAGTTAGCAGGTACAACAAGTGGTTATGAAGTATAAAACGACACTCTCCTTTAGAACATAGAACATAGAACAATACAGCACAGAACAGGCCCTTCGGCCCACGATGTTGTGCCGAACATTTGTCCTAGCTTAAGCACCTATCCATGTACCTATCCAATTGCCGCTTAAAGGTCACCAATGATTCTGACTCTGCCACTCCCACAGGCAGCGCATTCCATGCCCCTACCACTCTCTGGGTAAAGAACCTACCCCTGACATCCCCCTATACCTTCCACCCTACACCTTAAATTTATGTCCTCTTGTAATACTCTGTTGTACCTGGGGGAAAAGTCTCTGACTGTCTACTCTATCTATTCCCCTGATCATCTTATAAACCCTTATCAAGTCACCCCCTCATCCTTCACCGTTCCAATGAGAAAAGGCCTAGCACTCTCAACCTTTCCTCGTACGACCTATTCTCCATTCCAGGCAACATCCTGGTAAATCTCCTCTGCACCCTCTCCAAAGCTTCCACATCTTTCGAAAGTGAGGCGACCAGAACTGCACACAGTACTCCAAATGTGGCCTTACCATTTACTGCTAGAGGAATTTAATATAAAAGTAAAGATGTCATGCTTCAAATATTCTGGGCAGTGATGAGACAATATCAAGACTACTCTGTGCAATTTTGATGTTCTTATTCAAGGAAGGATGTAAATGTATTGGCATCAGTTCAGAGGAGATTTACCAGATTGATACTTGGAATGAGAAGTTGTGTTCTGAGGAAAGGTTGGATCGGCTGGAAGTTTAGAAGAGTGATTGAAGTTGCAAAGATCCTGAATGGTCTTGACAAGGTGGACATGAGAAGAATGTTTCCTTGTATAAGTGAGTCCAGAACTAAGAGATGGTGTTTTAAAAATTAGGCATTCCCCTTTGAGGTCAAAGACGAGGGGAATTTTTTTGTCCTCTCAGAGTCTTATATGACTTTGGAGCTCTCTGCCTCAGCTGGTAGTGGAGGTGGGTTCATTGAATTTTAAGGTGGATCCATTTAGATTCTTGTTAAGTAAAGGAATCAAAAATGATCAACAGTAGATAGGAATGTGGAAGTTGGAATACAAACCAACCATCCATTCCCTTACTGAAGAGCAGAGTAGGTGCAAGAAGCCAATTGGTATACCTCTAATTCTTAGGTTCATAATATTTCCTGTTCTGACTTGGTGGTATACTTTGTTTTCCAATGTTTCCATGAAGCTTCTTGAGACATCTTATTATGTGAAAGATGATATACAAATGTAAGTTGTAGTTGCCATGTTTAAAATTATGGAAGGGCTTGATAGAGTAAAGACAGTGAAAATATTTCCATTTGCAGTGGAGAAAGAGGTCATAAACATAAGAATGTCACTAATAAATCCAACAGGGAATTCAGGAGAAACTTGACCCATATAGTGGTGAGAACTCACTATCACCATGAAGTAGTTGAGGTAAATGGCATAGCTGTTCTTAAGAGGAACCTTGACAAACATGAGAGGGAGTAAGGATTTGATGATACAGTGTGCGGAAACAAGGTGTGATGATGTTCATATGGAATGGAGGCGAGCACATAGATCAGCTGAACTGAAAGGGCTGTTTCTGAGCTGTAAATTCTAATTTTCTTCACAACCAAATGTGAACATATATTTCAGTTTTTAATGCAGCAGAGGAAAATAAGTCAGACGATGTTGAGACGTGAACATTGGTCCATCTTTTTCTGAACATAACCTCCCATCCTCTAATCATACATATTTACCAGCTTCCAGGAAACGAAAACAGCGACAGTCCTGATGAGTTAGGAAGAACAGCAATAGGGAACTATTTACCTCCTCCTGCTCTTCTCAGATCTTGCTGTAATCCTCATCTGAATCGCTGCTTGTTTGCCTTATTGCCTCAGTAGGGATTAAAATATGTACTCACTCCAGCAGACTCAGAAATTTCAGGAACAAGAGTGCTCCGTATATTAAATGCTGGAACTTTTCATTGGTTTTTAAAGCTGAAAAGCTGTGAAATTCTCAACTGACGCACATGTAACAATCAGAATCATTTTACAATCACTAATTGTACATTAGATGCTCTTTTAAGGTCCTCAGCATTACAGATGCCCGTCGTTATCCAATTCGATTGACTTCACATGGTATCAGAAAATGGCCGGAAGCACTGGATACTGCAAAAGCTCCAGGCCTGGACCATACTCTGGCAATCGTACCGAAGACTTGCACCCTTGATCTTGAATACCCATGTGGATGCCCACGTGAATACATATTTCAATCCCCACCGAGTCAATAAGCCAATAAGCAGCTGCATACCTTGCCAAGTTGTTCCAGTACAGCCACATTGGCATCTCCCTGAAATGTCTGTAAAACTGCTCAGGCACACCCTATCCATAAAATGTAGGACAAATCCAACCTGGGAACCCTCCAACCACAAGGGATGAACTCAGATTTCTCCAGTTTCCTCATTTCCCCTCCTCCCCACCTTGTCTCAGTCGATTCCCTCGAACTCAGCACCGCCCTCCTAACCTGCAATTTTCTTCCTGACCTCTCCACCCCCACCCCACTCCGGCCTATCACCCTCACCTTGACCTCCTTCCACCTATCACACCTCCATCGCCCCTCCCCCAAGTCCCTCCTCCCTACATTTTATTTTAGCCTACTGGACACACTTTCCTCATTCCTGATGAAGGGCTTTAGCCCGAAACGTCGAATTTCCTGTTCCTTGGATGCTGCCTGACCTGCTGTGCTTTAACCAGCAACACATTTTCAGCTCTGATCTCCAGCATCTGCAGACCTCACTTTTTACTCAAATCCAAACTGGCCAATTACACACCTCGCCTGATAAGTGACAAGTACCATTTGTGCCACACAAGTACCAGGCAATGACCATTTTCAACAAGGAGACTCTAAACCATCTGACCTTGATACTCAATGGTATCATCATCACTGAAACCCCACTATCAACATTCTAGTTGTTGCAGTTGACCAGAACTGGATTCGTGACATGAATACTATACATACAAGAGCAGGTCAGAGGCTTGGAATTCTGCAACACGTAACTCGCCATCTGACTCCCGAAAGCCTGTTCATCCTCTATAAGGTGCAAGTCAGGAGTGTGATGGAATAAATACTCCTTGATGGGTGTAGCTCCAACAACACTCATGAAGCTTGACAAAGTAGCCCGTTTGATTGGCACCACATCCACAATTGATGCACAATGGTAGCAGTGTGCAGCACCTGCAAGATGAACTGCAGCAATACACCCAAGCTCCTTAGCACCTTCCTAATTTGTGATTTCTCCCATTTAGAAAGACAAAGGCAGCAGAAACATGAGCAAACTGTCATCGGAAAATTCCACTCCGAGCCAAGCACTATCTTGAACTGAAACTTTATCATTATTTCTTCACTGTCAAATTCTGCAACTCTCATCCTAACAGCACTTTTGGTATGTGTATACCCCACGAACTGTAACGGTTCAAAACAGAAGCTTGACACTATCTTCACAAGGGCAATTGTGAATGGGCAGGAAGTACTGCAATTCCATGTACAAAAATACAATGTGACTGCAAATAGTTTTTACTTGATTTATCTTTGGAGTGATTCATGTTTCTAATTGACGAGGATCAGGAGAAGTGAGATGAGTCGATTAAATGCCCAGCACACTGCCCATACTAAGAGTTTCAGTTTTGCAAGAGACTGTGAGGATTATTATTTCACAAAGCAAGAAGTAGAAAGTCTTACACCTTATCCCTAGGACTTGAATGTTAAATTTCAAATGTCAAAAGGACTGCTCACTGGTGTGGACAAAAGCAAGACTTCAAATATATGATGAGGAGGCTTTGCATATTGACCATTCCCTGCACAAGGAACACTCAAGGTATGTGAAGAGTACATGGTTAAATAGCATTAAGGAAATGGGGGATATCTCCTTTTGTGAGGGTGGGGGAATTTGCCCTGTTTCACTAGGGTACCCCCGCCCCCACCTCCACCTCCACCCCTCTAAAGATGGGAATGCGTGGATGTATATACACACACACACACACACACACACACACCCACACCCACACACCAGGGGTCACTGATCCTTCTGCAGACTCACCTTACTCTATTATTCATGTTGTCTTCCTACTTGGGGCTGCTTGCAGTCACAGCGAGGGCTGCTACTGAGTTCTTACACTGCTGGGACAACACAGCTACCAGCCAATCATATTACCCAGTAGCTCTCAAGGGTGAGACTTCCTATCTTTTAGGGGCAGAAGTTTGACAATTACCTGGTTAAACGCTGCCCCCAACATGTTACCAATCATAATTACACTCAAACCTTCCTTCCAACACACATCCCCACAACTTAAAATTAACCCCCATGTTTCAATTGATGACCATTCATCAGAACAGTAAAAAGCTGCATAGCTAACTGATTTCAAGCATTTATAGAGAGAATGAATGGGGAAGGGGAACAGAAGAATGAAAGGGAAGCTGTGTGGCAATGTGGAAGATAGGACAGATTAAGTGACAGAAAGAATGATGCTGCAAAGCCAAAGGAAATGGCAATAAGAGATGTGAAGAAACATAACATTGGTCTGGGGTAACTGTGTTAAACACCAAAAGAATAATAGAGGGAAGCATGGTAATTGGACAACAATTTCCAACTTGTTTGAAAATAAAAGTCTGTATTGAATCTGTGCGATACAGAGTTTGTTTACCTGAGCAGAAACTATCGGAGTATCTGTCATATACAGCGTGGCAGTCTCTCTCATCACATTCACATGTTGCCCCATGAATGTCACCGTATTCACCACTGGGATCCAGGTCATAGCATGTACACTCACCACAGATGCAATTCCCTAAAGAAAAATCACAGCATGATTTGAGAAGGGTGGTATTGTGCTGTCATCGAACACGGCCAGACTATGTAATCCACATTTAACTACTGTAAATTATATTTATTATGTAGTCATTGAGAGTGAATTTCCTTTCTCATCCTCCCATCACAGTCTGTTGTTTAAGTGGCATTCAGTTCTGTCAAAAAAAACAGCAACCCATCTCATCCAAAGAGATCCCCAACTGATAGAATTTCTGGGCTAAACTTTGTCTTTGTTAACTTGAGTTATTAACTCCAAGAATTGTAAAATTTCTTTATTACGTCACATAATGCTTCTATTTTCTCAGTTTGACACACTATCTCAGAAGTTGGCTTCAATTCTGCTATCCTCCTTGATACCACCACACATGATCAAGTAAGTGCTCCTTGCTAACAAGGGCAGTCATTCTCACTTCACCTCTAGACTTCAGCTTTTCTGCCTGTGTTTAGATGACAGTGAGATGTGCAGCTGAGCAGCTCTGATGATACCCAAAACCCCCATCAGTGAGCAGGTTATTGATGAAGAAGTACAACTTGATGGCACTGTTGATGACTCTTGCCACAACCTTGCTAATGATTAAGAGTAGACTGATGGGGCAGTAATTAAGCAGGTTGAATTTTGTCCTGCTTTTTGTGGTGAGGAGGTGTCTGAGCAATCTTCCTTATTGTTTTGCAGATGTCAATTGTTGCTGTAGTGGAACAGCCTGACAAGAGGCGTGGTAAGGACACACACACACACACACACACACACACACACACACACACACACACACACACACACACACACACACACACACACACACACAACCTGGGTGCCTCTCTTTGGATTCCCCCGACATCCATTTGCTAACTTGCTGTTTCTCTCCTTTGATGTTTGAATTCTGTCTGTGGAATCAGAGGAGGCTAACTGCTACCATCTCAAAACAGACATGCAGCAAGCAAACATGTGGCATTGGCACAATGCCTAGCTCATTGGCCCAGCACTTGCTGACAGAGTGACAGTCAGTTTAATGACAACTCATTGACATTGATGTGTAAATGCTCCAGAAACCTGTGGCAATGGAGAGTTTCCCTTGGAGGTGTGAATCTCCTCATATTACAGCTGATTTGTTCCTCTCCACTGTCAGCCTTATGTAAACAGCCACCCATCCTCTATCTCCCCAAGGCTGTCAGGATATTGTTACATTTGCATGTTAATTACTTCTTAATATTGTTGCTGAAAGTTAGGGCTAGTATTCAATAGTGTAAGGGCCCTTTCAATAATTTGATTTCTGTTCCTGCAATGTCACTCAACCTCTCCAGCTCAGAGGCGGAGTATCTAAAACTGTAAAACATCATTTCTGCAATAGTAAATTGTTAGATTTCTAAATTCTTGATTTGAATTGTTTTTTAATCCTTCTTTCTTTCTTTATTTCTCTTTCTATCCCTGGTTTGACTCTAATTCCCTTGACTTTCTTTCCTGTCATTTTTTGTTTCTTTCCCAATCTTTCAATCTCATTGGTTAAGGAGATGGACTGCTTGTCTTATACAAAAGGCAATGGATTCACAACTTATCCTCCCAGCTATGAACAAACATAAGGCCACAATTAATACCCACCTGATGAACACAATTAGAACTTAATTGATAAACATTCAACATCAAATCCACCATTGCCTTTGCTGTTATATTTTCAGCTCATGTTTCCAAAATGTTAGGGTTCAAAAATGACCTCTAGAATTCTTATTATGTGGATGCAGGCCATTCAGCCTATCAA
This sequence comes from Hemiscyllium ocellatum, assembly GCF_020745735.1. NCBI lineage: Eukaryota > Metazoa > Chordata > Chondrichthyes > Orectolobiformes > Hemiscylliidae > Hemiscyllium > Hemiscyllium ocellatum. The sequence goes on from NC_083406.1 coordinate 17,490,116, forward strand.
ATCCACATTGACCTTCCAAAGAGTATCCCACTCAGACCATTCCTGCATTTCCCATGGCTAATCCACCTAGCCTGCACATTCCCAGATATTATAGGCAATTTAATATGGCCAATCCACTTAACCCGCACACCTTTGGACTGTGGGAAGATACCACAGCACCCAGAGGAATCCCATCCAGACACATTGAGGAAAACCTCACACATATGATCACCCAAGGGTGGAACTGAACCTAGGTCTCTGGCACTATGAGGCAGCAGTGCTAACCCCTGAGCCATTATGCTGCCCCATGTCAGTCCAGTTGAAGGATGAGGAGGAGATGTGGGCGGCACGGTGGCACAGTGGTTAGCACTGCTGCCTCACAGCGCCAGGGACCTGGGTTCAATTCCCGCCTCAGGCGACTGACTGTGTGGAGTTTGCACGTTCTCCCCGTGTCTGTGTGGGTTTCCTCCGGGTGCTCCGGTTTCCTCCCACAGTCCAAAGATGTGTGGGTCAGGTAAATTGGCCATGCTAAATTGCCCGTAGTGTTAGGTAAGGGGTATATGTAGGGGTATGGGAGGGTTGCGCTTCGGCGGGTCGGTGTGGACTTGTTGGGCCGAAGGGCCTGTTTCCACACTGTAAGTAATCTAAAGTAATCTAATCTAAAAAGGTCTCTCTAACTAACATGGACTGCCAGGTGATGCACCACTTCTACAGTCATTATACTGAGTTGTCACTTTGTACTTGTGCCTGTGTACAAACAAGTACAGCAAATGCCCTGCCACCTATCCTGTGTAGGATTTTGGGGTTCAATCAGATTGCATTTAAAGGAAGTATGGGGATGGGAGAAGGAACGTTTTTACTCAGAAGATCGTACTGAATTAGAACCCATTGGTTTTGAGGGTAGGGTAAATGGAAATGGTCAATTATTTCTCAGGTAGGAAAACTGGACAGGCATTTGAGATTAGCTTTCAGGGCCACAGGAACAGAGGAGAGGCAGAAAGGCATGTGAGTGACTGGGTTGCTCCACTGAGAGCTGATATGGACTCGTTGTGTCAAAAGGCCTTCTTGAAGGCTGTAATGACTATTTGACAAAAGCATTCATTATTTTATTTCAGAAATGCAAAGTTCAATCTCAATGAAACTGTCCCGGTGACACAAAACAATAACTGGAATCAAACCTGTTCCACCTTGAAGTAGTGCTCATGTTAGATGTGTTCTGCTGCTGACAATTGTACAAGATAAAGATCAGTAAAGTAATAAATAATGGTGTGGGCTGTGCACACCTCCTGATCTGTACATGATGGTGAGATATTGAAAGAACTTTCATTCATCTCTGCAAATCACTGTAAGGCACTAAAAGCCATCCCCTGCAATTATAGAACCATAGAAATTTAGAAAAACGCATGAAGCAATTTCAGCTCATTGAACTTGTGCATTGCTGGTTTTGCCATAGAGAAATCTGTGGTACCTCCTTTTCCCAGAACTCTCCACGCTGTAACGATTGGCACCTTCAAGTGTGGGTCTTAAAAACTTTAATCATTCGTAATTCAAACACTGACAGATCAACTCCAAGCAAAAAAATTGAGGCAATTACTTATGTGAATTACAAGGAATAAAATATAGAAACGGGCCATTCAGCCCACTAGTTGTGCTGGTGTTTATACTATAAAAGAGCCTCCAACCATTGCCCCCTTCACTCACCCAGTCGATATTTCATTCCATTCATTTCTCCCTCATCTTCAATGCATTTATACTATTCAACGTAACTATTTAATGAAAATGTTTCTGCTGAATTCTGTAATGGATTTAGTCGAGACCATCACCTGCCCATAGTCCCTAGCTTTAATCGCCTTACAAATAGAAACATCCTTATTTTGATTTAATCCCTGCCCTCCCCTCTCACTTTTTTGACTACCGCAGCATTGACCTTTGATGTGAAGGGCACTGCTTGTCACTGGTGACTGTCGTGTTTCCTTTCTTCCTGGTGGTGGAAATTGAATAAAGATTTGTTCACCTGTTATCTCTCACTGTGTCTCACACCTGCACACACACAACATGGGTGCTGGAGAAAAAAATAAGCACTATCCAGTTAGGTGGTAGTGTTGGGGTAAGGAAAGAAAATCGGATTTATTGTGTACAACACCACAGTAGGTTAATTGAGAAAAAAGATTAACCAGGAGATTTAGAATCTCTTCAGTTCAGGGAAAAAAAATAGAAACATCCAATCAGCCATAACACTCAGTATTTTAAAGACATCTATTGAGTCAACTCTTATCATTTTCCTTTCCAGTGAGAGAACCCTAGGCACTGTTTAAGCCCAACATGACTGTCTTCCCATCCTACTTCATTCCATTCTAACTTCATCCCATCTACAAATCTTCACTGGGTCTTTTATGACTTCTTCTGATTTGCTTAGCAGGTCTACTAAGAAATAAACACTTTGTCCAGGGATAATCACATGAGCTGTGAGAGTAAGAAAAGAGCTCACACTCATGGTGTTCATGGTGTTTAGAGCTCACACTCATTGTGCTCATGTCTGATAGCACCATTTTTAACTAATGAAGAAGAATACCCTCACTAGCCCAGCATGGTATCAGTGAGAAAGATACTTTGCGTCTTTGATTTGCTTTCTGACAAAAGAGGATGAGTTTAATTTTGAGTACTGTATCTAACACTTGTGAACACTGGCTCAATGAGCTGATTTCAAACTGTTTTGAGACCTGCCGATAATTAACACACACATTCTCAGACAAGGCTGAGAGTATTTTTTTCTTCTGTTATGGTATAACGAAACACTTTGACGTTGGGAAACTACAATCCTTGGTCTTCACTTGCACTGCATAATAGTTTCTTGGCTAGAAGCCAGCTCAGGAACATTCTCAATTTTCACTGTCATTCTGGGGTAGCCAAGTAGAACAATGTATGAAATGATGCTCTCTCCCACTCTGGGTTTCCGTCTTTCACTGTCTCTTTCCTTGTTCTTTGCATTCAACATATCCATCAGCCTCTTACTTTTGGAGTAAAAGCAGTAATCAGAAAATAGCAATCCTGCTGGGTTTTGAAATTTTCTTTTACTGAGTTAAGTCTTTAAGAACCACAATATAATCGTTGATGTGTACCCCAGTAACTTCAGCTCTCATTATACAAAACTGAAGCAATCAGAGCAGAAGTGGATAATGTAATTTAGTCTAAATTCCAAGCTTCATCATTAACATTTTTGTTACATCTGAACTGTTTTGAAAGACACACCTCGGTTACTGCAAATCTTGCCGTCTGGTGACATGCATTTCCTTTTGCTCTCCCACGGGGTAATGTCACACTGGAATTCACATTTATCGCCATGCCAACCAGGCATACAGTAGCAGTTACCACAGTAACACTTTCCATGCCCTTAAACCACAAGAAATAGTGGGTAAAGCAGCAAAACTAAAATTTAAGACTATTTCAACAATATTTAACTAACGTTTTTATTTCTCAGATTTCATTTCACAAAATACCCTTCATGATTAATTACAAAATAATTTGACACACTTGCAGACAGATGTCCAAAATGGTTTTCAATTGTCACATAAATAACAGGTTTCTAACATTAAGAAATTCCCCACACATAATCCAACTATTCCACAGAAGTAGTTAAAAAACTAAAATTAAATTCTGGTTAAGGTGTAAAATTGCACGAAAATTGTCCATAGTAAGTGATATGTTTAAATGGCAAGGGGGATGGATTGTGAATCTCGTCAGAAAAATTGGATTGCACCAATAGGATTTTAAGTAATTCAATAGGACCTTTGAATATTTTGCTAACAAGTCCAACAATATAATGGAGTTTCATAAAATATTACCTGGACAATAATAGATAACATAACAATAGTATCTTGCATTTGTACAGCACCTTTGAGAGAGATGTGTCACAAAGTGCTTGACAAGGGGGAAACTGGATAGATGAGCTAAAAGATATATTAGAAGGGCTGGTTAAAAGCTTAATGAAAGAATGAGGGTCTACAGGAAGGCTTGTAATGAGTTTGGTGGGGATTGAAGAGATGAATGGTTTTAGGTATCGACTTTATGATGAGGTCTTGTGGAGCAATATGTAGCATAGCTGCCTCTGAGCCAAAAGCTTTGGGTTCAAGTCCCAACTGGGAACTTTTTGCCGAAGGAAGGTGTGTTCAAATCACATTGCGTCAACCTGCCAATCTTCAGCACACCCCAATGATAGGCGATAATGGCAGGAGAGAAAGCTGGTCAGCCAGGTGATGGAAAGAATGTTGGATTCTCCACTGCCACTATCCTTAGCTCAGGATTACAACAGGCATGTACCTGCTGTCATAGCAACTCAGACTTCCTGTATGAGGCAGTTCAGAGGAGGTTCACTAGATTGGTTCTAGGAGTTTGTCTTATGAAGAGAGACTTCGGCTTATGCCCTCTGGAGTTTAGAAGAATGACAGAAGATCTTATTGAGATAAATACAATGCTAAAGGGGATAGACAAAGTAGATGCAAAGAGGCTGCACTCTCAAGTGGGCCAATCTAGAATGAGAGGTCATAGTTTTAGGATAAGAGGTAGCAGATTTAAAACACATGAGGAGTAATGACTTCCCTCAAATCGTGAATCTGTAGAATTCACTACCATAGAATATGATGGTTTCTGGGACATTGAGTAAATTTAAGGAGGAGATATACAGATTTTTAATTAGTAATGGGTTGAAGGGTTATGGAGAGCGGGCAGGAAAATGGAGTTGAGGGCGAGGTGAGATCAGCCATGATTCTATCAAATGGAGTAACAGGCCCAAGAGGCTGAATTGCTTATCCTACTCTTAGTTTTTGTGCTGTTATACTCTTATATAAAGACCAATCTATAGAGGAGGCACGGAGACAGATAATGCTGTGAAGGCATAAGTAGCTACTCTTTGTCATTGAAAATAGAAAGAATTTTGAGCTATATAAGATAAAATAAAAGTCTGATTGCATTTAGCTTAAATTTCACCATTTATATATGTATATTAATAACTGACTATAGAGAAAAACATTAAAAAAGGAAAAAAAATTGAAAAGCATTTACAAAAATTCATCATGAGCAGATAATCTAACCAATAAGATAACTTTGAAAACACAGCCCTCAGTTGTTAGAAGTTTGGATAGAAAGAATAGCATATTTCCACATGTATTAACTTAACAATTCATCAGAATTGAATATCCAACCGTGTTTTGTAAGGGAACAGAATTTTTAAAACATTTGTGAAATGCCACAAAATAATCCAATAAATTTTATCTTCAGTGAATTCAATCCCTTTCAGCCTTATGCACTTCTGATTCTTCCAAAGGTTGTAACTGCAGAAAGCTTGGGGCCACTTTAACAAAATGTCAGAGGCATGTTTACAGAAATAACACTACCGAAGATTCTATTTTCACTTTAGCAACCATGCAGAATGCAGCACTTGCTGAAATGAAATATTAGGTATGCACCTCCACAGATCTCGCCAATTTCATCGTCAATGCATTCTTGGTCGTTGCACTCACAAAACCTTCCATAAACCAGTTTGTCAGTCCCAGGATTGTTGCATATACACCTGCCACAGTGACAGGTACCTGGAAAATATGAAAAGAAAGGAGCAGTCATTTTTATTTTGCCAATTCATTGCTTGCATGAATTCCATTGTTTACTGCATCATAAAATAGATAAATAAAACTTGGACTAAATATAATCTGGAAGCAGTTATAATACAATTCTACAAGTACTTCCTCCTCTCTACAACTTCTCTGACTGTAGTACAGATTCCTTTATTCGTTTATGGCATATCTGTGTGCCTGTCTGTGGCAGCATTTAATACTTATCCCTATGCGCTGGATAAGGTGGTTGTGAGCTGCTGTTGGTGCTGTTGCAGTCCACTTGGTGTAGGCACCCCCAGAGTGCTTTTGGAGGGGGGTGATAATGAAATAACGGTGGTACAATATGATATATATGTGCCACAGTGTGGGGTTTGGAGAGGAATACACAAGGAGAGGCTACTGCTCTTGACCTTTTAGGTGGTAGAGGCTCTAGTTTACAAGATGCTGTTGTTGAAGGAAGCTTAGGAAGAGGAGTGGGCCACTCGGCCTGTCAAGTTCTGCCTGAACCTCTGGATCTTTCCCACACTAGCTCCATATCCCTGAATGTCATTAGTCTCCACAACCCCATAGATTTTTGTCCTAAAATCTGTTCAATGTTTGAGCGTCTACATCCTGTTGAGGTAGAGAAGTCCAAAGATCCTCAGAGTGAAGAAATTCCTCTTCAGCTCTCTCATCAATGTCTGGCCCCTAGCCTGAGATTATGTTCCTTGGTTCTTGTGTTACCAGCCAAGGGACATTCACCTTGTCACGCTCCATAAGAATGCTCTAAGTTTCACTCAGATCCACCTCTCATTCTTCAAAAACTAAAGGCAATACTGATGCAATTTCCTCAATCTCTCCTCAACAGGTAATCCCACTGTCTCAAGGATTAATCTGCAGAACCTCCATTAAACTTCCTTAATGGCAAATATATTCTTCCTTAGCTAAAGAGACAAAACTTTACAGAATACTCCAAATGCAATCTCACCAAAGTTCCACAGGACTGTAGCAAAACACCTTTACCTTTGTACTTTAATCCCTGTGCAATGAAGGCCAATATACCATTCAGACTCCTAATTGTTTGATGCAACCACACACCAACTTTTAGTGACTCATGGCCAAGGGCACCCATGTCCTTGTAAATACACACACTTTCTATTTCTCAAATGAAGAGATATTCTGCTTTTTTCATTTCTTTCTTACCAAAGTGAATAATGTTACACTTAGAGACATGAAATTCTGGTTTACACACCTTAGCCCGTTTAGTTAATCTGTCCAACTCATCTTGAACCTCCTTGCATCCTCCTCATCACTTATGTTCCCATCCACTTCAGTGTAGTCAGCAAATTTTGAAATATTCTAATTGGCCCCACATCCAAATCATATTAACAGATTGTGAACATCTGTGGCCCTAACGCGGATCCATGTATGAGCTCCATTGGTAGCAACCTGTAATACTGAGAATGATCTATTTATTCCTACTCCCTGCTTTTTGTCTATTAACCAATTCTCAGACAATACTTTTTTTAAAAAGCACAAAACAAGACAAAAAAAACACCATTTCATCACCTCTATTCTGATGATGCCACCTTTTGTATAGCATTCTCAGAAATGTCCACCTTTTTCCTCAACCGAGGATTCCCTGCCCTGTGCTCTCAGTAATGTCTAAGCTATTTCTTGCTTTCTGCCCTCACCCCTTGTCCCCTCCTGCCATCAATACTGTTAGGGACCCCCTGGTCCTCATTGACCACACCCAGCAGTCTCTGCATCCAAAGGAACATTAAGCCGCCATTTCTGCCACCTTCAGTGGGATGCCCTTAGCAGATGCGTATTCTCCTCCCCTCCCTTGTCAGCATTATGCAGGGACTGTTCCATCTGGGACACCCTGGTCCACTGCTCCTTCACTCCCAACATCTCCCCACACTCCCATAGCAGCTTCCTGCAGAAGGTGTAATAGGTATCCGTTACTTCCTCTGTCCTCATTATCCAAGGCCCCAGATACACTTTCCAGATGAAGCATCAACTTACCTGAACTTCACCAGCTCAACCTAGTCTGCTGTATTCACTGCTCACAATGTGGTCTCCTCTGCACTGGAGAGATGAAAGGCAGACTGATTTCTGGAACACGTATGTTCATTCAGCAAAAATGACCCAGAGCTTCCAGGTGCCAATCACTTCAACACAGCACCATGTTCCCTGGCCAATGTCTGAAACTACTACAGTGTTCTGGCAAAGCTCAGCACAAGCTGGAAGAACAGCATCTCATTTACCATTTGGGGACCTTGCAGCCTTTAGAACTCAGTATCGAGTTGAATAATAATAGAGTCTGAACACCTTCTTCCATATCTTTTACCCACCACACCCCAAACCCTATGATGACATGCTGTTTTCATCATAGTCAACCCATTTTCACCTCCAATGGTCCTGATTATCAGCTTTTGTTTCTCTCTGATTCATCCTTTTGTCTGCCTAATTACTGTTCTTTTTCCCTGGGCTCCAACTGTAATCCAGGTGTTACGTCTTTGATGAGTTACTGCAGTGCATTATAAAAGATACACACTGGTGCACGATATGACAATGTTGAAGGGAGTACTGTGGAAGGTTGATGGCATACCAACCAAGTGGAATGCTTTGTCCTGGATGGTATCAAGCTTCCTGAGTGTTGTTGGAGCTTCACTCATTCAGTGTAGTATATTCTATTACACTCCTGACTTATAACATTTAGATGTTGGACAGGCATTCAGGAGACAGCAGTTAGTTAATTACTGCAGAATTTCTAAACTCCAACCTGTTCATGTTGGCACAGAATTTATATGGCTAGTTCAATTTTGTTTGTGGTTTATGAGTAATCACCATGTTGTTGATGGTGTGTGAAACAGTAATGGATAATGTAATTGAACATCAAGAGAAGGTGGTTAGATTCCCCCTTGTTGGAAATGATCATTGCCAGGCACTTGTGGGGTGCAAATGTGACTTACCATATATCAGCCTAAGCCTAGATATTGTCAAGGTCTTGTTGCACAATGACACAGACTGCTTCAACATCTGAGGAGTCACGAATGTTGCTGAACATTGTGCAATTGGCATTAATCATCCCCATCTTAACGTATGATGGAGGGATGGTCATTGATGAAGCAGTTGAATACAGTTGAGCCTAAGTCACTTCTGAACCAGGAAGCCTGGGTTCAAGTCCCATGTGTTTGAAACAAATGTAACAATATTTCACAACACATTAAGTTGAAAGTATCTACCCTGAGGAGCGCCTTGGACTGACATGATTGACCTCGAAAACCAAAACCAATGATAAAGATTCATTATACTGTCTTTGACTCTCTGGCTCCTTAGTTGAGTCCAGCACAAATCAAACAAACAGGGAATTCAAGGGAAATTCCTTTACCCAGAGAGTGAGAAAATGTGAGATTATGCATTTTGGCAGGAATAGTAGAAGAGCTACCATTTAAATGGAAAAAGACTGCAGAAAGTTCCAGCACTAATGGGTTTGGGGGTCTCATAAGCACTAAAGCACAAAAAGCCAACAACCGGGTTCAGCAGGTAATAGGGAAGGCAATGGAATGTTGGCTATTTTTTATTCACTTGCAGGACATGGGCATTGCTGGCTGGTCAGCATTTACTGCCTGTCCCTATTTGCCCTTAAGAAAATGGTGGTGAACTGCCTTTTTGAACCACTGCAGTTCATGTGTTGTAGGTAGACCCATAATGCCCTTAGAGTAGGAATTCCACGTTTTTGACCCAGTGACGGTGAAGGAATGTTGGTACATTTCCAAGTGCGGATGGTGAGTGGCTTGGAGGGGAGCTTGCAGATAGTGGTGTTCTCATGTATTTGCTGTTCCTTGTCCTTCTAGGTGGAAGTGGTTGTGGGCTTGGGAGGTGCTGTCTAATGACCTTTGGTGAGTTTTTGAAGTGCATCTTGTAGGTAGAACACCCTGCTGCTACTGAGTACCAGTGGTGGAGGGAGTGGATGCTTGTGGACATGGTGCCAATCAAGGGGGCTGCTTTGTCCTGGATGGCGTCAAGCTTTTTGAATGTTTTTGGAGCTGCACCCATCCAGTATTCCATCATACATCTAATTTGTGCCTTGGGGATAGTGGGCAGATTTGGGGGCAACAGCAAATGAGCTACTCACCACACTTCCTAGCCTCTGACATGGTCTCATAAGCCACTATGCTTTTGTGGTGAGTCCAGTGAGTTTCTGGTCAATGGTAACCCAAGGATGTTGATAATGGAGGATTGAGTGTGGTAACACCCTTGAATGTTAAAAGGCAATGGTTAGAGTGTGTTTTATTGGAGAGAGTCATTGCCTGGCATTTGTGTGCTATGAATGTAACTTGTCACTTGCCAGGCCAAGTCTGAATATTGTCCAGATCTTGTTGCATTTGAACATGGACTGCTTCAGTATCTGAGGAGTCACAAATGGTGTTGAACACTGTACAAACATCGGCAAACATCCCCACTTCTGATATGGTAGAGGAAAGGTCATTGATGAAGCTGTTGAATATGTTTGGTCCCAGGACACTATCCTGAGAAACTCCTGCAGAGCTTTCAATATGGTCAGAGTGGATTAAAAGGGTCTGATTCCTTGCTGTATGACTCAATGCACTATACCCTGGAGCTGAGATAACTGACTTCCAACAACTAGAATCATCTTCCTATGTGCCAGGTATGACGCCAACCAGTGGAGAGTTTACCCACTGATACCCATTTTTTGCAGTTTTGAGCCCATCATCTAAAGAAAGACACCCTTCATTGGAGGCAGGCCAGAGAGGATTCATGGGGTTGATCCTGGTGTGGAGAGATTTCTTATGAGGAAAGGTTAAATAGGTTGGGTCTATACTCATTGGAATTTAGACGAGGTGAACGTATTGAAATATACTTTTTTCTTAGAAAGTTTGATTCCCTTATTGTAGAGTCTAGGACCGGAAGGCAAGGGTTAAGTGTTCACCCAGTTAGGAAAGAGATAAATAGGAATTTCTTCTCTGAGAGGGTAGCGAACCTGTGGAATTATTTACCCCAGAGGGCAGTTGACGTTGAGTTTATAGGTATATTTGAGGCTGAGCTAGACAGAAAGGAAATAAGGGCTATGGGGACAAAGGCAAGAAAGTAGATTTGAAGATTATCTGATCAGCCATCATTTCATTGAATAGCACAGCAGACATGCAGGACTTTTACTTGTTATGGTCTTATAGTAAGAATGTTGTCCTTATACCCATAGGGAGTGGTTGAGATAAATAGTACAGACACGTTTAAGGAGAAGCTTGATAACCACATGGGGGAGAAAGGAGTGTAAGGGTATATTGATGGGGTAAGATGAGTGAGATGAGAGGAAACTTGTGTGAAGTATGAACTAAATGCTCTGTTTTTCTGCTGCTGGTTTAATATAACTCTACGCAAAATCTTAAAACTGGAATTTCTTTTATCCACCTTGCTTCTGCATACTATCCACAGACAATAAAAATTTGAAGTCATGACAGCTTATGTCTCTAATTCATTAATGTATTCTCATCCATCTTTTCAACATTGGCTGTGCCCAGCTAAACTTGGTGACTCAAATTATTCTTTCATTTGAGGTAAATTCTGCAACTAAAGATAAACACCATTTAAACAATTGATTAAAGTAGCGAATTCTGAAAGTCTCTTTTTTTATGAAGGCAAACACTGGCATACTCTGCCAAGCAATTACATCTATGTTGTAAGAAACCTGGTGGTCAAGAAAATAAGTGTAAGTCTACAATTATTGCTGGTTGAACATGATAGTTTTTTGACAAATTCCGTTTCCCTGTTTGAGTTCTGAGATTCAGATCTCTTTCTTCCTTTACAATAGTTCAATTCATTCTACCCAAAGGCAGGTGCTTGACTCATTGCTTGTCGATGTGTCATCTGGAACTGTTTCCCTTCTCAGTGGTAGTTTGTCACTGCCTTTCACTCTCAGGGCCTATGAGTTATTCTGAAGCGCAATTAGCCATCTATCCAACTGAGCAAACACATTTCAAAGGGGAAGCGGATCTCTGTTTTAAAAGGGGAAAGAAAATCGCACGGTTGAATGGAATAAGCAAGAGGCTTGGGACTAACGGGATAGCTCTCTCAAAGAACCAACAGACTAGGCCAAATGGTCTCCTTCCATGCCTTTTGATTCTGTTCTATGATTTCCTGAGCAGGGTATAAAATGTTGCAACGTTATCCATTTATGTGTAATAAACAATGATTTGGATAGATTGCCATCCACTAGAAAACTGTAGCCAAGTGCTGAGTACATTTTGAAAATAATTTCATTGAAAGGAAATAGTTTACTATTCATTAAAATAAGCTGGCAATAAGAACATGACATTACCCTTCAAATGAAAAATGGGAGAAATGTCATCGATATTTATTGTAGAAACACAGAGCTTTGAAAGATATATGTCCTATGGTTGCAATTTCATTTGTGGTGCCTTAAAATACCAAAATATCATAATGTACTCACAATAATAATCTATTCAATATCTCTATATGCAATTAGCAAATCACTGGACAGATATAAATATCAAAATAATGATTAATCTTGCTGTGAATGTCGAATCAGCTGAAGAGTTTTAAACAAAATGGGAGTAAACTGGGATTTAGCAACAAGACAGAACATCACATGGTATCTACAACACAGAAAGAGGTTCTTCAGTCCAATAGTCAATGCTGATGTTTGTAGTCCACATAAGCCTTCCATCCCTCTTCATCTCACCCTACCAACAGACCACACCATGATTCTTCATTGTGGATTGGTGCATGTATGTTCTTGATGGAACTGGACCATGGTCCATTTGGGCCAAAAGTGACCTCACTGAACTACAACTACAACTGAAATCTGCTGAAATTCTGGAAGACATTGTATAACTAAGAAAAGCACAGGAATAAGACATGAATGCTGAGGTTGCAGAAAAATACAAGGTATTAATGAAAGCAGCAACTATTAAGGTGATTAATGAAAAATTGTTTTGAACTTTTTAAATGCCGACAAAAAAGGACCTTCCCAAAATGATACCATGGATGAGGGTGCTTAGTCATGGAAAGACTGGAGAAGCTGGGGTTATATTTTGCCATCAATTCATAGAGCATAGGAGGTCATTATCCATCCATGATTCAAAGAGCTATCCCACTGCTTCTCCTCTGTTTCCATAGCCCTGAAAATGTTATCCTTCAAGTTAATAATTAATTTCATTTTGAAAGTTGCAGTTGAATCAGCTCTCAATACAGTTTCAAAATGGTGCAGTCCAAATCTGGAAAACTCACTGCATGAAACAAATTCTCTGCAGCTCATCTTTTGACCTTTTTGTGATTATATCGGAATCCCTGTCTTTGGTTATCATAACTCCAGCCTGTGAAAAGAATTTCTTCTTGTTTACACTTTCAAAGGCACTCATAATATCAGATCTCCCTTTAATTTTATCTACTTTAAAAGAGCACAAGCAAAACTGGAGAAATATATTAATTTCATATATCGAATGTGTCAATTAAAATCAAGTTTCGGCCATTTCAGCCCCTCAGACTTTCCCCACCATTCAGTAAGATCGTGATTGATCTGACTACTCCACATTCCTGCCTGCCTTGATAACTTTTCAACCCCTTGCTTATCAAAACATCCATCTAGTTCTACCTTTGAAATATTCAATGATTCTGCTTCCACTGTCTTTTGAGGGAGAGAGTTCCAAAGATGATCGGTTCGAAAAATACTCCACAAACGTTTGTCCTAAAAGGGCAACCTCTTATTTTTAAACAGTAACCCCGTCTCTAGATCCTCCGACAGGAGGAAATATTCTCTCCACTTCCACTCAGATTTGTTGAAAAAGGAAGTTCGGAAATCCTCTCTAAATCCACCATGAAGCACCTTCAACAAGATCTTTAATAAGAAACAATCAAATATTGCTTTTCTCACTTGCCATTAAGTTTCTTTTTGAAATAATGAGCAAACTCCGATCTATGTGAAGCACAAATGAATCATTTGGTTCCTTCTCTTGGCATATCTCCAGACTACAATCTTGCTAAATTTAGCCTAAGGTATGAAGAAAACATGGCAAAAAATAGAAGAACAAAGTTAATATCCAGGATTGTGCATAGGAATTTTAAACACTAACTTTTATTTTTAAGAACTTAAGGTTTAAAGTAATTATTTGGACCGGGAGTAATTTATTTTACACATCTGGAGTCCAAATCAAATGATGTATGGCCTAAATGAAAGCAGTTTTTTTTTGCACTACATCACTTATCCCTGGACCAATCTAAAATAACCTTTTTCTTGGAATTGCAAGCAGAACATCTTAGAAATGCTCAGTAGTCAGGCAGCTTCAGTAGACAAAGAAATATAATTACATTTTTCCAGTTAATTGCCAATTGCTTTTCATCAGAACAGTAAAATTAAATGTAGTTTTGATGAACTGTGGGAATGAAAGGGTTGCTGAAGAGGTGGAGGTGGAAAGGAACAAAAGAGAGGTTTCTGTGTTCGGTTGGAATACAGGAGAGACAACATAACTTCATGGAATGAGATTTCAGATTTTGCCTTGTGTTACTATTAGCAATAGTCATGGTTCAACTAACTTGATAATATTAATTAACATTAACATTTGCTTACACAGATGGCTCTCTGGTCATGATCATTAGTTCATGCCAAATAATTCTCACTACTGTCTGATCTTTAGAATAATTATTATGCTCTGATAGAGTAGAACAAGATGACAGAGCTATTTCCAAATATCCAGGCTGAAAGTATGAGTGAGAATGATGTCTCAACTTCTGCTTTCAAATATCATAACATTTCTTTCATTACTTCTGTAATCATTATCCCAATATTTTACCACTTTTGTTCAAAATTCCAGAATATTGCTATTTTAAGTCCCATTTGTTTGTGCTCACTCACTAACCGATACTTACTTGCAGTCAAGCAGAGCTGCATTTTAAAAATCTCATCGTTGTTTTCAAATGCTCGTGTAGCCTTGCCCCTCCCTACCTCTGCAATCTCCTCCAGCCTCACAACACTCCAAGATTTTTAAATCAAACAATTCTGGCCTCTTGAACATCCCCAGTTTTAAATCACTCCAAAATTGTTGACCATTCCTTCAGCTGCCTGGGGTTTTAAACTTAGGAGTCCTGTTTTCTAAATGTCCCTGCCTTCCTGCCTCACCTTATTCCTTTGGATGGACCTGAAAACTTACCTCTTTGGCTAAACTTCCAGCAATCTATGCTAATGCGGCCCAATGTCAAATGTGCTATATAATTTTGCTGCAAAGAATTTTGGGATATCCTATTATATAGAAAATGCTATATAAAATATATGTTGCTATTGCTATACATGAATTCACAACTAATCTTTTACTCTAGCTGGTAAAACTGCTAAGATAACTAGTTACATTCAGTTACAATGAATCAGTGAGTAGATAAGGATATCATCAAAATGTGTGGTAGTAAAAGACATTTGCAGGAACTGTATCCAGCACACAAAATAAGCAAAGTATTATCATATTTTTTTCCTGTATATTGCTAATGGCAGTTAAGGGGTAATACTATGGATGATGTCTGAAGTGTGTAAACAAAAGAAACCTGAAAGCAACTATGAGAGGAAGTAAGGGTGACAGGAAGTAAGGGTGAGAGAAAATAACTGTGAGAGATTCAAGTATGGCAGAAAACAAAAATTTACAGGGAATCAATGGCCTGGTTGATTATTCATCCAGGGACCCTAGTAATGATCGGGGGGTCGGGGGGGTGTAGGGGAACACCCATGTTCATATCCCACCATGGCAGATGGTGGAATTCGGATTCAATTAACAGTCTGGAATTAAGAGTCTCACGATGGCCATGAAACTAATGTCAATTATTAGAAAAACCCATCTGATTCACTCATGTCCTTTAGGAAAGAAAACTGTCATCCTTACCTGGTCTGACCTACATATGACTCCAGACCCACAGCAATGTGACTGACTCTTAACTGCCCTCTGGGTAATTAGGGATGCACAATAGATAACACCCTAGTCAGCCACACCCACATCGAATGAATTTTAAAAGATGACCGAAGCGAGTATGACCGAAAGGAAAGGCCAGAGGAAATGACTGAGAAAAAACAGCGAGTATGGCAGGAAGTGGATAAGAAAAAGTAAGTGTGGCTCTCAAGCATTTGACATACTACAGGTGACTGGAGCTAAACTGTTAAAGCATTGACTTCTGCCCTATATATTAGTATATTGTATTGGTGAGGAAAGTGGAGTCACCTTGCTTCTGGAGAAATATTATATATTCATTAATTTTGCTTGCACATTTCAAACAAGTGAAAGAACGCTTATACTGTAATGGGCATTGAGCATTGACGATTGGAAGCTTGTACTTGTGTTGGTGTGCTTCAACCATCCTCCTTTATCTGCTGAGTCCAAAAGGGTCTGTCAAATTACCTCTGGTGCAGGAGAAGAATCTTAACAAGAACAGGCTCTTATCTGACATAGCAAAGTGCAAAGTGTAGTTTTATGTAGGATAGCCACAGGTACAATTAATCTTACCTAAGTGGATATACCATATATACCTGTGTATAGGTTGATCTCACATATCAGTCTACCCCTTTTTTTGGCCAAAAAGTCTTGCATTTTCTATGTATCTCATGTATAAGTCGACCCTAGTTCTTCACAGTTACAGATCAACAATTATGAGTAAGTGAGCCAGCCCATTGCACTCCACTCTGGTTTTCCAGTCTGCTGGCTGTACAGCTCTATTCTGGGTCTTCCAGTCCACCAGCCATCACACTTTGCCTCAGGTTTTCAGAATTACTGTAATGGTACGACAGTACAGGACAACCACCCTATCCATGGAGTTGGTTTCAGTTACCTGCGGTTTACCGTGGCCCAAACATATTACAGGAAATGTTCCAGAACTAGGGACCGGGGCTGCCAGGAAGGTAAATTTCCCATTTTATCTATTTTCTAGATAAATATTCATCCCCTTGAAAATAATACCTTGTGTCTAAGTTGACCCTCCTAATTTCAGAATAAAAGAGACTTCAAAATTCGATATGAGTATATACGGTAATTACAACTATCAAAAGCCAGAGATGACGCAGATGTCTCCATCAGGACCTTATGTTGTACTTCCTGATTTTCCATTAAAGACATTGTGACAACCTCGGAGTGGGTGGAACTGAATACAACTTTATCATTTTTTTCATGATCATTATCTCATGCAACACATTAAAGTTTGATGAAAATATAGAAACATTTTTTCTTACCTGCATTAGAACAGATCAGACCCTCTGAATTGCGACACATTTCTTTGCTTTTCTTCCTGGGAATGTTGCAAGTCTTGGGATAATGGCAAGCAATCCCAGACCAGCCACGGTCACAGAAGCATTTCCCACAATCACACTTGCCATGACCTAGTTATAGACGAACAAACAAGTGATGAGCATTCCTCAGACGTCGAGTCATTTCAAACGAAAAGTCTACAAAATGTTTTTAGTAGTTCAGAAACAGTCAACAAATTCATGCCACATGAACCTCTGCTCTTGCGGATGGGGTGAAAGACATTTAATTAGACAGGGTGGTGTCAGATTTGAACCCTGTCACCTTCGCAAGAATTAAGCTCTGGCAGGAGGCCCGGCGGTTGACCTTCCTACCCTACAACCAATTAAAAGTCTGAAGTGACTAATTAAGCAACCCTTAAAGGCCTGAACCTACCATTGCTAGGTTTGGGCTAGCTGCAGGTGAGTTTGCCATCATATGGCACGATTGACAGACACACTGTGCAGGGTGATGGGGACAGTATCTAGATTAAATGTAATTGATTCCTGATTATGGTTGGATATTAGTTTTAATGACAACCACATCATTGCACATGCCTCACAGTCCGTTTTGCAAAATATCCTCTCCTTACCCGGGTCCTCCACAAAGATGCAGAATTTGGCTGAGGAAGTGGAGAGGGTAAGGGGGAGATGTCTTTACTGCTTTAGCCATAGCCTCCTGGTGTGTGTTTCAATTGGTCCTCCTGAAAGGTCAGTGCAGATCTGTTATAGACACTCATGCCAGCAGCTGAAGGCAGTTCCAAAGCCACAACAACATTTCATCCACATTGTGAGGTACAAGTGTACAAATCGAGTCATAGAGTCATACAGCATGGAAACTTACCCTTTGGTTCAACCAGTCCATGCTGATCATAATCCCAAACTAAGATAGTCCCACTTGCCTGCGCTTAGCCCATATCCCTCCAAACATTTCTTATTCATGTACCTATCCAAATGTCTATTAAATATTCCAACTGTACCAGCTTCCATCACTCCCTCTGGAAGTTCATTCCACACACAAACCACTCTGTGTAAAAAAATTGCCTCCCATGTCTTTTTCAAATCTTTCTCCTCTCACCTTAAAATATGTCCCCTAATCTTGAAATACCCATCCTAGGGAAAAGACACTTGCCATTCACCTTATCTGAACCCATCATTATTTTATCAATCTCTATAACGTCGCCACGCAACCTCCTACGCTCCAGTGAAAAATGTCCCAGCCTATCCAGCCTCTCCTTGTCACTCGAACCCTCCATTCCTGGCAATGTCCTGGTAAATCTTTTCTGAAGGTTCTCCAGCTAAATGAAATCCATCCTAAAACAGGGCAATGTCCTGTACAACCTCAACATAAATGACTAATATGTTTCTCTGACATTTCATTCATTGCTTAAAAATATTCACCGCCTCCTCTGAATGGAAGAGAGAAACATTTAGAATTGATGTAATCTTCTTCATGAAATTATTCCAGTTACAAGACCAATGATTAATCCAACAGGACTCATTCAGGCATTTGCAGTATTATAACATGCTCTGTGGATTATCAAATATGAGGAGGTCAATAAGCCTTCTCGAGCCTGTTCAACCATTCAGTTAGATCTGTATCTTAACTGCATTTAGCTGCCTTGGTTCTGAAACCCAACAAAAATCAATAGTTCTGATGAAAGGTCAGAAACCTGAAATGTCAACTCGGTTTCTCTCTCCGGACCTGCTGAGTATTTCCAGCATTTCTGTTGACATTAAAAAGAAATTGATTTCAGTTTTGATCATGTCAGTTTACTCTCAGCTTCTGCAGCTTCTTGGCGGAAAGTGTCCCAGATTTCCAATCCTTATGTATGAAGATGTACTTCTTGACATGACCCTTGAGTGCTGTGACTCGAACTTTAAGGTTATGACCGCTTTCTCTGAACATTCTCCCCACTGCCCTCTCCAACAGAAACAATTCTCTCTGTCACCCCTATCAGATCCTTTGGTTATTTCAAATTCCACATTTAGATCACCACATAGTCATCCATACTCAAGGAACGTAGAAGTTTGGTCCACGGCACGGCACGGTGGCACAGTGGTTAGTACTGCTGCCTCACAGCGTCAGAGACCCAGGTTCAATTCCCTCCTCAAGCGACTGACTGTATGGAGTTTGCACGTTCTCCCCGTGTCTGCGTGGGTTTCCTCCGGGTGCTCCGGTTTCCTCCCACAGTCCAAAGATGTGCGGGTAAGGTGAATTGGCCATGCTAAATTGCCCGTAGTGTTAGGTAAGGGGTAAATGTAGGGGTAAGGGTAGGTTGCGCTTCGGCGGGCCGGTGTGGACTTGTTGGGCCGAAGTAAGTAATCTAATCTAACTTCTCATAATTGAACTTTTTTTGGCCCAGTATGATTCTGGTCCTTCAGTGTTTCACCCTGTCCAAGGACAACATATCTTTCCTGAGGTCTGGTGCCCATTACTGATTGCCAATAGTCCAGGTAAGAATTGATTAAAGCTTCATGCACATATTGAAAACTACCATCCAAGATATCAGGCTCTTTCAGATTTTGATTGAGCGAGTGAGTATAGCCAATGATTTTTTTTATCCTGTTTACATTCCCATTTACTTTGGTTTAAGTGACACAACCAATTGAATTCTGATTTCTTGACCAATGCCCTAAAAGTCCACTTACATTTCTTCTTTAAATCACAAAATGTTCAACTAATAATTACAAAATAATGAAGAGAGTCAGAAGTCTATTTATCAGAAAAGCAATATTTGATGCATCATTAAGTCAGATAATGAAGATCAGTGACTATGCTGTGAGATTCTCAAACAAGTCCATCAGTGGAAACCTAATTGAACAGCAGTCCACCACAACAATTTCAAAAAATGAAACATATTTTGTAACAATTCTTCTAAAAAATATTGAATTGTGTCAGAAATGTATTAAATGAGCAGGACTCAACAATGCTATGTTATGCAAACTACTGTGTAATAATAATTAACAACCTGGATTTTCAAGAAGCACATAATTAATGATTGCTGCTTCTGTAAAAAATACATACAGAGTTGCAGAACCTTCTGGAATGACACCAGAAATATCAGAACCAGAGCATTCAGGTAAGTGAGATAAATAGAAAATAAAAATCAGAAAATCATAGAAATACCCAATTTATTTGTCAAAACTGGAATGGGAAAGGTGGGTCGACATTTCAGAAGAATACCTGTGTTAGATCAAATACTCATCCTGAAGTCTCAGTTTACCTTTTCCTTCCACATTAGTAGCGTTTTTCTCTCCACTCGCCGCCCCCCCCCCCCCCACAACTAGTTCAGAAGAAAGTAAAGAAAAAGATATATTTGCATTTCAAAAGGATCTTTCATGATTTATCCAACCTGTTTCACAGGCACTGAAATATTTTGAAGTGTAATCACTGTAATGATGTTGAAAACATTGTTCTCAATTTGCACCCAACAAACTCCCACAAACAGGAATGAGATAATGTCCCAACAATATGTTTTTTAAATTCTATTGTTGATGGATAATTATTGACCAGGATACCAGAGAGAACTGACTGACTCTTCAAAATAGTCTCTTGAGATCTTTCAGCCTCACCTCAGAAGAGTTGGAAAGGGTATCAGTTTAGCATCTCATCAGAAAGTCATCATTCTTGACAGGCATTGGGGTGTTGGTTTGGATATTGTACTGAAGCCTCTGCTCACTGAGGTATGGCTGGAGTCTGCATTGGGATGGTTTACTGATTTACAGTAATTACAGCTTTAATACCATAAATTACATAATTATTGCACTGTTGCTAATGCGCAACACAGTGCTAAATCTAACCCTTGAGGACGACTAACACTAAATAGAACAGATTAATAAAGGATTGTTTACCATTGAATTAACGAAAGAAAAGAGTTCTGTGTGCCAAATTGGTAAGGTAACTAGTTTTTTCTTATTCTTTATTTTTCAATAGTATCTTTGGGAATTTAGAATGGTGGGAATGGAGGTTAGGGCAGTTAAGTGTTCCTCCTGCAGAATGTGGGAGGTAAGGGTCACTACTAGTGTCCCTGCTGGCTACATCTGTGGGAAGTACACCCAGCTCCAGCTCCTTAAAAACTGTGTTAGGGAACTGGAGCGGGAGCTGGATGAACTTCCGATCATTCGGGAGGGGGTTATTCAGAGGAGTTACAAGGAGGTAGTCACACCTCAGGTACAAGAAAAAGGTGGATTGATTACCGTCAGGGGACGGAAAGGGAACCGACAGGTAGTGCAGAAATCGCCTGTGGCTGTTGCCCTCGATAACAAGTATACTGTTTTGGATACTGTTGAGGGTGAGTCATGGAGTACAGATCTCTGATACAGAGTCTGTCCCTGTTGTTCAAAAGGGAAGGGGGAGAAGGAGCATCATTGGGGATTCCATATTAGGGGGACAGATAGGAGATTCTGTGGGAACGAGAGAGACTCACGGTTGGTGTGTTGCCTCCCAGGTGCCGGGGGGAGGGGGAGTGGCCCCAAGTCATGGTCCATGTGGGCACCAATGACATAGGTAGGAAAAGGGATGAAGATTTAAGGCAGAAATTCAGGGAGCTAGGGTGGAAGCTAAGAGCTAGAACAAACAGATTGTTATCTTTACTCATGCCATGTGCAACAAAGTCAGGAATAGGGAAAGAGAGGAGTCGAACACATGGTTACATAGATGGTGCAGGAGGGTGGGTTTTGGATTCCTGGATAATTGGGGCTCATTCTGAGGTAGGTGGGACCTCAACAAACAGGATGGTCTTCACCTGAACCAGAGGGGTACCAATATTCTTGTGGGAGAGGGGTGCATTTGCTAATGCTCTTTGGGGGGTCGGGGTTTAAACTAATGCAGCAGGGGCATGGGAACCTGAATTGTAGTTCCAGTGTCCAAGCGATTGAGAGTAGTGAGGTCAGAAATAAGGCTTCAAGATCGCAAGAGTACACAGACAACAGGAAGGTAGTTTGAAGTGTGACTACTCCCACACTAGGAGCATCCAGAATAAGGTGGTGAACTGGCAGCATGGGTCGGTACCTGGGATTTTGATGTTGTGGCCACTTCAGAGACATGGAGCAGGAACGGGAATGCTTATTGCAGATTCCACGATTTAGATCGTTCAGTAAGAACAGAGAAGATGGTAAAAGAGGGGGAGGTGTGGCATTGTTAGTCAAGGACAGTATTACATTGGCAGAAAAGATGTTTGAGGACTCTTCTATTGATTTAGTATGGGCTGAGGTTAGAAACAGGAAAGGAGAGGTCACCCTATGGGAGTTTTCTACAGGCCTCCGAATAGTTCCAGAGATGTAGAGGAAAGGAGAGCAATGATGATTCTGGACAGGAGTGAAAGTAACAGGGTGGTTGTTACGGGGAGACTGTAACGTTCCAAGTATTAACTGGAAATACTATAGTTCGAGTAGATGGGTCAGTTTTTGTCCATTGTGGGCAGGTAGGTTTTCTGACACAGTATGTAGACAGGCCAACAAGGGTGAGGTCACATTGGATTTGGTACGGGTAATGAACACAGCCAGGTGTTAGATTTGGAGGTAGGTGAGCACTTTGGCGACAGTGACCACAATTCAGTTATGTTTACTTTAGTGATGGAAAGGGATAGGTATATACTGCAGGGCAAGAATTATAGCTGGGGGAAAGGCAATCATGATATGATTAGGCAAGATTTAGGATGCATTGGATGGAAAAAGGAAACTGCACTGGATGGGCATAATTGAAATGTGGAGCTTATACAAGGAACAGCTACTGCATGTCCTTGATAAGTACGTACCAGTCAGGCAGGGAGGAAGTGGTCGAGTGAAGGAGCCGTAATGTACGAAAGAAGTTGAATCTCTCATCAAGAGGGAAAAGAAGGTTTATGTTAGAATGAGATGTGAAGGCTCAATTAGGGCAGTTGAGGGTTACAAGTTAGCCAGGAAGGACCTAATGAGAGAACTAAGAAGAGTCAGCAGGGGACAAGAGAAGTCATTGGCAGACAGATTCAGGGAAAACCTTAAAGCATTCTATCGGTATATTAGGGATAAAGGAACGATTAGGGATAAAAGTGAGATTAGGGCCAATCAAGAACAGTAATGGGAAGTTGTGCATAGAGTCTGAGGAGATGGGGAAGTGCTAAATGAATTTTTTTGTCAGTATTCACACTGAAAAAAGATAATGTTGCGGAAGAGAATACTAAGATACAGGCTACTAGACTAGACATGATTGAGGTTCACAAGGATGAGATGTTAACAATTCTGGCAAGTGTGAAAATAGGAAGTCCCCTGGGTTGGATGGGATTTATCCTAGGATTCTCTGGGAAGCCAGGGAGGAGTTTGCAGTGCCTTTAGCTTTGATCTTTATATCTGTCTACAGGAATAATGCCAGAAGGCTGGAGGATAGTAAATGTCTCCTTGTTCAAGAAGGGGAGTAGAGACAACCCTGGTAATAATAGATCTGTGAGTCCTACTTCGGTTGTGGGTAAAGTGTTGGAAAAGGTTATAAGAAATAGGATTTATAATCCTCTAGAAAGAAATAAGTTGATTAGTGATAGTCAACATGGTTATGTGAAGGGTAGGTCATGCCTCACAAACCTTACTGAGTTCTTTGAGATGACTAAATTGGTGGATGAGGGTAAAGTGTTTGATGTGGTGTGTATTGGTTTCAGTAAGATGTTTGATAAGGCTGCCCACAGTAAGCTATTGCAGAAAATATAGAGGCATGGGATTGAGGGTGATTTAGCAGTTTTTATCAGATATTGGCTAGCTGAAAGAAAACATAGGGTGGTGGTTAATGGGAAATGTTCATCTTGGAGTTCAGTTACTAGTAGTGTACTGCAAGGATCTGTTTCGGGGCCACTGCTGTTTGTCATTTTTATAAATGACCTGGATAAGGGCGCAAAAGGATGGGTTAGTAAATTTGCGGATGACACTAAGGTCAGAGGGGTTGTGGATAGTGCGAAAGAATATAGTACAGGTTACAGAGGGGCATATATAAGCTGCAGAGCTGGGCTGAGAGGTGGTAAATGGAATTTAATGTGGAAAAGTGTGAGGGGATTCACTTTGGAAGGAACAATAGGAATAAAGAGTACTGGACTAACAGTAAGATTCTTGGTAGTGTAGATGAGCAGAGCGATCTCGGTGTCCACGTACATAGATCCCTGAGAGTTGCCACCCAGTTTGATAGGCTTGTTAAGAAGGCATACATTGTGTCAGCTTTTATTGGTGGAGGGATTGAGTTTTGGTGCCATGAGTAAAAAGTGAGGTCTGCAGATGCTGGAGATCAGAGCTGAAAATGTGTTGCTGGTTAAAACACAGCAGGTCAGGCAGCATCCAAGGAACAGGAAATTCGACGTTTCGGGCAAAAGCCTTCATCAGGAACATGAAGGGTTTTTGCCCGAAACGTCAAATTTCCTGTTCCTTGGATGCTGCCTGACCTGCTGTGCTTTAACCAGCAACACATTTTCAGTTTTGGTGCCATGAGGTCATGTTGCAGCTGTACAAAACTCTGGTGCAGCCGCACTTGGAACATTGCATTCAGTTCTGGTCACCGCA
Source organism: Hemiscyllium ocellatum (assembly GCF_020745735.1). NCBI lineage: Eukaryota > Metazoa > Chordata > Chondrichthyes > Orectolobiformes > Hemiscylliidae > Hemiscyllium > Hemiscyllium ocellatum. Next base: position 17,514,494 of record NC_083406.1, read on the forward strand.
TTACAGGAAGGATGTGGAAATGTGGGAAAGGGTTCAAAGGAGATTTACGAGGATATTACCTGGTATGGAGGGAAGGTCTTAGGAGGAAAGGCTGAGGGACTTGCAGCTGTTTTCGTTAGAGAGAAGAAGGTTGAGAGGTGACTTAATTGAGACATAGAAGAGAATCAGAGGGTGAGATAAGGTGAACAGTGAAAGCCTCTTTCTCTGGATGGTGATGGCTAGCAAGAGGGGACATAGCTTTAAATTGAGAGGTGATAAATATAGGACAGATGTCAGAGGTAGTTTCTTTACTCAGAGAGTAGTTGGGGCATGGAACGCACTGTCTGCAACAGTAGTAGACTCACCAACTTTAAGGGCATTTAAATGGTCAATGGATAAACATATGGATGAAAATGGAATAGTGTGGGTTAGATGGACTTCAGATTGGTTTCACAGGTCGGCACAACATCGAGAGATGAAGGGCCTGTATTGCACCGGAGTGTTCTATGTTCTATGTTCTAAACTACTTCTCCCAAATTGTACCCTTCATAAACTCTACTGCCATGTCCTACCTCACGACAAATGTCGTTCACTCACTTGTGCTTGTTGGTGTATGTTGAGATGTTGCTTAACTGGGATCCAATTTTAAGATTCTCATTCTTGTTTACAAATCCCTGAATGGCCTCATTCTTTCTTATCTCTGTAATCTCCTTCAGCCTCATAATCCTTCAAGCTCTCTGTGCCTCGACAATTCTGGCTTTTTAATCACCTCTGATTTTAATAGCTCCACTATTTTTGGCTGAACTTTCAGTTGCCTAGGCCCTAAACTCTGAAATTCTGTTCATAAACCTCACCATCTCATTTCGCTCATCTAAAAATAAGCCCAGTAATCATAATGCTATCAGTTTAACTCTGATGATGAGGTAACTGCTAGAAGCAGGCCATTCAGCCCATCACGTCCACACCAACCCTCTGAAGAGCTCCCATCCAGATCCACCTTGCCTCGTGACCCTGTGTTTGCCATGTCTAATCCACCCAGCCTGCACATCCCTGGACTGTGTAAGGAAACCAGAGCACCCAGAGGAAACTCACACAGACACAGGGAAAATGTGCAAACTCCACACAGACAGTCGGCTAAGGGTGGAATCAAACCCGGGTTCGTGTCACTGTGAGGCAACAGTGCTAACTACTGTGATGATCCTGTCACTTTCAAAAGGCTATTTTATCCCTAGTTTTTTTTTGAAAAGAGGTTGTAAAGGCATATGTGCTGAAGAGTCTAGGTTTTAAGAAGGCTTTGATTTTTTAAAAATGTTGAACAATGGAAGAGGTGTGGGCAGTTCTCCTAATTCAGGTTCCTAGTTTTTTTTTAGCTGCAGCAGTCTCAAGATGTGTGAGTCCAGAAGAGTTGCAAACTTCAGTAGAGGATTCCTCTGACTTTCTCTGAAATCTCCCTCTGGATGTTGCTCCCTCCTGCCTGTAAGAATCTATGTTTGAGTTTATCTTTTTGCCAAGGGGTGTGTTTATGGGATGTCACTGTATTGGAACAGTTAATTAGCTAATTGCTGCATTGGTTTTCCAATAGTTAAGGTAATCTAAGTTCTGCTTTCTTTAGTTCATGATTCAACTGCAGTGTTCTGATTTGCTTAAAGCCAAGTGGTTTGACCAGTTGCATCACACGTGGAAAACCCACTACACAAACCTACCTGTAAAATAAGAAAACATTAGGGTCCTAAAATATTTTGAGGGGGTCTGGCCTGGTCCATAACACCACTGAGCTCTTATTTGGGATAGAGTTAATAGTCACATTGAGAAATGTGGTCAATTCAGAAGAGCCAGAATGCATTTATTAACGGTAAGTTATGTCTGATTAAATTGGAGTTTTTTGAAGAAGTAATAGAGAGGGTTGATGAGGGTAATGCTGCTAATGCAGTTTACATGGATGTCCACAACACATTCAATACAGTGCTACAAATAGATTGGTGAGAAAACTTACAGACATTGGCATAAACAGGGAAGTAGCAACATAGATACAAAATCAGCCAAGGAATATGAATTATGTTAAGTGACTTTTTTAGGTGCTGAAGGATGAATTGTAGTGGCATTCTCATGGGGTCTTTGCTGTTTCTGATATATAAATTAATATACATATATCAAATAGATTTTGGTGTCTAGGGGACAATTTCAAAGTTTGCAGCTGTTAGAAAACGTGTACACACTGTAAACAGTGAGGAGAGTAAGGTTGAATTCCAAAGGGACAGAGACAATGTAGTGCAGTAGGCAGCATCTGTGGTCGTGTAACTGAGCTGTCTAAGGTGCTGGACTCAAATTCCAGTCATAACGAGGCGTGAGTTTGACGATCACTTTTGCCAGGTTTGTGCTAAGGTTCTCTTTCAGCCACTGTGGTGTCTTGTTTGGAAGAGGAGGTGGCCACTGGTATTATTGCTGGACTGTTAATCCAGTGACCCAGTTAATGCTCTGGGGATACAGGTTTGAATGCTGTCACAGTAGATGATAGAAATTGAACTCAACAATAATCAGGAATTAAGAGCCTAATGGTGACCATGAGGCCATTATTGACTTCAGAAAAACCCACCTGGTTTACTAATGTCCTTCAGGGAAGGAAGCTGCCATTCTTATGTGACTCCAGACCCACAGTTCAATGCCGAGAAGTGTAAAGTGCAATATTTTGGTGCAAAGAACATGGAGAGACAATAGAAAATAAAGAATATTTTAAAGGTTTAAAGGCTGGACAGGTGTTTATATGCATAAGTCAGTAAAGGTGGCAGTGTAGACAGAGAGAACTGTTCATAAAGTATACAATATTCTATACTTCTGCAATATGGCATAAAGTGCAAGAGTGAAGTGGTGATATGGAATCTATGAAATATACTAATATATCTTAGCTGGAGCAATATGCATAGAGCTGGGTAACACACTTTAGGAAGGATGTGAATGCACTGGAGAGACTGTGGAATAAATTTACGTGGATGGATACAAGAATGATATAAGTTATGATAAGATTAGATTACATTAATTATTAGATTACTTTCAGTGTGGAAACAGGCCCTTTGGCCCAACAAGTCCACACCAACCCTCCAAAGGGCAACCCACCCAGACCCATTCCCCTACATTTACCCCTTCACCTAACACTATGGGCAATTTAGCATGGCCAATTCACCTAACTTGCACATTTTTGGACTGTGGGAGGAAACCCACGCAGACACTGGGAGAATGTATAAACTCCACACAGACAGTTGTCTGAGGCGGGAATTGAACCCGGGTCTCTGGCGCTGTGAGTTAGCAGTGCTAACTGCTGTGCCACCGTGCCACCCATTATAAGAGTACATTGGACAGGTTTGGACTGTTCTCCTTGAACAAGACAAGGCCAGTAGGAGATTTGACAGAAATTTACATAAAGTGTTTGGAATGTATTCCCCAGAGGTGTGGTGAAGGTGAATTCAATTGAGGTGCTCAAGAGAGTATTGGATGATTAAGTAGAAACAGTGTGCAGGGTTATGGAGAAAAGGCAGAAAATTGGCAATAGTCAAAATGCTGAGAAAGGTCTGATGGGCAATATGGCCTCCTTCTGCAACAGTACAGTTCTGTGATTCTAAGCCACTCCTTAAAAGCTGTGCCTTTGCCAAAGATTTTAGTTGCCTGTCCAGTTTGGTGGTTTGTTCACAGCTTCATGCACTCTTAGAGTCATAGAGTCATAGAGATGTACGGCATGGAAACAGACCCTTCGGTCCAACCCATCTATGCCAACTAGATATCTCAACCCAATCTAGTCCCACCTGCCAGCACCCGGCCCGTATCCCTCCAAACCTTTCCTATTCATATACCCATCCAAATGCCTCTTAAATGATGCAATTGTACCAGCCTCAACCATATCCTCTGGCAGCTCATTCTATACACGTACCACCCTCTGCGTGAAAAAGTTGCTTTTTAGGTCTCTTTTATATCTTTTCCTCTCACCCTAAACCTATGCCCTCGAGTTCTAGACTCCTCCAACTCAGGGAAAAGACTTTCTCTATTTATCCTATCCTCATAATTTTGTAAACCTCTATAAGGTCACCCCTCAGCCTCCGATGCTCCAGGGAAATCAGTCCCAGCCTGTTCAGCCTCTCCCTATAGCTCAAATCCTCCAACCTGGCAGCATCCTTGTAAATCTTTTCTGAACCCTTTCAAGTTTCACAACATTTTTCAGACAGGAAGGAGACCAGAATTGCACGCAATTGTTTCTTTTTCTGGAATGGTGGGGTATATCCACCAACACAACCCAATGGACACATCTGAGCAAAGTGGGTTTGGCGAGATGTGGCAGAATCAGATGAGAAGTCCAGCTAGGCCTGGCTCAACGTAGAGGTCATCCCGCTCTATCCTTTATACTTTTCACAAACAGCATTGTGAGATTCCTGTTAGGCAGCAGTGTGGGGCCAACTGATGGTTATTCTTACTCATTGAATGCCTTGTTTATTCCACAAGTTGCCTCATTGATATATAGACTCCTGTTTCACCAACTCGCCAAGAAACTAGAAACCCAGAGCATGTATCAGGCCAACTCAATTCCATAAAAGAACGGAAGAACTGCAGATACTACAAATCAGAAACAAAAACAGAAGTTGCTGGAAAAGCTCAGCTGGTCTGGCAGCATCTATGAAGAGAAATCAGAGTTAAAGGGTTAATGGGAGAATTGCAATGACATCCAAAGTGGCAAAGAACTTGCAGGTGGAGGTGATCCGATGCATCTGCTGTTCTTACACTGAGCTGGTAGTTTGGAAGATGCTGTCAGAGGAACCTTTGTGAGCTGGTATGCTGCTGGCATTGTGTTCTGGGCAGTGGAGGGAGGAAGGAAATGAGGCACTGTTTAATTGGGCTGGTGGTAGATGATGCACTGTTCATTTGGGCTGTTTTTTTTTAGTTCATTCATGAGGGCACCACTGACTAAACCAGCCTTATTGCCCATTCCTAATTGTCCAGGGGGCAGTTTAAGAGCTTAGGTCTGGAGTCACATGTAGTCTAGACCGGGTAAGGATGGCAGTTTCTTTCCCTAAAGGACATTAGTGAACCAGATGGGCTTTTCCCCAACAATCAGCAGTGGACATATGGCCATTGTTAGACTCTTAACCTTAGATTTTTTGTGAATTTTGTGGGGCATTGGCATCAGTTTTGGAACTGGAGGGATCTGTACCAATGGGGACGGTCTCCACCTGAACCGATCTGGAACCAGTGTTCTAGCGAACCCGGTCACTAGGACTTTAAACTTATGAGTCAGGGGAAGGGAAAGGGAAAGTGACAGGGAGTATGGAGTCAGGTAGAAAGATAAGCAGCAAGTTAGCACGTGTGCAGCGTTTAAGTTCAATACAGGCTAGGAATGAAGCAAAAAGGAATGATAACCTAGGACATATTACTAGAGGTGATGGAAATCATGAGGATAAGAAAATTAGCATTAAGGTGCTTTACCTGAATGCTCCTAATATTCATAACAAAGTAGATGAATTAACGGCACAAATTTTCGTGAATGATTATGATGTGTTGGACATCGCAGAGATGTGATTGCAGAGGGTTCAGAACTGGCAGTTAAACATCCAAGGATTTACAACTTATCGAAAAGACAGGGAGGTGGGCAGAGGCGGCGGGGTTACCTTGTTAGTTAAGAATGAAATTAAATCGATGGCACTGAATGACATAGGGTCAGATGATGTGCAGTCTGTATGGTTGGAGTTGAGGAACCCACAAAGGTAAAAAAAAAACATAATGGGAGTTATGTACAGACCTCCTAAGGGTGGTCAGGACCAGGGGCACAAGATGTACCAGGAAATAGATAGGGCACGTCAGAAAGGCAAGGTCACGGTGACCATGGGAGACTTCAATATGCAGGTAGACTGGGTGAATAATGCTGCCGGTGGATCCAAAAGAAAGGAAATTCATGGAATGCTTACAGGCTGACGTTTTGGAACAGCTTGTGATGGAGCCCACAAGGGAGCAGGCTATTCTGGACTTAGCGCTATAAGATGAGCCAGACTTTATAAAAGACCTTAAAGCAAGGGAACACTTAGGAGGCAGTGATCATAATATGGTAGACTTCAGTCTGCAGTTTGACAGAGAGAAGGCAAAATCAGATGTAATGGTGTTACAATTAAATCAATGTAATTACAGGGGTATGAGAGAGGATCTGATGTAAATTGACTAGAAGCAGATTCTACTGGGGAAGACAGTAAAGCAACAATGGCAGGAGTTTCTGGGTGCATTTGAGTACAGTACAGAGGTTTACCCAAAGAAAAGAAAGATTATTTGAGGGGGGCATTGGACAGCCATGGCTGACAAAGGAAGTCAGGAAATGTATCAAAGAAGAAGAGAGAGCCTATAAAGTGGCCAAGAGCACTGGGAAATCAGAAGATTGGGGAGACTACAAAAACAAACAGAGGATAACAAAGAGAAAAATAAGGAAGGAGAGAATCAAGTATGAAGATAGGCTTGCCAGTAATATTAGAAATGATCGTAAAAGTTTCTTTCAATACGTAAGAAACAAATGAGAGGCAAAAGTAGACATTGGGCCACCCCAAATTGATGCAGGAAGGCTAGTGCTGGGAGATAAGGAAATAGCTGAAGAACTTAATAAGTACTTTGTGTCAGTCTTCACAGTGGAAGACATGAGTAATATCCCAACAATTAGGAAGAGTCGGGGGCAGAGTTGAGGATGGTAGACATTACAAAAGACGAAGAGCTAGAATAGCTAAAAGATATAAAAATCAATGAGTCTCCAGGCCCCGATGGGTTACATTCTTGAGTTCTGTGGGAGGTGGCTGGGGAAATAGTGGAGGCGTTGGTTGTGATCTTTCAAAAGTCACTGGAGACAGGGAAAGTCCCAGATGATTGGAAAATCGCTGTTGTAACCTTCTTGTTCAAGAAAGGATCCAGACCAAAGATGGAAATTTATAGACCGATTAGCCTAACCTCAGTTGTTGGTAAAATTCTAGAATCCATCATTAAGGATGAGATTTCTAAATTTTTAGAAGTGCAGGGTTGGATTAGAACAAGTCAGCATGGATTTAGTAAGGGGAGGTCATGCCTGACAAACTTGTTAGAATTCTTTACAGAGCTAACAAGTAGGTTAGACCAGGGAAACCCAGTGGATGTTATCTATCTAGACTTCCAAAAGACCTTTGATAAGGTGCCTCACAGGAGGCTGCTGAGTAAGGTGAGGGCCCATGGTGTTCAACGTGAGCTACTGGCATGTATTGAGGATTGGCTGTCTAACAGAAGGCAGAGAGTTGGGATAAAAGGTTTTTTTACGGAATGGCAGCCAGTGACAAGTGTTGTCTCACAGGGTTCAGTGTTGGGGTCGCAGCTGTTCGCTTTATATATTAATGATCTGGATGAAGGGATTGGGGCAGTTTGGCGATGGTACGAAGTTAGGTGGACAGGCAGGTCGCACTGAGGAGGTGGGGAGGCTGCAGAAAGATTTAGACCATTTAGGAGAGTAATCCAGGAATTGGCTGATGAAATTCAACATGAGCAAATGTGAGGTCTTGCACTTTGGAGAAAAGAACACTCTGGACTATTTTCTAAACGGTGAGAAAATTCATAAAGCCAAAGTACAAAGGGAGTGGTAGGATTCTCTAAAGGTTAACTTGCAAGTTGAGTCCATGATTAAGAAAGCAAATGTAATGTTGTCATTTTTCTCAAGAGGATTGGAATATAAAAGCAGTGATGTGCTTCTGAGACTTTATGAAGCTCTAGTTAGGCTGCATTTTGAATACTGTGCCCAACTTTGGGCCACACACCTCAGGAAGGACATACTGGCACTGGAGTGTGTCCAGCAGAGATTCACATGGATGATCCCTGGAATAGTAGGCCTAACATACGATGAATGGCTCAGGATCCTGGGATTGTATTCATTGGAGCTTAGAAGGTTGAGGGAGATCTAATATACACTTACAAGATAATGCATGGCTTAGAAAGGGTAAATGCTGGGAATTTGTTTCCATTAAGCGGGGAGACTAGGACCTGTGGGCACCACCTTAGAATTAGAGGAGGCTAATTTAGAACAGAAATGAGGAGACACTACTTCAGCCAAAGAGTGGTGGGCATGTGAAGTTCATTGCCATGGAGCGGAATGGTGGCCGGGACGTTAAATGTCTTCAAGGCAGAGATTGACAAAATCTTGATCTCATAAGAAATAAAGGATTACGGGGAGGGTGCAGGTAAGTGCCTATCAGCCATAATGGCCTTACTTCCACTCCTATGTCTTATGGAATTCAAGTTCCACCATCTACCCATAGCAGGAATTGAACTCAGGTCCTCAGAGCTTTACCTGATCTCTGGATTAACCAACCAGCAATAATACTACTAAGCCAGCACCTCCCCAGTTGAGGTTTTTTTTCAAGCTTTTTGAGCGTTTTTGGAGCTATCCAGGCAAGTGAAGACAATTCCATTACATACTGTTTGTGTCTTGTAGATGATGGGCAGACATTGGGCTCTGATTTTCACGTATAAATTTCAATCAACTCATTTCATTCTGCTTGCACTCTATCCCTTTTGAGATAAATGCTCTGTTCCATCATTCCATTGACTTTTGTGATTAACCTGAAACGTGCCCTCCGGATTTTGATTATTTGTGTACAAAGGCTCTTAGTCCATCCACACATCTTAGTCCATCCACACATCTTAGTCCATCCACACATCTTAGTCCATCCACACATCTTAATCCATCTACACATCTTAGTCCATCCACACATCTTAGTCCATCCACACATCTTAATCCATCCACACATCTTAATCCATCTACATATCTTAGTCCATCCACACATCTTAGTCCATCCACACATCTTAATCCATCCACACATCTTAATCCATCTACACATCTTAGTCCATCCACACATCTTAGTCCATCTACACATCTTAATCCATCCACACATCTTAATCCATCTACACACCTTAGTCCATCCACACATCTTAGTCCATCCACACATCTTAGTCCAGCCACACATCTTAATCCATCCACACATCTTAGTCCATCCACACATCTTAATCTCTCACCATTAAAGAAAATACTCTGATTGTCTTCCTCAGAAACAATAGAAATCTTCACATTTCCCTCCCTTAAACTCCATCTCCCAGAGACTTATCCACTCACACCATGTATTAATATTTCTTTGTAACTTCTCACTCTGTTCCACACATCTTACCTACTAATTTAGTGTCACCTACAAACTTGGACATACAATAGCCGTCCAAGTCATTCATATATACGGTCAAATACTGATCCCTGAGCAGCCACACTTGTCACATCCCGTCACTATGTGAATGGCTCCTTCATCCATAATTTCTGTTTTCTACCAGTCCAACATATATGCTTCCATGTTATAGGATTAATTTTAATTCAATTGCTTTTCAATTTATGAATAATTTCTTATTTGAAACCTAATGCAATGCCTTCCGCAAGTCCACAGCTCCAACCTATCGCACTATTAACCTCCATAAAACATTCAACACTGTTAGTCAGATGTGGTCTATCCTTCACTAATCCATGGAGACTCCCTTTAAAGACTTGATTCTTGTCCAAATCCTCAGTCACTTTGTGCCAGCTTTCACTCAAGGAAACCCGTCACTCACTAGAATTCCAGATCCCAGCCCCATGCCTGAGTACGTCATTATCATGTCACTATTATAATATTGAGTGATCTCATTGGCCAAGAGGTGAGCATGGTGGGAAGTGCCTGCCTGGTGCCAGAATCAATGTCAGGCAGTAGCCATGTTGGGGATTGCTGCTGCTCTGCAGATTATATCAAAGAGGAAAATGGTCATAGATAACAACTGCAGTGTTTCTGCAGGTGCTAGCTGTCCCCTTCATATTTCATTTCAGATCAACTGCAGAGAAAATTACTTGGGCCCTGTGGTGAAACTGACAGTTATATGTATAACTGTTTGAACCCTCTTGAAAAATAGCACAAAGGTCCCTTAACAAACTCCTAATGAACACAACAAGCCATGAATTGGCGATGATTGCTTTTCCTGCTCCCTCCCCATTACCCATTGCTCTTTCCCATATTCCAACCTGTCCCAAAAGCATTGGGATCCCAAGACAACATTTGGCACCATGCTGTTTCCTGAGCTCATGGTACCTTGTAAATCCAGCCCTTTGTTTCAGATGGTTTCCCTGTTTGGCCCTGTCAGATAACGCTTATGTATAATTTTGGACAGATACAATTAGATATGCATGTCTTTTAAAAGAAAGTGCAGTCTTTATTCAGACAGACATTATGTGTTAGAGCAAGTCTTCTAACATCAGAGTTATTGAGCCATAGAAACTATACAGTGCAGAGTGAGGACATTCAGCCCATTATTTCTGCACCTGTTTCAAAATAAAAACCAGCAGCCTACTCTAATCCTACTTTGTTCATAGCCTTGCAGTTTACAGCACTTCAGAGGCAGATCCAGACACTTGGAAGATGAGTTAAGGGTTTCTGCCTCCACCAATAAACTGTGTAGCAAAGTCCAGACACCCAACATCCTCTGGGTGAAAAGTTGGTTCCTTGTGTCCTCTCTAATCTTTCCTCAATCACTTTAAATCTGCGCTCTCTGATAATTGACTTCACTGCCAGGGGATACAGTGTTTCCTTGTCTACTCCATGTAGGCCCTAATTAACCAGAGCAATAAGAAGGCCCTGCACCAGATTCCTCTCAGGGCTTATCTTCGAGAAGAAAGTGAGGACTGCAGATGCTGGAGATCAGAGCTGAAAATGTGTTGCTGGAAAAGCGCAGCAGGTCAGGCAGCATCCAAGGAGCAGGAGAATCGATGTTTCGGGCATGAGCCCGAATTTTCCTGAAGAAGAACTCATGCCCGAAAAGTCGATTCTCCTGCTCCTTGGATGCTGCCTGACCTGCTGCGCTTTTCCAGCAACACATTTTCAGCTCCTCTAAGGGCTTACCATTACCAAAACTAGTTTGGCTCTACCATATTTGGTATAACTGTACAGTCTTAGTGCCTTTTTATAGAAAAGAACACAGACGCTTTGAAGCAGATACGTAAAAGATTTACAAGGAAGCCACCAGAATTGTGATGTTATCTCTATCAGAATAAATTGAAGAGGTAAGACACTTTTCTCTCAAAAATGGAAGACCGGGTGTGTGTGGGGGTGGGGTGGGGGGGGGGGGGGGGAGGGGGGAACGGGGAGGGTGACCCAATAAAGGCTTTAAAATTACAAATAAGGTAGATGTACAGAAAATGTTTCCCAATTTCGTGAAAGACTACCATCAATATAAAATAGTCTTAATAAATTGAGTTGGGAACTCAGGTGAAACCTCTTCACCCAGAGACTGGTGAGTGAAACAATAAATTTAAAGTAGCCATTGTTCCAGAGGATGATCAAGCTGCTCTCTCATTAGAGATAGAAAGAGATGACTAGTAGTGAATTTAGCCTGAAGTTACCACACCTCAGGCAAGGATTAAGTTTGGAAAGGCGGGTCTTCATGGTAACCTCAACCATATTGGATCTGCACAGTTAGCATCATTCTGTATCACAAACCAGCCATCCAGCAACTGAGCTAACTGACCCCCAAGAATATGTAAGCTGGTTAAACCCAATGGAAAAAGAAATAAAGGAAATGCATATAGGCTGTGAAGAAGTAGGCACAGAAAGTGGCTCATGCACACTGACCTAGGGCAGATGACTCGAATGGCCTGTTTCAGGACTGCTTGAAAATTGTGGAATGTTGTAGCTGGAAACATAACAATTTCCAAACTGATCCTGTGTGATTCATGCACTAAGACATCCAAACATCTCAGCATTTCGGAGCTCTGCAATTTATCACCATTTAGATAATATACTTCTTTTTTATTTTCTTTCAAAATAAACTATTTCACAATTTTTCACATTGCCAGATTTTTGCCCACCCACTTAACCTACCTGTGTGCCTTTATAATCTTCTTATATTCTCTTCATAACTTGCCTTCATATCTATATTTATATATCTGCAAATTTAGCAAACATACTTTCAGTAACTACTTCCAAGTAACACAATTCGAGCATTAAATGTTCCTGTAGAGATTTTACAGTGTTCATGCAAATTCTGAGCTGCTTCAACTCCTACACAGTTTCAACTCATGTCAGAGGACTCTTTCTGTGAATTTCCAGCTTACATCACTCTCTTATTTTTTGAAGCAAAATTACCAGCACTTCATGCCACGGTGCATCATCATATATTGTCAGTCAGTAACACAGATTGATTAGAGTGGATCCAGTTTACTTAAAAAGATCAAACTGGTTTATTAACAGCCCCAATCACAGTTACAGATAACTGTGCACACAACGACCTGTTAGCATTACTTCTGCAGAACTGCAATTGGCAGTTAGACACATGGATTGTACCTTGCCCTCGGCTCACTGGCATCCCAAGCTCTTAAAACAACAAAGCAACAAGCACGGGCTTTTATCTTCATCAATAACTTTTGATGTGACACTTTATTAAATCTAAGTACAAAACATCCAATGGATTCACTTACAGTCCTGGAGTCATAGGGCTGTAAAATATGGAAACAGACCCTTCAGTTGAACTCGTCCATGCCGACCAGGTATCCTAAATTAATCTAGTCCCATTTGCCAGCATTTGGTCCATATCCCCCTAAACCCTTCCTATTCATATACCCATCCAGATGCCTTTTAAATGCTTTAATTGTACCAGTTGCCACCACTTTCTCCAGCAGCTTGTTCCACACACTCACCACCCTCTGTGCAAAAAAACTTGCCCCTCAGGACCATTTTAAATCTTTTCCCTCTCCCGTTAAACCAATGCCCTCTAATCTTGGACTCCCCATCCTGGGGAAAAGACCTTGGCTATTCATACTATCCATGTCACTCATGATTGTATAAATCTCTATAAACTCACCCTTCAGCCTCTGAAGCTCTGGGAAAATAGCCCCACTCTATTCAGCTTCTCCCTGCAGCTTAAACCTTCCAACCCTGGCAACATTCTTATAAATCTTTTCTGAACCCTTTCAAGTTTACCAACGTCTTCCTGATGGCAGGGGGACCAGAGTTGCGCGCTATATTCCAAAAGTGACCTAACCAATTTCCTGTACAACCGCAACATGAACTCTCAACTCCTGTGTCCAATGCATTGACCAATAAAGGCTGGCTTATCAAAAGCATTCTTCATTATCCTGTGTACCTGGGACTCTGCTGGATCAACAACAAATAATGCTTTCTCAAAGTCCTCCACTAAGTTGATAAGGTATGATTTCCTTTTCACAAAACCATGTTAACTCTGCCTTATTGTGTTGAATTTGTCCTGTTCCATTTTGTCCTGCTATAACATCTTCAGTCTAACATCTTCCCAATGATGTCTGTAGTTGATGGTTTCTACTTTCCTGTCTCCCTCCCTTTTGCTTTAAAGGATATAATTTCCAATCCCATGGAAACTTCTTCTAATCTAGAGAATTATGGTAAAGTAAAAACAACACAGCAACCATCTCACAAGCCATGTTTTTAGGAATCAAAAGTTTTAAGTCTGTCAGGACCTGAAGTCTTGCCAACTTGCAATTAGCTCAATATCAATTTCCAAGTGATTGCAGTTTTCTTTAACTCCTCCCTCCTTCCTATTTCCTGATTTACATCTACTTCTAGAATGCTCCTAAAATCTTTTACAGTGAAGATTGATATAAAATACCTCTTCAATTTTTCTTCCATCCACATATTTCCTATCATGAATTGTCTAGACCTACTTTCTATAGGATCAACATCCACCTTGTTACGATTTTTTATTCTTTAATATCTGTAGAAGCTCATTATCTGTTTTATGTTTCTAACCAGTGTGAATACATTGTGGAAGGAAAGTTAACACTTTAGTGTCAAACCTTGTATGTCAGTAAATGGCGGAACCCTTACAGCAGGCACTTCTTTTCTGCAGTCAACTGATTGTTCAGTCTTCTGAGTCCAGTTATCATAAATCTGCTCACTCTCCAGTCTTTAGAACCCATCAACCTTCAAGTCTACATGTCAGTCTGTAGTTCAATATTTCATAGAAAAGCCATACTGAATTTTCTTTTTCCAACTTCAACGCTTTTATTATCTCCAAACATCTCCCTTATTCATCCACCCACTCAAATAAACTGTCTGTTTAAATCATTTCCTTTCCACACAAATATAGAACAATAACTAGAGGTAAATTAATTATTTAAGACATTGTGGTTTATGAACAAGTGAATGTTTAAACCGACACTGCCAAAAACAAAGCCATACAAGACTAATAGGCTCAGATCCTGATTGTCATTCCTGGGTTAGGTGTGCTAGGGCAGAAGAAATCCAGCCTCCACAAATCCAATTTTTAAAATAGCAAACCACACTTCCCATTTTTGGTCAGGAGGTGCAGGCTGGATTGGGAATCAGGCCACAGAACCCACAAAGAATGAGGAGGCTGCCAGTTCCTTAGAACATCATAGGGTCATACAGCATGGAAACTGACCCTTCAGTCCAACTCATCTGTGGTGAGCAGACATTCCAATCTGACCAAGTCCCATTTGCCAACATATGAAGCATATCCCTCTGAACCCTTCTTATTCATGTCTCCAGCCAGATGCCTTTTAAATGTTGCAATTGTATCCATCTCAACCATTTCCTCTGGCAGTTCATTCCATACACGCATCAACCTCTACACCAAAAAGTTATCCGTCATATCCTTTTTAAATCTTTCCCCCTCACCTTAAATTTATACCCTCTAATTTTGGACTCCCCCACCCTTGGAAAAAGACCTTGGCTATTCAGTGTAGCTATGCCCCTCATGATTTTAGAAATGTCTATAAGGTCACCCCTCAGCCTCTGACACTCCAGGGAATAAAGCCCCAGTGGGGTGGCAGGGGATATTGGGGGCAGGGGAAAGTGTCTCGTCACACATCCGTTCATCATGAGGTTATGGGGCAGGTTTCAAAGGCCGGTTCACTTTTTCCTATAAAACAGATTTGTGTGTTCCTGATTGTCAGTCTGGGTCCTCAGATGTCACTAGGCAGTCTTAGGAACTTGTCATTATGGACCGGCAAACTTTAATGGAGGCTATGGGCGGCATAGTGGCTCAGTGTTTAGCACAGCGCCAGGAACGCAGGTTCGATTCCAGCCTCAGGCAACTGTCTGTATGGAATTAGCACATTCTCCCCGTGTCTGAGTGGCTTCCCCCGGGTGCTCTGGTTTCCATCCAGGCTAAAGATGTGCAGACTAGGGGGATTAGCCGTGTTAAATTGCCCATAGTGTCCAGGGATGAGCAGGCTAGGGGGATTAGATACGGTAAAATATGAGTTTTACAGGGATAGGGTCGGGGGGGGGGGGGGCTAGGTTTGAGTTGGTTACCCTTTGAAGGGTTGGTACAGACCTGATAAGCTGAGTGGCATGTTTCCACACTGCAGGGATTCTATGATTTATCATTGTAAACATGAACAGAGGATTATGCAATTAAAGAATATCAATTTAAGGAGAGAGAGGGTCACAGTAACTGGCTCATTCAACACCTTGAGATGCTTGTACCACGATTTAATAAGCTGATCTGAACCTTAACTCCATCTGCTCACCATGGCTTCATAACTCTTAATCTCCTCACTCGAAAGTATTCTATCAATCTCAGTTTTGAAAATTTCAATTGATCCCACATAAACAAGGATTGGGAGGGAGTGAAGGAGAACTGTTCAGATTTCCACTCCCGCTTATGTAAAGAATGACCCATGACATTACCCCTGATAGCCTGGCTCTGATTTTAGGACTCTGCTCCATTTTTTTGGTGTTCCCCACCATGGGAAATTGTTTTTCTCTATTTGCTCTATCAAATCCTTTAAACATTTTAAATTCCTCGATTAGATCTCCCCCTTTAATACAATACAAAACAGGAACAGCCCTTTGGTCCATCAAGCCTGCACCAATTCCTAGTCCTTACTTAGACACGCCACTTATTGTTCATGCGTGGTTTCTATCCCTCTATTCTCCTCCCATTCATGTGTTCATCAAGAAACACCTTAAATGTTGTTAATGGGACTGCTTCCACCACCTCCACTGACAGGGCATTCCAGGCTCCCACCACTCTCTGTGTGAAAAAGTTTCTCCTCATTTCTCCCCAAACTGACCGCCTCTCACCTTGAACCTGTGCCTTCTTGTATTTGACCTTTCCATTTTGGAAAAAAGCCTCTGACTATCCACCCTATCTGTGCCTCGCATGATTTTGTAGCCCTCTATCAGGTCGCCTCTCAGCCTCCGACTTTCAGGTAAAAATAATCTGAGTTTATTCAACCTCTCCTCATAACTAAAACCCTCCAGACCAGGCAACATCCTGATAAGCCTTCTCTGCACCCTCTCTAAAGCTTCCACATCCTTCTGGTAGTGGGGCAACCAGAACTGCACGCAATATTCCAAAGGTGGCCTGACTAAAGTTTTGAACAGCTATAACATAACTTGCCAACTCAAATGCCTTACTAATATCCATGTAGACAATACCTACTGTCATTCCTTCATCAATCATTCTTGTCACCTCGTCAAAAAACTCAATCAAGTTGATGAGACATGACCTTCCCATGCTGCCTATCACTAACAAGTCCATTCGCTTCCAAATGTGAATAAATCCTGTCTGTCACAACCTCATCTAACAGCTTCCCCACCACTGACATCAGGCTCATCAGCCTGTAATTACCTGGACTATCTCTGTCTCCCTTCTTAAACAAAGTGACAACACTGGCCATTCTCCTATTCTCTGGAACCTCACCTGAGGCCAAAGAGGATGCAAGGATATCTGTTAAGGCTCCAAATATTTCCTTCCTTATCTCCCACATTGTTATCCTGGAATAGATACCATCTGGCTCTAGGGACTTGTCTACCATAATACATTTCAAGACACCCAACACTTCCTCCTTCATTATATTGACCTGCCCGAGAGTATTCTCACACCCTTCCCTAACCTCAACATCCCTCACCTCCCTCTCTTTGGTAAATACCAAGTACTCATTAATGATCTCACCCATCTCTTCTGGCTCCACACATGACCTCTCTCCCTTGTCCATGAGAGGACCTACCCTCTTGCTTCTATTAGAAGTATAACATACCTTGAAATTCTCCTTAATCCTATTGGCCAAGGACATTTCATAGCCCCTTTTAGCCCTCCTTATTCCCTGTTTGATCTCCTACTACCTTCTCTGTATTCTTCAAGGACCTCATCTGATTTTAGTTGCCCAGACCTTAGGTATTAGCTTCCTTTCTTTTTTGACTAAACTGATAGTTTCTTCTGTCATCCAAGGTTCCAGAATCCTTCCATTCCTACCCTTTATTTTAACTGGACATGCCTGTCCCGCACTCTAATCAACTGCTCTTTAAAAGACATCTCAGATGTGGATTTAACCCCAAGCAGCTGCTCCCAATTCACATTCTCCAATTCTTGCCTAATTTGGTTATAGTTGGCCTTACCTCAATTAAATACCTTCATCCAAAGTCAACTCTTGTCCTTATCCATTAGTATCCAAAAACCTTCAGAAGGATATTATTAAACTGGAGAGAGTTCAGAAAGGATTTACCAGGATTTTGTCAGGAGTAGAGGGTTGAGATATAAAAATAGACCAAAATAGACTAGGCTGGGACTTCTTTCACTGAAGTGTAGGAGATTGAGGGGTGACCTTATTGAGGTTTACAAAATCATGAGGAGCATAGATAAGGTGAATGATAACGGTCTTTTCCCTAGAGTGGGGGAAATTAGAGGGTATATTTTTGAGGTGAGAGGTGAAAGATTTAAGAAGAACATGAGGGGCTTTTTTTTAACTCAGAGAGTGTTTCATGTGTGGAATGAAATTCCAGAGAAAGTAGTGGATGCAGGCACAGGTACAACATTTAATGGACATTTGGATAAGTTCACAAATAGGAAAGGTTTGGAGGAATGTGGGATGCAAGCAGGCAAGTGGGACTAATTTAGTTTGGGAACATGGCTTGGGCAGGTTGGACCGTGTTGGGTCTGTTTCCGTGTTGTATGATTCTATGACTCTATGTCACTATTTCCAAAATGCTGCCCCACTGAAACTGGCCAGGCTAATTTCCCAATACCAGGACCAGTATGACCCCCTCCCTCGCTGGACTATCCATATACTGTTTCAACAAAACCTTCCTGGGCACACCTATCACATTGCTCCCCATCCAAACACCCGGCACCAAAGGAGTCTCAGTCAATGTGGGGGAATTTAAAATCAGCCACCAAAATAACTCTGTTACTTTCACAGCTTTCCAGAATCTGACTACATATCTCTTTATCTGTCTCCCGCTGGCAGCTGGGAAATATGGAGTACAGTCCCAGCATTGTGATTGCACTCTTCCTGTTCCTGAGCTCTACCCATAATGCCCCACTGCAAGATTCCCTCCAGGACGTCCTACCTCAACACAGCTGTGAAATACTCCCTGACCAGTGATATAACTCCCCACCCCTTCTGCATCCTCCTCTGTCTCATCTAAAACATTGACATTCTGGAATGTTAAGCTGCCAACCCTGTCCTTCTTCAATGGTATGATTCAGGGCCAGGTGTCGGATTTTATTTTCTTATATGTGCGCAAAATATACAAACTGCACATTTCTCTGTTCAAGCAATAATTCACAGGTCAGGAATTTGAAAAGCATTTTACCCATAGAAAGCTGCTTTCACTGGATGACAGGATTTTGATTTGTGTAACTTCTATTAACTAGAGATTTTAACAACGCTGCTGCACGCCCAGCAGTCTGTTCTGCATCATCAAAGTGATTGAGGAAAAGAGTACAGTTACTGCTAACTTCAACATTAAGTATTGCCTTTCTGACAGCTTTTACAAAGAGGCTCCCATCAAACCGTGTTAAAATGAAGATCTCAGTTTCGCAAGTTGAAAGACTGTCTAATGTAATAGGCAACATGCACCCAATGTCCTCAGCCTGTCTTTGTTCGCCTGGACATCCTTTATACAGAATATCAGCATGCCTAAATGTTCAAAAACAAAATATCTGTGACACATCAAAACACAATGAACATCTCTATTCGCAAAACAGTGACAGGTGATTAATTTCTCAGTTTCTTGTAGTTCCTAATTCTCTTTTACATAATTGCAAATTCACTAGGAATTCAATAACAAGGCTAAAATGAAATACACAAGATACACTGAATTGGAGAATGCAACAAGAGGATGCCATTCAGTGGATCATGTCTGTGCCAGACCATGGGACATTCCTCCAATTAGTCCCACAGCTACTGCACTTTGCCCCACAAATGCTTCTTTTTATCAAGTATTTCTCAAATTCCCTTTGAATAATTAACCTAGAATCTGCTTCTACAGTCCTTTCAAAATGATTCAAAGAAACTCTGAAACTATTTTGTTCTCCCCTGTATTCTTGGCTAATATATATCCCTAAATCAAATTCAAAAAAGCAGATGATCTGGTCATTGCTGTCTTCCCTAAATTACAACAGTGATTACATTTCATGAGAAATACTTTATTATTTCAATTTGGGATATCCTGGTGTTGTGAAAGATGCTATAAAAATGCAAACTATTTGTATTTTATTTGTCCATCCATGTTACTATTTATCTGCTAAATAACCCTTGTCCTTAAAATATCAAGACACCAACTTTGATTACATGAAGCTGGTTCAAGTTTCTTTGTATTCATTCAGGGGAAATGGTGTTATTGGCTGGACCAGCTGTAATTGCCTGTTCCTAGATGCCCTCATGAAGATGACTGTGAGCTGTCTCGTTGAACCACTGCAGTACATTTGGTGTAGATGCTCCGGCAGGGAGTGTCAGGATTCCGTTACAGCAAGAGTGAATGAACAGTGATATCATTCCAAGTCAAGGCTTGGAAGAGAATTTATAGGTGGTATTCCTATGTATCCGCCACCGATCCTTGTGGCACTCCACTGGTTACAGGCCTCCAGCCTGAAAAACAACCCTCCACCACCACCCACTGTCTTCTACCTTTGAGCCAGTTCTGTATCCAAATGGCTAGTTCTCCCTGTATTCCATGAGATCTAACCTTGCTAATCAGTCTCCCATGGGGAACCTTGTCGAACGCCTTACTGAAGTCCATATTGATCACATATACTGCTCTGCTGTCATCAATCTTCTTTGTTACTTCATCAGAAAACTCAATCAAGTTTGTGAGACATGATTTCCCACGCACAAAGCATGTTGACTATCCCGAATCAGTCCTTGCCTTTCCAATTACATGTACATCCTGTCCCTCAGGATTCCCTCCAACAACCTCCCCACCACCGAGGTCAGGCTCACTGGTCTTTAGTTCCCTGGCTTGTCCTTACCACCCTTCTTAAACAGTGGCACCACGTTTGCCAACCTCCAGTCTTCTGGCACCTCACCTGTGACTATTGATGATACAAATATCTCAGCAAGAGGCCCAGCAATCACTTCTCTAGCTTCCCCCAGAGTTCTCTGGTACACCTGATCAGGAACAAGCTGCCAGAGGAAGTGGTAGAGGTGAGTATGATTACTAACAATTCAAAGACATTTGGACAGGTACATGGAATGGAAAGATTTAGAGGGATTTAGACCAAATGCAGGCAAGTAGGACTTGCGCAGTTTAGGAAGCATGGTTGGCATGGACAAAGTGGGCCAAAGGGCCTGCTTCCATGTTGTATGACTCTATGATTCTATCTGCTGCTGAAAAACTTATGTAGGCGTTTTGGGCTCTAAACCTGATTATTTCAACACACTCCATGACAGATAATTCCATAACTTGTGCTTATATAGATTTTCTTCTCTTAAATAGTTCTTACTTTCTGCTTGAATGTCCATATCACTACAATTTAACAACATAAAGGGAAAATATTTTCACCATGATGCAGACTATGATTGGAAATACAGAATGGAAATGCAACCATTATTCACAAGTTCATCTCACAGGATTGTGAAAAGGTCAGAGAGAAATATAAAATGATTATTAATCCTTAGTTCATATTTATCCAAATATATGATACAAATGTAAGGGGCTGGTTTGCCCTAAACACTAGAACTATTAGATGCACTGGTTATGCATTAAGATAATAAGCATTGTCATTCACGTTAAAAATGTTGACGCAAGCCTGAATTTATTCTCTGAAAGTTTACTCCTGGGAATTGGTTTATCTACTGAGTGAAAGCACATTGATTCTTTTGTGGCATGGTGACTCAGTGGTTAGCACTTCTGCCTTACAGCACCAGGGACCTAAGTTCAAGTCCAGCTTGGACAACTGTGTGAAGGCTGAATATTTTCCCTGCGTCTGCGTGGGTTTCCTCGAAGTGCTCTGGTTTCCTCCCACAGTCCAAAGATGTGCAGGTTAGGTGGATTGGCCATGGAAAATGCAGAGTTATGGGGATACTGTGGGGGTGGGGGCATGGGTCTGGGTGGGGTGCTCTTCAGAGAGGCAGTGTGGACTCGATGGGCAGAATGGCCTGCTTCCACACTGTGGGAGTTCTATCACTTAGCATTTTATGGCAAATTAATTTTGCACAATGGATCAAAGCATGGGGTGGGGGTTGGGGTGGTGGTGGTGGGGGTTGGGCAGACAAGTACTAGGAATAAAGTCAAGGAGACAAACAAAAAGTGCAGGAATGATATTTGGAGATGGCAAAATACAAAGTGAATGCTGCTGAACTTTTGATAATCTAAAGGGATTAAAATTGAAAGTCAATATTTGCCTTTCTAGAAAAACTAAATTGAGGTATTTGCTGGTCATTCTGGATGGCTTTCCAATCCCTAATATCTCTTATTCTCTTCAATTTCAGGATGGCCAATTCCTATTCTGCTGAATGGTATCCTGAATAAGATTGCAAAGGACCTTTGATACAGTGCAGGCTATCCACTTTGCAGTATGTTGATCTCTGAGGCAGCCACTGTCTACGCCTGACATTTATGAACATAATTTGCATGATTCTATCAAAAAAGGTCTAAAAACACATTCATTAGGGTTTAAATACAAGCAAAAGACTGTACTGCCTGAAAGCTAATTTGTTCTGGAATCTATCTGCAACATTTAAATGTGGCTGCATGACTCTAAATTTTTTTTTCTGCATGCAAAGTTTACAAATTGAGTTGGCAGCGATCCTAATTACTGGATCCATGATCAGAAAGAGTGAACGTTATCCTGGATTAATGTCAACAATGGAAGATTTTCAACTTGCGTGGAGTAATTAAAATAGCCTAAAAATAGCTCTGTAACAAATGTGATTTTCTGTGTGTAATTAATCCCCCTAATTCTTTGTAATACTTAAAACTAAATAAATACAATTTTATGGACACTTACTGATTTCCACTCAACTGTTGGGATTACAATTAGTTTAAACCTGCAGTGCACAATTGAATATTTTTTGCAAATCAAGAACACTTTAAGTGCTGTACTTTTCCAAACATATTCATGTTTTTTTCAACCAAATTTCATCCCTAAAGGCAAATTATTCTGGCTGACATCTGTCTCAAATATAACATATCTACAAGAAGTAAATTATTAAACTTTTTTTGCATCATAAGATTAGATTAGTTTCCCTACAGTGTGGAAACCGAACCTTCAGCCCAACCAGTCCACACCGACCCTCCCTCCGAAGAGTAACCCACCCAGACCCATTTCCCCTCTGACTAGTGCACCTAACACTATGGGCAGTTTAGCATGGCCAATTCACCTGACTTGCACATCTTTGGACTGTGGGAGGAAACCGGAGCACCTGGAGGAAACCCACGCAGACACGGGGAGAATGTGCAAACTCCACACAGACAGTCGCCCGAGGCTGGAATCGAACCTGGGACTCTGTTGCTGTGAGGTAGCAGTGCTAACCACTGAGCAGCCAAGTTATATCAGTTTGTTTTGACCTTTAGTGTGGGGCAATCTTATAGCATGACAATTCACCTTCTGTCACTTGACTGATGTCAACACATCAGAGAAATAAAATACCATCATAATGCTCAAATTCACACCATCACTAAGATCACCTGTTTCCACCTCCGTAACATCACCCAATTTCACCAGTCTCAGTTCATCTGTTGCTGGAACCCTTTATTGCATCTAGAGTTGACTGTTCTGATACACTCCTGGCTGGTTTCCCACAATCTACCTCCATAACTCCAAATATCCCAAGGCGTTTCACAGGAACATTATGAAACATGCTGATCTCTTCCAACTCTGACTTCTTGAAAATCCCCAGTTTTAATAGCTACCCGATTGCCAGCTACAACAATGGGGCAAATTTTTAATGCACTTAAAATCGATTCACATGGAGCTTAAATTAAACCCATCTGTTTTTGTCTTAATGTTATCAGAGATCACAAATCTGAGTTCAACGTCAAAAGAGCCAGAAGGGAGATCAGGAGAATCTTTTTATCAATCCGTTTAGTTGTTCTGATGCATTGCCAAGTTGTGTGAGGGCGGAAACGAGTTCATTGGTTGCTTTCAAAGGGAGAAAAATTACAGGCCTTTGGGGAAAAGGCAGGGGAATTAGGACTATTTACAAAACTCTATTTAGAACTAACACAAGCAGAATGGACTGAAAGGATCTCACAGCATTAAAAATTGCCAACATTCTATTATTGAGTTTGATGAATATTTACTGTCCATTAATAGTAAGCAAAATAAAGCAGTTTGCAATCACAGTGTAATGCTTAAATATCAAAAGAATTATATCGATCTCTTTGTTCCTCTAACACTAAGCTTACAGAATTGTGCATTAAGTTGTTTGGATTTTCCCTGGTGCAATATCGGGGGAAGGTTTTCGCTTCCCAATGCATGTTGCATATCTTGATTTGGTTTTGTTGGGAAAATAACTGTGACCTCACAATATTTTCATGGATGAGGCAGAACTTGGGAGCAAAATGTACATACATCTCTTCCAAGTGCAGATTCCCCATTGTGTGGGCCTTGGAGAAATTGTATTTGCACCTGGACAAAATATTTGATATCCTCAAATATCTGTATAGTCATTGTAATGAAATGCAGACGTGTTTTTAATGCACTGATTCATCATAGTGGTCTTTACTGCAAAAGCAATTTGATTACCATTATGCAGTTGTTGGCAAGCATTACAGTACTTCTAAGTTAAAGTACCACAAAACATTTAAAAAAGTAAATTGGAAAGTCTTGCCAACCTCTAATGTTATTTTTTTTTCACGATTAAGTTCTAATTGCTAAAAATCTCTACTTTTGAAAGTTGAAAACATATTGGCTCCCCTCTGTTGATTGGCAGGAATAGTGTTGTGAACTAGAAATGGGACACCATTCTGGTTTGTCAGTTCCAGGCATTGTAACTGAAATCATTGTCATTACAAATGCTTGGTTGGGTTTCAAAATGTGAAGAGTCTTCAGTTCAGCAGGTAGTTACTTGATCTAAGAGCAATTAAAACATTTAAGAAGTTGCATTTTGGATGTGCCTTTGTGTTTTCTTTTAGCTGTTTATGAACAGATTAAGCTTCCTCTTTGTCTACAAATACAATAGAATTTTTTAAATGCACTGTGGTAGATAGCATATTTGAATTCAGTGTTTTGTTCAACATCTTGTTTTAACAATGACTTTAAAATATTTCCCATTGCTATTTCATGTCTCCTGAGAACTCTATTTAGTGCATACCTTGTGAGTAGCTGTTAGGATACACAGGTGCATGGGGGTGAGGTGAGGACAGGTAAATGCATAAGAGATCACGGAAGTGGCATCAACAATTTGAGAGAGTAAGGTGGCACAGGTGATTTGAGCAGGATGGGAAGCTGGTTTGAGAAATGAGGTTGTGACCTTCAGTCGACATTGGGAGTTGGGCTGCTGTGTTGCAGAACAGACATGGAACTTCAGATTGACCCACTGTACATCTATCCTCCTCTTACACTTTATCAAAGCTCATAAAATGCAGTTTAAACACTGCATCTCAATCAAAAAAAACCAAAATCTCTGACAAAGACACCCATGGGTTGGATACACTTTTCAGTTGATGCAAAAGTGAGCAAAACAAGTTTTCCCGAGCCCATAAGAAGGTCTGAGCACATGTATTGGTAAGAGATATTTATTTACTAAGTCAATACTAAGAATCAATTGAATTGATAGGGCAAAGATAGAATAAGCCTTAGTGATGATGAATCTAAAGTTGGGAAGGTTTAGTTGCCTTTGCAAACAATT
The DNA here is from genome assembly GCF_020745735.1 of Hemiscyllium ocellatum. Lineage (NCBI taxonomy): Eukaryota > Metazoa > Chordata > Chondrichthyes > Orectolobiformes > Hemiscylliidae > Hemiscyllium > Hemiscyllium ocellatum. Next base: position 17,539,584 of record NC_083406.1, read on the forward strand.
TGACCCAGATGATGGATCTTCTTTCAGATCTCCAGGTTCAGGCCATGAAATAACATTTGAGAATCCAAGTGTTCATTTAGAAAAATAGAAAGACATGAACCTATATAGCCTCTCTCACAAATAATTAAGTACCTTGCTTTTCTGAAGTGTATTCTCTGTTGTAATTAGGAAACACAGTAGCCAATTTGTGCATACAAAGCTCTCGAGACATCAATTATCTGCTTTATTGATGCTGGTAGAAGCATAAATATTGGACAGGACATCAGAGAGAACAGCCCCTGCTGTTGTTCGAAATTGTAGTACAGGATCCCCCTAACAGGCAGATAAGGCTCTCGACTTAAGGTCTCACTCAAAATACTGTACTGTGGATTGTGCAGCACTCCCTCAGTACTACAATGGAGAGTGCTTGGAGAATTTACCAGAGTATTGATGGCTCAGGCATATTAGCATCTAAATTCATCGCTACTCCCGCTGTGTGGGTGTAGAACAGATGCAACAATTTACCTGGGCAGAGGCCTGCTCCTGATCTGTTGCTGAGTTAGGATCACTATCAAATTGTTTCAAGAGTTATTTTAAGATGACCCTGATCTGAAATGAGATCAGTGTAGATCTCTCAGGCACCAGTTGTTACATTTTTTCAGTATAGTCTGACTGGTATCTTTGGGCTTAAAATCCTGATTTGTAAGTAGAGGTAAACCCAAACTAACCCAGACCTTACAGGAATGTGGTTGTGTAGAGACAGGATAGAGGATTTCCAATTGGCTTGGGGAGGCTATGTACCCAGAGGATGGAACAATAGTGGGTGGCCCAGTTGTACGAGGCTAAAGGCCTTGCTATGGAATCTCGAGGATAGCAGTAAGCAGAGTTGTCAACACTTAGTTGGAAAGGGTAATGCTGCTCCTGACTTGAAGTAAATTTCAGCCAGTTGCTCTCATTCTCCCAAACATCTCCCAACCACCTCTCCTGAATTTGGCACTGCCCATATTGGATAGACTCGACTAGGAACATCGGCAGCGAATTGGTGCCTGCAACTTGCCTGTGTTATGCCTGGTCAAGTTGTGGTTCTGTGGGTAGCAGTTGTGCCTGTGAGGCACAGGCTTTTGGGTTCATGACTATTCCAAAGCTTGAATTCAAAAAGAAATTGCCTATGACCCTTCCAGTGCAGTATTGAGGGAGAGCTGTATTGTCAGAGGTGCCATCTTTCAGATGATATGTTAAGCTGACATATTGTCTGCCCATTGAGGTGGCATTGATTCAAAGAAGAGCAGGGATATTCTCTCCTGTGTTATTGCGAAAGTTTATCCCTCAACCAATGTCACCAATGAGCTGATCTAATCATTATCACCAAGTCATGAGTGGGAATTTGCCGAGTGCAAATTGGCTGATGTGTTTCCAACACTGTTACAATAACTACATTTCCAATTTCATTGGCTGCAAAGCATTTTGGAACTTCCTGTGGCCATGAAAGGTGCTCTAGAAGTGCAAGACCTAATTTTTTAATTGACTCGCAATGCTTCTGAAACGTCTTCAATTTGATTCACCATCCATGATTCCCATTGGAATTGATCCTAATTTAGAAGTGGGAATATTGCAAAAACTAGTTAATGTCTCTAGTGATTTATTTCTTTAATCTTAAAGGTGACTCACGTTAAAAAGTAACAGACACACTTACAGTGTCTGTTAATATTTTCGAAATGTATGACAGCCTCAACTTTTGTGGAAGGAGAAAGGCTCGAGGAAAGTACTGGATCTAGAGATGAGATCGCATCTTTCGTTTCATTCATTCTGAAAGAAACGTGATGACGTGGGTGGAACAACTGAATTAATCAAGGGCTCTGAGAGCTTTTACTAGTTCTAAGAATCAGCATACTGATTCATAGTAACAATGAGATGAGCCAGTTCTGGTGGAAGAATGAGCAAATGATATTCAAGAGAACATGAGTGAAAAAGAACTGATGTTTATGATTAAATGTCAAGAGAAAGAATTCTGTTGTCAGATTCAGACATTGTGTCCAAAGTCACGGCATAATCTTTTCAGCATTCAATTCCATGCAGTCAATTTTGAGAACAAACATAAAATTACCCCTCTGGTGGCAAGGTTTCAACACTCTATTCACTATTAAATTTAAGCATAATGGTAAACATTTCTGGTTAATAGTTCAGCAGCAGTTTAATCAGTTATCAGATTGCATGGAATGGGAGTCAACTAATTTTCTGCCATTCAATTTTTAACAATAAAGGAGAAATTAATATTTTGGACTGAGTTTTGGTTGGCATTTTATTAAACAGATGTAGAAGTTCTGGAGAAAATGCAAAAATAATTTACAGTGAGGAGACAAGGTCTGAGTGACCATAATTATCAGGAATGATTGAACAGATTGGTGATCTTTTCTTGATGAAACAGGAGCTGAAGGGCAGCCTGATTTGAGTTGTTTTTTTTCCAGAATATGACGAAGTTTGTTCTGCTGGATATTCAGCAGATGTTTCCACTTGAAGGGAGTGGTGGGGGCAAATGCTTTTAAGAGGAAGCTGAACACTCACATGTATTTGAAAAAAAGGAAGTAAATGGTGATAGGGCAAAAAAATGGGATAGGGAGGTGGCTCATGTGAAGCATAAATATTGGTACACTCCTGTTTTTGTGCTGAAAGTTATATGAAATGCAATGTAATATTGATTAGAAAGACTTGCATTCACATAGCACCTTTCATATCCTTGGGACATCCCAATCACCTGACAACCTGTGAGGTATTTTTGGAAAATGGAAAGGATTGCTGAAAATCAGAAACAAAAGCAGAAATTGCTGGAAGCTGTCAGTGGGTCTGGCAGCATTTGTGGAGAGGAAGCAGAGTTAACATTTCAGGTCCAGTGTCCCTTCTTCAGAACTTCAGAACAAGGACAGAGTTTAACCATCCCAGCCAGAAATGCCCCAGGATGAATTGCCAGTTGAGTGCGCTGAGTGTGGCTGCACTGATGTTAGTGATGGGTTATGGAATGTGAAACCTGGCCGTATTCCCTATTCCCAATCACTAACAAACAAATCCATGAGTGAAACAAAAGGAAAATAACACAGCTGCTGGAAATCTGAAATAAAATCAGAAAATGCTGGAGAGTTTCAGCAAATCAGGCAGCAACAACAGACAAAGAAACTATTAAGGTGATCACCCTTCATCAGTTGTGAAAACAAGTTAGGACATAGAAACACATAAACAAGAGACCATTCAGCCCCTCAGGACTGTTCCACCATTTAATATGATCATGGCTGATCTGTGTTCCAACTTTACATGAACAAGTTTTCCCTTATTTCTTAATACATGTGGTTAACAAAGTTTTCTCCATCAAGGATTTGCTATTAAGAATTTGATCCAGCACCAATTCGCATTTCTGGAAGAGAGTTTCAAACTTTTACTATTTCACTTTTACGATTTAAGTGTTCCTCAATTTCACCCCTGAAAGATCTGGCTCTAATTTCTAGACTACTCCATCATTCCTGAACTCCACAATAAACACAGTTTATCTCAATTTACCCTCTGTTCCCATTAATATCTTGGAAACCTAGATCAAATTCGACTCTGATTTTCTATCTGAAAACAACAAATACCATAGATCACAATGAGGCAAAAGTGAGCGCTTCAGATGCTGGAGATTAGAGTCAAGATTAGAGTGGTGCTGGAAAAGTACAGCAGGTCAGGCAGCATCTGAGGAGCAGGAAAATCGATGTTTCGGGCAAAAGCCCTTCATCAGGAATGAAGTCCTTCATCCTGTTGAAGGGCACCTGCCCAAAATGTCGATTTTCCTGCTCCTCGAATGCTGTTTGACCTGCTGTGCACTTCCAGCACCATTATAATCTTGAAAGAGATCACGAGTCAGGCAGCATCCATGGAGAGAGAACAAGCTAACATTTTGAATTTAGATGACCCTTCATCAGCTCTGATGAAGAGTCATCTAGACTCAAAATGTTGATTTGCTCTCTCTCCATGGATGCTGCCTCACTTGCTGTGATCTTCAGCACTTGTTATTTTCAATACAGAGTCCAGCATCTGCAGTAATTTGCTCTTACTGATCTTCTATCACCCAGGCTAATACAAAATGAGTTTGTTCATGAACCTAAAACATATAAGGCAATTTTAACCAAACACACCAGTGAGAAGCCCAAGGAAGGGAAATACTGATTTTATATACTGCCCAGGATTGATTTCAGTGCAGAATAAAGCCAGATGGAATGCAAGTTCAGTTTTGCACCTGAACTCATGATCCCCAAACGCATCGGCTTATTTAAAACTTCCTCTCTTGGTTCCTGCTGCAATCCATTTATTAACTTGGACATTTGCGCACTGGCAGATGCTGCAACGGAGAGAGGATGAGGGACTGGAAATTATTTATTAAATAAGCTTGAGGAAGTGAATAGCTTCCTCTTATTCATACATTCCTTATGTCCTAACCCCCTTTCAGTTCTGATGAAGGGTGATCAAAAACTCTTTCTTTCGCCTCAAACACTGCCTGACACAATGAACGCTTGCACATTTTCTGATTTTTAAAATTTCACATTTCCAGCATCTGCAGTGTTTCTTGTCTGTTCGACAGTTAGATATCTTGACAGCCTTTACTGTATAACAACAACAACTTGAATTTATGTAGTACCATGTAGTAGATAGAACTAGGGCCAGGTGGATCATATTGAGTATGAGATCCTTCATTGGGGTTGTTAACCTGGGCTAATCGGGGAGCCCTGGCTGACAGATATAAACAACAGATTCAGTGAGTCTCCTCATTCTAGGAGCTGAAAATGTGTTGCTGGTTAAAGCACAGCAGGTTAGGCAGCATCCAAGGAACAAGAAATTCGACGTTTCGGGCCGGAGCCCTTCATCAGGAATGAGGAGAGGGTGCCAGGTAGGCTAAGATAAAAGGTAGGGAGGAGGGACTTGGGGGAGGGGCGATGGAGATGTTATAGGTGGAAGGAGGTCAAGGTGAGGGTGATAGGCTGGAGTGGGGTGGGGGCGGAGAGGTCAGGAAGAGGATTGCAGGTTAGGAGGGCGGTGCTGAGTTCAAGGGAATCGACTGAGACAAGGTGGGGGGAGGGGAAATGAGGAAACTGGAGAAATCTGAGTTCATCCCTTGTGGTTGGAGGGTTCCCAGGCGGAAGATGAGGCGCTCTTCCTCCAACTGTCGTGTTGTTATGTTCTGGCGATGGAGGAGTCCAAGGACCTGCATGTCTTCGGTGGAGTGGGAGGGAGAGTTAAAGTGTTGAGCCACGGGGTGGTTGGGTTGGTTGGTCCGGGCGTCCCAGAGGTGTTCCCTGAAGCGTTCTGCAAGTAGGCAGCCCGTCTCCCCAATATAGAGGAGGCCACATCGGGTGTAGCGGATGCAATAGATGATGTGTGTGGAGGTGCAGATGAAATGCCCCCTTGACCATGACCCCACCTCCGACCACCAAACCATCGTCTCCCAGACCATCCATAACCTCATCACCTCAGGGGATCTCCCATCCACCACCTCCAACCTCATAGTCCCACAACCCCGCACCGCCCATTTCTACCTCCTGCCCAAAATCCACAAACCTGCCTGCCCCGGCCAACCCATTGTCTCAGCCTGCTCCTGCCCCACCGAACTCATCTCCGCGTACCTCGACACGGTTCTGTACCCTTTAGTCCAAGAACTCCCCACCTACGTTCGGGACACCACCCACGCCCTCCACCTCCTCCATGATTTTCACTTCCCCGCTCCCCAACGCCTTATCTTCACGATGGACATCCAGTTCCTGTACACCTCCATCCCCCATCACGAAGGACTCAAAGCCCTCCGCTTCTTCCTTTCCCGCCGCACCAACCAGTACCCTTCCACTGACACCCTCCTTCGACTGACTGAACTGGTCCTCACCCTGAATAACTTCTCTTTCCAATCCTCCCACTTCCTCCAAACTAAAGGAGTTGCCATGGGCACCCGCATGGGCCCCAGCTATGCCTGTCTCTTTGTAGGATATGTGGAACGGTCCATCTTCCGCAACTACACTGGCACCACCCCCACCTTTTCCTCCGCTACATCGATGACTGTATCTATCATCTATTGCATCCGCTGCACCCGATGTGGCCTCCTCTATATTGGGGAGATGGGCCGCCTACTTGCAGAACGCTTCAGGGAACACCTCTGCGACTCCCAGACCAACCAACCCAACCACCCTGTGGCTCAACACTTTAACTCTGCCTCCCACTCCACCGAAGACATGCAGGTCCTTGGACTCCTCCATCGCCAGAACATAACAACACGACGGTTGGAGGAAGAGCGCCTCATCTTCCGCCTGGGAACCCTCCAACCACAAGGGATGAACTCAGATTTCTCCAGTTTCCTCATTTCCCCTCCCCCCACCTTGTCTCAGTCGATTCCCTTGAACTCAGCACCGCCGTCCTAACCTGCAATTTTCTTCCTGACCTCTCCGCCCCCACCCCACTCCGGCCTATCACCCTCACCTTGACCTCCTTCCACCTATAACATCTCCATCGCCCCTCCCCCAAGTCCCTCCTCCCTACCTTTTATCTTAGCCTGCCTGGCACCCTCTCCTCATTCCTGATGAAGGGCTCCGGCCCGAAACGTCGAATTTCCTGTTCCTTGGATGCTGCCTGACCTGCTGTGCTTTAACCAGCAACACATTTTCAGCTCTGATCTCCAGCATCTGCAGACCTCACTTTTTACTCATTCTAGGAGCTACATCGCTAGTGCCCCTGTACTTTGCATATGTAAATAAAGAGTGAATTGGTAATGGGATACTGGCCCTTGTGCAGTTTTTTTCAACCATTAACATGATAATATATCCCAAAGTGTCAAAAGCAAAGTAGGGTTGGTCTGGATAGCTCTTTCACATTCAGCGCAGTCTTGATAATGGCACAGAATTACCTTTCTCTACGCTGTAAACATTTCCTTGTTTCCAAAATCTGACAGCAAGCCAAATAAGACCTTAGGACTTAGAGACAGAAGTAGGCCATTCAGCCCATCAGGTCTGTTCAACAATTCAATGAGATTATGGCTGATTTGATAACTTTCAACTCCACTTTCCTGCTCTTTCTCATAATCCTTGATTCCATTACTTATTGAAAATGTGTCTATCTTAGCCTTAAATAAACTTCACTACCCAGCCTCTACTGCCCTCTGACCAACTTACAGATTCACTTCCTTATGAGAGAAGAAATTCTTCTTCATCTCAGTCTTAAATGAGTGGCCCTTACTCTGAGATCGTGCCATCTCGTCTTAGACAAGTGGAAATAGCGTCTCCATATATACTCTATCAAGCCCCCTAAGGATCTCATGTGCTTTAATAAAGTTGCCTTTCATTCTTCTAAACTCCATATGTGCAGGCTCAATCTACTCAAATTCTCCTCCTTAGACATCTTCTCCCCACCCTGGATCAACCTAGTGTACCTTCTCTGGAAGACCCCAATGCCAATGTTTTTTTTATTGATAAGGGATTCAAACCTGTTCATAGTATTCAGAGTGCGGTCTAACCAGTGTTTTGTATAGTTTTATCAAGGATTATTTTCATCCATTCAAAGATGTGAGCATCGCTGGCTGGACCAGCATTTATTTACTATTCATGAACTTGCTTTCATGAATTTCCCTGTTTTTACACTACATTCCTTTTGAAATAAAGGCCAATATTCCAGTTACCTTCCCAATTATTTGTTGGATTCAGATTCCAGCTTTTTGTGATTATTGCGTGATGGCCCCCAAATCCCTCTGTGCTGCAATTTTTTGTAGTCTTTTTCTCATTGAAATAATATTTATCTCCTCTGTTCTACCTGCCAAAGAACATGACCTGGGTCCTTGCAGCACCTCACCAGTTATAGGTTGTCATCCTGAAATGCTCCCTCCCAGGCCCCTACTCCACTCCTATACCACCCCTGTTTTATATTGGTGAGCCAATCCTCTATCCATGCTAATTAATCACTGCCAACACTATGAGTTCTTGTCTTATTAAACAGTCCATTGTGTGGTACCTTATCAAAAGCCATTTGGAAATTCAAATACAGTACATTCACTGCTTCTCTTTTACCTAGCCTGCTTGTTAGCTCTTCAGAAATTCTTAATAAATTTGTCAGGCAAGATCTTCCCTTCATGAAGTCATGTTGAATCTGTTTGATTGCCATTGTGTATTTCTATCATATCATTAATAGTGGACCCAATTGCCCACGTTAAGCTAACTGGCCTATAGTGACCTGTTTTTATTTCTCTTCTTCCTGTTTTGAATGAGGGTATTACATTGGGAGTTTTCCAATTCTATGGCACCTGTCTAGAATCTAAGGATTCTTGAAATATTATGACCAGTGGATCCACTATCTCCACGTTTCCATCCTTTAATACATGAGGATATATCCCATCAGGCCCAGTGGACTAACTGGCTTTTAGTCTCATTAGTTTCTTGAGCAATTTGTCTGTAGTGGCAGTTACTGTATTTATTTCCTCCTCCCCTTTTTGACCTTTGGTCATTTAGTACCTTTCGAATGCTACTGGTGACTTCTAATGTGAAGACTGATGCAAAGCATTTATTCATCTTATTTTCCATTTCCTGGTTCTCAATTATTATTCCCCAACCTCACTCACTATGTTCACTTTGGCCTCTGTCTTTTATTTATATATTTAAGGAAGCTCTTGCTGTTGAGTTGAAAGTTTACCTTCAAACATTTATTTTCTTTTTTGGGGCATTCTTTGTTGATTTTTAAAACTTTTGCAATCCTCTGATTTACCACTAAATGTGGCCACATTGTATGTTTTTCTTTCAATATGATGTTATCTTTAACTTCCCTAATGAACAATGGTTGATTTAACCTCTTTCAAGAATCTGTCTTTCTCAGTGGGCTATGCCTTTATTGAGGAGAAAGTGAGGTCTACAGATGCTGGAGATCAGAGTCGAGAGTGGGGTGCTGGAAAAGCACAGCAAGTCAGGCAGCATCTGAGGAGTAGGACAATTGACATTTCGGGTATAAGACATTCATCAGGAATGAGGCCAGAGGAAGGGCTTATGCATGAAATGTCAATTCTCCTGCTCCTTGGATGCAGCCTGACCTGCTGTGCTTTTCCAATACCTTTGTTGAGTCATTAACTATTTTCTGAAATGTCTGCCATTCTTTCTCAACCATCTTTATTGCTAACCCCCTTTCCCAGAACACTCTGGCTAGTATTGCCTGTAGTCCTTTGTAAGGGTCCTTATTTATGCTCAACACAGTTGCTTCCAACTCAAGTTTCTCCCCCTTAAACTGGGGGGGAATAAATACAGTAACTGCCACTACATTGGAACGATTAGAACCAAGAATGCTCAAGAGACAGAATTGGAGTGATGTGGAGGACTCTGAAGAATGTAGAACTGATGATTATAATAGCGGGATGGATGAAATCATGGGGTGATTTGAAAAAAAAACCAAAGACTTAAAATCAAAGTTTTGCTTAGCCAGAGGTTGTAGTAAGCAAGCAAGTTGAGGATAGATCACAGAATCCCTGCAATGCAGATAGAGACCATTCAGCCCATCGAATCTGCACCAACCCTCCAAAGAGCATCCCACCGTATCCTTGGAGCCCCACATTTACCATAATTAACCCACCTAGCCTGCACATCCCTGGACACTACAGGGACAACTTAGCATGGCCAATCTACCTAATCTACACATCTTTAGACTATAGGAGGAGCTGGATCACCCAGAGGAAACCTCCACAGACACGGAGAGAACATGCAAACTCCACACAGTCACCCAAAGGTGGAATCAAATCCATGACCCTGGTGCGGTGAGGCAGCTAACCCCTGAGACACCGTGTTGCCCAAAGACAGATTTACAGGAATTAATACATGGGCAACAGAACACAAACCAGACGATGAAATGCAGCCCTTGCTGAAACAAAAAATAACAATGCAGAAAGGAGACCCTTCTGCCCAACATACATGTGCTGGCCCTTTTTAAAAGCTCTCTAATTAATTTCAAGCACCTCTCTCTGTTGTTCCTCCATAGCCCTGGACAATATCCTTCTTTGCAAGTGTTACCTATTTCTCTTTTGAAAATTACAATTCAATCTAATTCCACTGCCTTTTCAGGCAATTTGTCACACTAATTAAAACATAAGAATGTAAGAATTGGGAGCAGGACTAGGCAATTCAGCCCCTTGAGCCCGTTCTGCTCTTTTGATACAACCATAGCTGATCTCATCTTGGCCTCAACTCCACTTTCCTGCCTACTCTCCATAACCCTTCAACCCATTACGAATTAAAAATCTATTTCCTCCTTAACTTTACGCAGTAATGTGGCATCCAATACACTATAGAATAGGGAATTCCACAGATTCAGAATCCTTTGAGAGAAGTAATTTCTCATCATCTCCTTCTTAAATCTGATACTCTTTATCCGAAAACTAAGACTTCTTGTTCCAGACTGCCCTACATGAGGAAATATCCTTTCTGCTTCTAATTTGTGAATCCACTTATATACACACTCTGTTACAGAATAACACCCTTCATCTCTCCTCTGGCTAATTTACCGTTAACCATAAATCTATGACCCTCTGGTTTCAGAACCTCCTGTCAATGAAAACAGTTGTTCATGATTTAGTCTCTCAAAACCTTTCATAATTTTAAATACTTCTGCGCTCTCACCCTGTTAACCTTCTCTTTCTCAAGGAGAACTACCTCAGCATTATCATTCTGTCCGTGTAACTGATGTCCCTCTTCCCCGGAAACGTTCTGAAAAATCTCTGTGCTTTCTGCAAGGCTTTTATTATAAAGTAATGTAATTTAATCTATAAATGAACTCTGTTGCATACCTCATCCTCTTTTCTGGTAAGAAATATGAAACAAAACAAAATTATGGAACATCTGAGTGGATAAACTTTGTACTTTAAATTAATCAGGCAGATGGAGCAATAGGCTTTTACTGACATCCACTGAACGATTGCATTTTCTTGAAATTTGGTATCAATGGAGTACGCAAGGTTAAATTAAAACGTGAGCTGCATGGTTTAGCAATGTACGGGACTGCAAACACGTTGCATTGAATCATTACAATTATCACCATTAACAGCAAAGTAGGACAAATCTCATAGGGGGAGAGCTGGGTTTTCCGACATGCCATGATCTCCCAACACACACCTTCCTACACCACCCCCCACCTTCTCAGGATAAATATTTGGTTGGTGATAAGCAAGCTGCAAGAGACATCCAGGCTAAGAATTTCTGCACCAATGGCCAATCAGAACACCCTTCTCAGCCAATCAGAAGCTGGTACTGAACCCAGGGTGCTGAGGAGGCATTTCCACTGGATGCCATTTTCTTGTGCCTGGTGATCTTGGAGGATGCCAAGCTGATGGGTCCCAGCGAGGGAGGCGGCAAGTGAGGGTTTGACAAGCCCTAGGGGAGACCAACTGTGGGGTAGTATCTTGGGGAAAGGGACCTTGGATGAGGCCCAGGGGCCCCTTGAGAAAGGAAGCATTCCTCAGTCCCTTCACTTGCTGCCAGCTGGTGATAGAATCACTGCTAGGCTCCTTCCAGGATGGCCCCTTGGCATGTGCCTCACTTAAAACCAGCCCCTGAAATGAGCACTAATAGCCCCCTCCAGGCCTCAATTGGCCAACTGGTGAGTAAGCTACCTAACACCACGCCAGACAGAGAGGGAGTGAGGCAGCGGTGGTACAGTGGTTAGCACTGCTGCCTCACAGCGCCAGGGACCTGGGTTCAATTCCCACCTCAGGCGACTGACTGTGTGGAGTTTGCACGTTCTCCCCGTGTCTGGGTTTCCTCCGGGTGCTCCGGTTTCCTCCCACAGTCACAAAGATGTGCGGGTCAGGTGAATTGGCCATGCTAAATTGCCCGTAGTGTTAGGTAAGGGGTATATGTAGGGGTATGGGTGGGTTGCGCTTCGGCGGGTCGGTGTGGACTTGTTGGGCCGAAGGGCCTGTTTCCACACTGTAAGTAATCTAATCTAAAAAAGAGAGAGAAAGAGAGAGAAAAAAACACTATGTTACATTAAGGTGAGGGCAGCAGTTTCAGGTATTTGTTGGGCAGCTCCCCATTTGGCTATGACGTGCCTAACCCTAATCACTTTCAATCCAGCTCACCGTGATCTTAATTCATTGCACAGGAAACTCACTGCCCATTCACTGCAGATGCAAAATCAAAAGCTTAAGGGTTAACCACCAGCAGTTACAATTGTGGGGGATTTATACAAGGATTTGAACCTTATATCTGTATGTTAAATCAGAAAGGACCGCACAAAATAACTTACATCTCAAAACGCTGAAAAGGGGAGAGTTTGTTCTTGCAAAACATTTGGTGAGGAAACAAGAGAAATGTATTTGCATCCCATAATGCTGATGTACAATCTGTATCGACACGAGCATGAAAGGTCAGTTAGCAATCCCCCTATATCAGCACAGGGAATGTCTTGAGCTATTTCTGTAAAGCAATTAATCTTCCAGGATTCCAAGCACATATGACTGGGATAACCATCGGTACAGCTAAATCACTGACCTGAAAACCAATATCTTGCCTGCGTTGTCTCAAACCTTGTGCAGTATTGCACTTGCCTACCCAATAAAATGATAGCACTACAGCAACCACTTGCATTTTTATAGCACCTTTGATGCAGCAAAATGCCAAAAAGAAAGCACTTTCTAATAGTCTAATCAAATAAAAATTGACACCACACAAAACAAGCAGATATTAGAACTGGTGATCAAAATCTTGATCAATAGGTAAGGCACCATAAGAAGGTGGGAGAGAGATGGAAAGGTTTGAAATTCAAGCGCTTGGGCCATAATTAGGCAAGATGGAATCCTGAGGTGTAGTCACAAAGGATCACTCTTTGTGTCCAAATTGGCTGCTGTGTTTGCAACATTTCAAATTTAAACCACAGTGAGACATCTTGAAGCTATGAAATATGCTATACTACTGTACCCTCTCTTTATTCTAAAAAGTCACTTGGTTGGAAGAAAAAGGTTCTGACTTCCCTTGTTTAAAATAGCCTCCGGTCCCAGTTTCCATTTCTCTAATTATTCTCTCACACAACAGCAGCAGTGTTTGAATCAGTCACTGCGAATTCAAATCAAATTTCCCAATTCCTGCAAAGCTGCTATGAACTTGTGGAAAAGGCTACGTTCCTGGGAAACCTGCCACGCTGAAATTCAACAGAAATGTAAAAATCTGGCAGGGTTTTCTGGAACAAAGTCCTCACTTTATAGACATACAAAATGTGCCAGTATGCAAAATCTGACACCAATGTCAATTACAGCTGTTAAAATGAGAGAAAGAGAAGTGTAAAAATCTTTCAGCTTTCATTTAAAAAATGATCCATGCTTGCTGCGCATAAAGGATTTTCAGTAATTGCTGTAGCCCATTTTTAAAAAGAGAGATAGAAAATAAAATTTGCAGCTGGATTATGAATTATTTATGTATTGCACCCTCTTGAAACTGTATCATTTTCCACGGTCCGTGATACTTTTCAATGGAAATGAACAAATAGAGTTCTTCTTGAAGGACTGCTGTTCAATTTTCTTAAAAGCTATGCAGCAAGGCCTCTGCCAGCAGGTGGCGATAGTTGTGGGGACAATCACAGAGCAGAAAACCATTCAGTCCCATGTGGAACCCTCCCTGCAGGGAATGGTGCTTGGCAAACTAAGGAACAAAGTCAGATACTATGAGGTGAGGAAGGAGCTGGTCTTATGTATAGAGCAGCTGGGTCTTCGATGGCGATTAGAGAACCAGGAATGGGAATTTGAGCAGGCATGTAGTTGCTGCAGTGTCAAGGATCCAAGGCCAAGAATAGCACAGACAAAGCCAGTGACAGAGAGCTAGGGATTGGTGTTGGAGCAGGCAAACGTCTGAAGGAGACCTAGATCTGGGTAAGCCCCCAGAGGTCAAAGGTCATAAGGGGAAGAAGATTCCCTTTGTGCCCAGAAGGCAAGATAGTGTTCATGAGTTAAAAGTCTTCACCAACTGAACTCTGCTACCTGGCTGATTAGAGATCAGGAGTTGAGCTCTACAAAAGTATCCTGGTGGAGCTGGAATAACAATGATTGTTGTGGTTCTGCTCGCCGAGCTGGAAGTTTTTGCTGCAAACGTTTCGTTCCCTGGCTAGGGAACATCATCAGTGCCAGGGAACGAAACGTTTGCAGCAAAAACTTCCAGCTCGGCGAGCAGAACCACAACAACGGATACCTGAGCTACAAATCTTCAATCAGATTTTAAATAACAATGATTTACAATGGATATTTGCCCAGGTTACACTCTTCCATTGCTTTTTATTAGGCTTTGTTACCATTGGAATAAAGAATCCTTGTGTAAGAAACAGTGTGTGTGCTTAATTTGCCTCATGCATAGTTAGATGAGATTTTGACTGTAATTAATGGTAAAGGTTTTTTCTTGGGCGTTATGCTTTAGCTCACAGGGCTAAAGCTCTAGGGCAGCATGGTGGCTCAGTGCAGCACTAGGGACCCAGGTTCAATTCCTGCCTCAAGTGACTGTGCACATTCTGCCCGAGTCTGTGTGGGTTTCCTCCGGGTGCTCTGGTTTCCTCCCAAAATCCAAAGATGTACAGGTCAGGTGAATTGCCCATAGAGTTAGGTGTATTAGTCAGGGGTAAATGTAGGAGGATGGGTCTGGGTGGGTTACTCTTCATAGGGTTGATGTAGACTTGTTGGGCCAAATGGCCTGTTTCCACACTGTAAGGAACCTAATTGAAAAAAAACTGTTGACAATATTAAGTTATTGCTCAGGCCCTGACAAGCTGCATCTGTGCTATTCCCATTGAACTTATTATGTAGTTATAATATTGGAAAATAGGTGTCTTTGGAAAACTAAGGAACAGAGTCGAACACTATGCAATAAGGAAGGAGCAGGACTTATGTATCGGGCAGCTGGATCTTTGATTATGATTAAAGAACCAGGAATGGGAATTGGAGCAGGCATGTAGTTACTGCATAAAGTTTCTGGACAAGAGCTTTCTGTAAGCACATTGGGTGCTCATTCCCCATAGTATAGCAGTGACTACACTTAACAAGTAATTCCTTCACTGAAAAGTGTTTTCAAACAACCTGAGGTTATGAAATGTGTGTTTTTTTTTAAAAAAAGGATCATCAAAGAGAAGCAACATGGGGGAGAAAACATGACACCAAGTTATTGTGCTCTGGAATGCATTGTTGGTAAGTATGGTGGAAGGAGATGCAACAGGAATTAGTAAAAGCATAATTATGCAAAAGGAAACGATTACAGGGGCACACTAAAAAGAGTGAAGGAGTGGGAGTAATCAGTAATTCTTTCAAAGAGCTGGCAGAATCATGATGAGCTGAATGACCCTGTTCTTTGCTGTATCATTCTACGATTCAATGATAAATGTTAGCTCTTTTGAAGAAAAGCTAATTATATTCTGTGCCTCCTGTTAGTAACTATGTGGTAAATCTTCTTGAAAATCAGTAACTGAAAGAAAATAATAAACTTTGTTGAAGAAGGAGGAAGTGGTCCGGTGAGATTCCATTACTGAAACAAGACAGTTCAGAAGAAAGAAAAGCTAAGATTTCATAAAGCTAAAGGCAAAAACATGAAATGACCTTAATTAATCATTAACCACCAAGAGTGGCTGAGGGAATATCTTCTTGCATGGAAATTCCACTATGGCCTCACTCTTCCATCCCTAGAAGCCCTCCAAGACCCCAACACACCTCCATTTCCAACCTCTTGTGCATCAGATGTGCATAGATATGGTGTTTAATATGCATGTATGGCTCCGAAGTATGCTGTGATGTATTGATGACCTCAGTCATCACGTGAGAGAGAATCTGCTAAAAGGTTGTAACCAGACCACCTCCAGGCATACTTACAGAAGCTCTTTCTGCTTTTACGTTCCTTCCACGTTTACGCTCATATACTATTATTCCCCCCTTAACCAGTCTCTTTGTCCTCCTTTGTTGAATTCTAAACTGCTCCCAATCCTTAGGTTCTCTGTTTGTTCCAGCAACTTTGATCTCTCTTTCGATTGAATACTATCCTTCATTTCTATTGTTAGCCACAGTTGGGCTATTTTATGCTGAAAAGGAGTATAAAATTGGTGCAATGCATTTATTTCCTTAAAATTACCCATTGCATATTCATTGTCATGTATTTTGCTGATGTTTCCAGTCCACCACAGCTAACTCATTCCTCAAAACTTAGTATTTTTTTTAAATTTAGGATTTGTTTCTGGATTTGATTTCTTCACTTTCTATCCCAATGAAGAATTTCAGTTTTAATTCACACAATCTTGATTGTCTGTTCACACAACAGTCAAACTTGGACTTAGAAGATAAGGCTTTGGGGATCGGGGAAGTGAAAATCATGGAGGGGGTGGAGGCATGGGTGGTGTCCTGAATGTAGGTGGGGAGTTCTTGGACTAAGGGGGACAGGACCATGTCGAGGTATGCAGAGATCTTCACCATGGACATCCAATCCCTGTACACCTCCATCCCCCATCACGAAGGACTCAAAGCCCTCCGCTTCTTCCTTTCCTGCCGTACCAACCAGTACTTTTCCACTGACACCCTCCTTCGATTGACTGAACTGGTCCTCACTCTGCACAACTTCTCTTTCCAATCCTCCCACTTCCTCCAAACCAAAGGAGTAGCCATGGGCACCCGCATGGGCCCCAGCTATGCCTGCCTCTTCGTAGGATATGTGGAACAGTCCATCTTCCACAGCTACACTGGCACCACCCCCCACCTTTTCATCCGCTACATCGATGACTGTATCGACGCTGCCTTGTGCTCCCATGAGGAGCTTGAACAGTTCATCCACTTTACCAACACCTTCCACCCCGACCTCAAATTTACCTGGACCATTTCAGACTCCTTCCTCCCCTTCCTAGACCTTCCAATTTCTATCTCGGGCGACCAAATCAACACGGACATTTACTATAAACCGACCGACTCCCACAGCTACCTAGACTCCTCCTCCATCCCTGCCCCCTCTAAAAATGCCATCCCATACTCCCAACTCCGCCGCATCTGCTCCCAGGAGGACTAGTTCCAATAGCGAACAACCCAGATGGCCTCCTTCTTCAAAGACTGCAATTTCCCCCCAGACGTGGTCGACGATGCTCTCCACCACATCTCCTCCACTTCCCGCTCCTCCGCCCTTGAGCCCCGCCCCTCCAATCGCCACCAGGACAGAACCCCTCTGGTCCTCACCTACCACCCCACCAACCTCCATATACATCGTATCATCCATCATCATTTCCGCCACCTCCAAATGGACCCCACTATCAGGGATATATTTCCCTCCCCTCCCTTATCAGCGTTCCAAAAAGACCACTCCCTCCGTGACTCCCTCATCAGGTCCACACCCCCCACCAACCCAACCTCCACTCCCGGCACCTTCCCCTGCAACCGCAAGAAATGCAAAACTTGCACCCACACTTCCCCCCCTTACTTTCCTCCTAGGCCCCAAGGGATCCTTCCATATCTGCCACAAATTCACCTGCACCTCCACACACATCAGTTACTGCATCCGCTGCACCCGATGTGGCCTCCTCTATATTGGGGAGACAGGCCGCCTACTTGCGGAACGTTTCAGAGAACACCTCTGGGACACCCGGACTAACCAACCCAACCATCATGTGGCTCATCAGTTCATTTCCTCCTCCCACTCCACCAAGGATATGCAGGTCCTTGGACTCCTCCATCGCCACACCATAGCAACACGACGGCTGGAGGAAGAGCGCCTCATCTTCCACCTAGGAACCCTCCAACCACAAGGGATGAACTCAGATTTCTCCAGTTTTCTCATTTCCCCTCCCTCCACCTTGTCTCACTCCCAACCCTCGAACTCAGCACCACCTTCCTAACCTGCAATCTTCTTCCTGACCTCTCCGCCCCCACCCCCACTCCGGCCTGTCACCCTCACCTTATCACCCTCACCTTAACCTCCTTCCACCTATCACATTTCCAACGCCCCTCCCCCAAGTCCCTCCTCCCTACCTTTATCTTAGTCTGCTTGGCACACTTTCCTCATTCCTGAAGAAGGGCTCATGCCTGAAATGTCAATTCTCCTGCTCCTTGGATGCTGCCTGACCTGCTGCGCTTTTCCAGCAACACATTTTCAGCTCTGAAATGGGGATAGTCAAAGAAGACATCTGCACAGCCTGCCTACCTCTCTTACCTTTCCTGGAGTGAACCCATCTCTGTGACTGTATCTGCAACTTTTGTCCCTTTCTATAACTGCCATCCATCACATCCCCTTGCTCTCGTCAATTCCTCATTTCCTCTAACTGTCTTTCTAACAGATCCATTCAATCTTTTCGGATTCACAACCATTGGCATTTATTACAGATATAATCCTCAGTAACACGTAAACTCTCTCTAAACTCCCAATCCGCCAAGAAGAGCATATCACTATACTAAGGACCATTTTTGCATCTTCCAATATGCAGACCCAGAAAATAACACCGTCTTATTCCTCTACAAAACACTGCTCCAGACTAACTTAATTCTTATGGCTTATATTTTTAAGTTTAGCCAAGAGACATATCTCAATAAAATATATAATCAAGAAAGAACCCACTCTACTCACTGCTGCAGACTTACTGTAAGGCCACACTTAAAGCTATTCACTTATCTGTCTCTGTGCTGTGACTGCTCCCAAAGAGGTTCCTCCAAGATTAGTTGTGAATTTCACTGTTTGTTAATTTTCCCAGACGCGCTCTGATGTCCATGAACTCAAACAGCAAAGGCACTAACTGTGCAGGTTCACTGCTGTGTCAGTTAACAGTGTGGATTTCTTTCTCACTCTCTTGCACTGACCTCACCATGTGCTGCCTTTGTCTGTTGCTCTCCTTTTTAAAAGCTGTTGTTTTGACTTTTTTTGACTTTTTTTTTCCTCCAAAGTTCCAAAACAATGCAACAGCATATAAAACAATAGTTGCTGCTCCTGGAATTCGAGGAAATCACTTCCAACACCTCAAAAAAGGAACAGCCCTGTTACAGCCAGGAATTTTTCCTGTCCTCCATCTTGAATTAAATTAGGTTCCCTTCAGCATGGGAACAGACCCTTCAGCCCAACAAGTCCACATCGACCCTCTGAAGAGCAACCACCCCCTACATTTACCACTGACTAATCCACCTAGCACTACTTGCAACTTAGCATGACCAATTCACCTAACCTGCACATCTTTGGATTGTGGGAGGAAACCGGAACAAACCCACGCAGACGCGGGGAGAATGTGTAAACTCCACACAGACAGTTGCCCAAGGCAGGAATTGAACCCGGGTCTCTGGCGCAGTGCGAACCACTGTGCCACCGTGCTGCCCATTTTTGCATCTTCCATTACCCGAGGTGGAATAAAGCTACTTCTTCTGGTAAATGGGTCAATAACTAAACCTGACAAATCCAAATCATTGGAGAAAGATGTAAAGAGAAAATGATGAGTTTTTTTAATTGTTGTCCAATTCCTTTCAAGAGTAAGAAAGGAGTTGGCTTACATCATTGTTTTTAATTAAACATTCTCTCTTGGAGTAATCCGTTCTGGTGAGTTGAGAATTCCACATACAAATTATTCCACCACACGTTGACATGCTTTCAGCTTTAAACACTGGAACTTCTTCTCAATTCCCCTCTGCCTCTCCACCTTTTAAATTAAAGATGGTATATAAATGCAAGTTGTTGCTAGCTTATGCTGGGAATAGATTTTTTGACATCTTAATTAATTTGATCAATTAAAGTCTTTAAGTTATTTCTACTAAGTGATGTGTTTCTTTTTACCAACAGCTTGATTGGAATTAAAACAAAAAGGGCTGGGAACGCTCAGCTGGTCATGTGACTTCTGTATATTTCAGATCACTGACCCTTGACCAGACTGGAACAAGTTGGAATGTAACTGGTTTTGAACAGAGGATGGGAAAGAAGGAGCGGTAAAATGAACAAAAGAGGTCTGTGGGTTTTAAGCAAGAGTGATTAAATTCTTGTGGCTAGGCTAAAGAAATGGAGATAGGACATGGATGGAGCAAAGCAGGCAATGCAAGTAGTTCAGAGAAGGTTAACCAAGACTGATTCCCGAGATGAATGGGTTACCTTCTGAGGAAAGGTTGAGCTGCTTGAGCATTGATTCATTGACATTGATAAGATGGAGGGGTGATCCCATTGAAACATTGTTTTAATGTATTTGTGGGCATCGCTGGGTGGCCAGCATTTACTGTCCGTCCTCAGTTGCACTTGAGAATGTAGGTAGTGAGCTGCCTACTTGAACCGCTGCAGTCCCCATTTATGGTTTATTTATCCATTACTTATTTCTTCCACATTTATGATTCTTGGGGGTTGACAGGATAGATGCTGGGACGATGTTTCCTCTCACTGGGGATTCTTGAACTAGGGGGAACAGTTTCAAAAATAGAGATCTCTCATTTCAGGTAGAGAGGAGGCAGAATCTCTTCTTCAGAGTCTTGCTAGTCTTTGGAATTCTCTTCTCCAGGGAGCCACGGAGGCTGGATCATTGCGTATGTTCAAGACTGGTTGATGCAGCTTTGTCTGACAAGGGAATCGACGATTATAGCGGATAACTCCAATTCCATTGCTAAGGCCAAGATCAGATCAGCCATGATCTTATTAAATAGCAGAGCAGGCTAAATGGGCCAAATGGCCTCTTCCACCTCCCCTTAACTTTTAAAAGAGGAGGTGTAACCAGAAGCTGCCATCTAGAAGCAAAATAGAGACAAAAACATTGACCTGAAGTGTTAACTCTGTTTTTCTTCTTTCACAGATGTTGCCAGATCTGCTGAGTCTATCCAGCATTTTCTGTTTTTATTATTGCTTCATTGGGTTTGATTCATACATTCCTTTAAGATGCAGACAGGTACAAGGTGGAGGCTGTTTAGTAAGAATGGTTTTGCCTATAAAATGCAAATTGCAAACATAAAACATAAATATGCTGAGTGTCCATATTCCTATAATTAAACTGAAAGCTTGTCAGAAACTTCATGTAATCCAGACAAGTGATTCATTCCGATGGATTCTTGAGAAATGAGGGAATATCATTGGAATGTATTATACAGGTTGACCAAGAATTTACTCGATGAGCCAGTTTCTGGTCAACTTTCCTAATGTATCCACGTATGGTTTTTGTTTGATAGCTCTCCTCCTTAGGAAGTTTTGGCAACCTTAAAGGAGCTGCAGGAATACAAGTTGTTGCTCTGTCGCAAATTTCTTTTCTGCGTTTCACTTTGTTCTTTCGATAATGATCTCACCTTTATGCCAACTTAATTGCAATTAGTCTCTCAGCTTTTTTCTGCTACTCTTTTCACCCCCATGTCACTCAGAGGGTAAAAGTGATTGACTAATTAAATTGGATTATACATAATTTAATAAATAATAAGTGACTGGTACCATGGAAGACTACTTGACTTTGAAAGTTAAATGGGAGCCACGTGGCAGTTCAGAGCTATCAACTCCTTGTCTTCACCCTGTAACTCATTGGCAGTCTGAACTGAAGTCAATGGCTTACCTGGGAGCTCAGTGAACAATGGGGCCAACCATCTATTTCCTTAACAAGTGGAATGTATACATTGAGAAAGAAACAAAGGGATAATAGAGTGGAAGCCAGTTGAATAAAAGTCAAACCAGGGACAAAAAGAACACAGGGCTAGATGTTTAATCAGGTTTTGAGGAGTGGGCGAGGAGATGGGTGGACAATGGGATCCATAACATGATGAGAGAGGGAAGCAGGGTGGTATGCCCAGCAACCTCCCACCAGCACTGCATTTTACCAGCAGTAGAGGTGATAAAGGACTCCCCTCCCGCTCAGAGGCCAGTGAGCCAGAAGAGAGTGGTCTCTTCAGTATTTCTTCCCATCACTGTTAACATTTTACCAGCAGCAGGTATGCCCTCTGCCATGGGCAGCATGGACATGTTGGGCTGAAGGGCCTGCTTCCATGCTGTCAACCTCAGTGACTCCGCATAAACCTCCAAGTGGGGAGACTGTCTGGTGAACCTCAGCAGGTTTTCAGGGATACTCCTATTTCAGCACTCTGAGGTCCACAGAGGAGACCTTTGTTGGGAATAGCCATCTCCATGGCAACAATTCCCCCACTCCATACTCATTAGTCTCCAACCACTTCCAAAGCCTGCCTGATTGGCTCCAGTATCTTCAAGGCTACAATTACTGAGTGCTGTTCCCAGCAGTAGCCACTGCTCCTGGTGTTACTGATGATCCACCAGCTCACCAAATTGATCAACAGCTCTTAGTGGTGAGCATCCATCCTCTTAAGAGACAGAGCCTCAGTGGAAGCAATTACTTGCCCCATTAACTGAAACATATGGCCAGGCTCCCGTATGCAGGAGCTCCTCCAGCTTCTGGGTCTGTCACTGGGCCCTCTCTGCCGCAACCAAATCCCAACCAGAGGCAAAGAAAGGTTGGATTAAGAGGAGAAAGAAAATAAATCAAAGTAAGAAAACTGTTTAAAACATGAGATTTTAAAAATCCTCTACAACAATTCATGACCTGGTTTTTAATTATTTCACTTCGGGCCAAAGTGGTTGATTGCAATCAACAACAATTATCACTCTGTTAAATGGTCTTTACGCTGTTAAATACTAGCTCTAATTTCCTGCAGTTGGTTAAATGGGTAGTTAATGTACAAGTGCAGGGATCCCTTAAAACTGACTAGGGAGTTGGAAAGAAGTGCTGTCTTTTCGAGGATAACTGTGGAGTGCAGCAAATAATCCAGTAACCTGTGGGAATTCACAATCCGTGAGAAATTTCTTCATCACCACAAGCTGCTGGACAATTTGTCTCTTAGTAACTGAGCACGGTCTGCATTTCAGTAAATTCTGTCCTGAAATATGCTTGCTTTCCTGTATAGAATTAACTTCAGTCATGCAGCAGCAAGGCACTTTTTGAAGTCACCTTGCTGTCAGTATCAGTAGCATGGTTGTCTGCTGTACTTTAGTTTCACCTTAATAAAATCTTATTTATGTCAAATCTTAAACATGCAAAGTGGAGTAAATTCACGGTAAATGCCAGCTTAAAAAAAAAGTGGACCGATAAATGAGGTTGAATACCGAATCATACTGGAAACAAATATGTTTTAGTTCTGTGAATGGAAAGTGGGATCTAATAGGTGAACTCTTAAACATCAAGGTAGCCTTTAGCAAAGCAGAGAGTAATAGCCTGTAAAATATGAGGCTCAGATAAAAGTGAACATTTCTGGAGATCATTATATTTAATAGAGTGAATCATGAAAGGGAAACTCCACCATGCCACAATGTGACAGCTGGGGACACTCAACATTGTGTGTTGTAATAGACTGATTCTTTATTATAAAACAGTCAATTAAAAGCCAAGGTGGATTTCCAACTGTGCTAGAATTCGTTGTGCTGACTAATTTTTCAATGTACTTCTTTGTATTCATTGTTTAAACATATAGACCGTAACATTTGCAAATTGTGCAGAGAGAAGTGCATGATCATGGAAGATCCAGTGGAGCTATCACCATGGCAACAGTGGAAAGATGATGAAAACGCAGGATTGCTTGGGATTTTTTTTCCATAGGGTTTCAAGCTGGCCTGTTTCAAAGTCAAACTAAGGTGAAGGCGTTCTTGTGATTTCCCGCCCAGTCTGCTCACGGCTGGTGCTGCCGAGGGAAGAGAAGCAAGTGGTAAAGTGCTGAATCCTCCCGAGAAGGAGGGCGAACAGCTGGAGGTATGTTGTGGGTTGATCCAAATGGTGAACCCCTGAGGGCACCCACAGTTCCCACGCCATGAAAGATGTCTCCTCTTTCCTTTCTCTCTGTGATTTTGCAGTAAACATTTACATCTTCTCTAGACCATCTTATGTTTCCTTATTTGGCCATCACCATCCCATTTTGTTCTGTGTCATCATCCACGGTGGCATTTGATCTCTCCTGCTTTTCACACTATCACAGACCTTCCCTGCTGTTCTTTCCCTTTCCTCCCCCATCCTCCTGCCTTTGTTTTTGCTTTCTCTAACTTGTCATCGACCTGAAACATTAACTGTTTCACTTTTCTGCTTTGATTTTCGGTTCCCACCATCCACAGTATTTTGTTCCTGACTTCAGTGCTGTAACATTCTATGATTTATAATGTGCTGTTCCATGAAGACAGAGTTTTACAACATTTTTATTTATTCTTTCATGGGAATTGGGTGTTACCGATAAGGACAGCATTTGAATTAAATTAGCTTTATTGTCATGTGTACTCAAATTAATACAATGAAAAGGTTACAAGTTGCCACTCATGATGCCATCTTAGGTACAGTTGCCAATCCCTAATTACACTTCAATTTATTGGCTGCTTGGCAATTGCAGAGGACAGTAATGAGTCAACCACATTGAATCATGTGCAGTCCAAACCATGTAAAGAGGGCAGCTTTCCTTCAAAAAGAGTATTGATGAACTAGATACATTTTTAAATCAACTGACAATCATATCACATCAACCATTCACAAGCTTTCACATTTTATTATTTGAATTTAAATTCCCTCAGCTACCAGGGTGTGCATTTAACCCATGCACCCAGAACATTAATGTGGTCTTACACTGAAAGACTGAAGCGACTGGGCTTCTATATCCTTGAGTATAGAAGACTGAGAGGGGATCTGATTGAGACATATAAGATTATGAAAGGATTGGACACTCTGGAGGCAGGAAACATGTTTCCGCTGATGGGTGAGTGCCGAACCAGAGGACACAGCTTAAAAATACGGGGTAGACCATTTAGGGCAGAGATGAGGAGAAACTTCTTCACCCAGAGAGTAGTGGCTGTGTGGAATGCTCTGCCCCAGAGGGCAGTGGAGGCCCAGTCTCTGGATTCATTTAAGAAAGAGTTGGATAGAGCTCTCAAAGATAGTGGAATCAAGGGTTATGGAGATAAGGCAGGAAGAAGATACTAATTAGGAATGATCAGCCATGATCATATTGAATGGCAGTGCAGGCTCGAAGGGCTGAATGGCCTACTCCTGCACCTATTGTCTATTGTCTATTGGTCCTGTGGGTTACTAGCCCAATGATATTACCACATCGGCACTATCATCCCCCTGGAATTGCAGAATGTGTTGGTCTGCTTCACAGGTAGAGTTGAGTACATTCTGTCTGCTTGATCTCATATCTTCATTTCTGATGATTGAGCCATGGATCTCCATTTGATTGGTATATACTCCTGGGTAAAGTGCAGCTGTGGTTTCTCATTGCCTTCTGCAATTGGCTGACCAGGAAACATTCCCATTCGCTATCACGTGAACTGGAACAATTTCAAACTGACAGTCAACGTGCGTTACAAATGCATTTTCCATGGCTAACAAGGCCTGGAATGGGACACCAATCCAGAACTTCTAGCCCAGATATAGAGATGCTATCCATTGCACCAGTAAAATTCCTACTGCAGTCCACATTAAAGCCACAAGATCTAATTACAGGTTAGTAATGATAGATACAAGTTGGAATTTAATTATAATCTTACTGAATGGAAATTGTAGGATCAGACGTAATGGTCAGAAAATAGCTTGACTTTCGAAAGATCGTAGCACATCTGTGACAAACTGAAGATTGCACTGTGATTTCTGAAGCATGCAAGTTGTAATGTTTATACAATAGGTCATTTGTGTCATTGTGCACAAAGAATCAGAGGATGATTACGGGAAGTGAAACAAATGCATGTCTCTGGAGCTAAAGTCTGATAGTGTGCAATTGCAGTAACAATATTCATAAATGGTTAGACAGTGCACCACCTCAGCATCACAACTGAAAGTGCATCTAAAACCAATTGAGATTGTTTGCTGGTACCTCAGTGGATTGCACTTTTGTCTTTGAGTCAGAAGGTTATGGGTTCAACTCCCACATGAAGACTTGAGCAGAAATTCAAGGTTGATGTTCCCAGTGCAGTACTGAAGGTGTGTTATATTACTGGAGGGGGTGTGGCCTTGTGAATTAAAATGATAAACCTCAGTATCTTCTGCCCTCTCCAGTGAACAGTAAAGTGCCAATGGCCATTATTTCAAAGAAGAACAGTTAAGTTCTTCCTGATGTGCTGGACAATGTTTATGCCTCATCATCGCAAACATCAGATTACCTGATCATTATCAGATTGTTGTTTTTCAGACCTGCTATGTACAAGGCATTCCCTTAAAACTATGATCTCATACCCAAAACACTTCATTGGCTGTTAAGTCTGTGGTGATGTTCTGAAGTTGTGATTTTTTTTCTCTAATATTATTAGAAATTTTTATATTAGTATATTTTTCTCTAGTATCTTTGTCTAATTTTTTGTCTAATTATACACCAGTCCTCTGGCTCCACATCCAGGTTCTGAAGACCATTGAGTTGTCCAACCACAATTCGGCACAAGTTTTTAACCTTAGAATAATGGATTTGGTGGGGGGATGATGGTGGAATGTAAGAGAATGAATTGGAAAAGTAATTGCATAAAAAATGTTGCTATGTGCAAGGGTTACATGCCACCATAATATTTGCACTTATAATAACAGCAGTTGCTATGGTTGGGAAATAGCCACAGTACCTGGAGAGTATCGAGTATGACATTCAAGGCACACTAGTGATTTACATGAGATTCCTTTTCTGTGTTTGTATATACTGGCATTTGTCCGCATTTGGCAGAGTTGCCCCTAAACCTTTTGCTGAGGTGAATGTCAGTCAATTTAATGATAGCAGTTCCAATTGTTTACACAAGAAATGAGGCAGTTGAATATTGTTTTGCACCACTAAGACAGTATAATGGATTTCACTGGGTCAGAATTTATTATGGCCAACAAACTTAGTCTGCTCAATACCCTTGTCTGTTTATTTTTTCTGAAACTGTATGGTGCTTTAAATTGCCATTGAGACATGGAGATAGAAAATAAAAACTAGCACCAAGTTTAACTACTAAAATGTATTGGCAATAATTTTACTGGAGCAGACCAGCTAACAGTTTTTGCCATTAAATACACCCTTGTACATTTATGATGTTACTTTTATGCTGATATTGCAATTTGTTGAGAGTGTATGCTGAGACGTGTCAGTGAGGCGAACTGGTCACTAGGACCCGAGTAAACAGGGCAAACAATAATGTTACCCTCTTCAGCATTTGGAGAATCTTCAGTCATGAACAAGGGGAACAGGGGAGGTAGTTGGGAGAATGTATTCAGATCCAAATCAGGGAAAAGAGAATGCAAGAAGGATTGAATTCGGAGAAAGGTGACACAGCAAAAATGAGAAAGCAAATAATTTGTTGTCTCCTTTTTTAAAACCTTCAACAATTCTCAGCTGAAGTAATGAGACTCCAGTAAAATCTAATTCTAATTCTTGTGGTGGGGTGGTGGTATCCTTATCTTTGAGACAATTGGACGTGGGTTCAAGTCCCATCTGCCCCAGGGCTGAGTAATGACACCTTTGAACAGCTTGATCAGGAAAAATAGGTTTAAAAAAAGTTAATTGTCAACACTGAAGGGGGTGTTTGACATTAAACACGTCACACTGGTAAAAGTGTACTTAGACTGAAATTGACAAGCTCTAATTTGTGGACACGATGGACCGAATGGCCTGTTTCCACACTGTAGGGATTCTATGATAATTTTCTGGAGTGAGCCTGGTCAATATCTCTCATACCAGGTACAGAGAAGGAGCACACAGTGAGAAGGGGATTGAATATGACAAGGAATGTGGGCTAAGTCAGGAATCCAACACAAGTGGAAACTCAATGCATGGGGAATGAAGTTATGCTTTTGGTGCCTTTTTCAACTTCCAGTAGGTAATATGTGTTTTTTTCTTTTCGCTCTAAGCTAGGAAACTCCTTTTTTTCTGGTTGTATTACTTACTAACAATTGACTAATAAAATTAGGGCTAGACAGATATGATCAGTATGGTTGCCAGTCTAACATTAATTATAGCTGTTTGAAGAATTGTAGAATGAACCAAAATCCCAGAATGCCAAGTCTGCAGGAAGTGCTTGCATCTTAAGCAACATCACTTCAGAGTCATCGAGGTTAAACCCATGAGTTACAGACATTGTGCTGCATCAAGGAGGTGGAGAGTTACCTAGATACTTTGATCCAGGAAGCAGTCACATCCCTTAGGTTAGTTCAAATTTAGAGTTGGTCAATGATCAGGGACAGAAGTTAAAAAGGGGTTTCCAAAATGGCTGTTGATGTTGACTAAAAGATGCGTGATGCTTGTTACCTGTGTGCATGAGGAGATGAACTGCAGGGTAGAAGAGCAAACTGACCATGATGCAGATGTCATTCATGGAATTGGGAAAATGAGAATAAACGTCATAATAACAGAGGACAAAATAGTTATGGGACAGACAATTTTCTCCACAGCCATGACCATGAATACAGAAGTTGTGTTGACTGCCCAGTGCCAGAGTTAACCACATCCTCTCGTAGATGGAGATGAAGTTGGCGTGAGAGGGGGAGCATCCAATGTTGCAGTCCACAGGGGAACCAAAGACATATGTAGTATCAGGAATGATGTACTTTTGAGAGACGTTGAAGCATGCAGTAGGTACAGAATACTTAATCATTTATGATAGGTTACCTGAGCCAAATGATAATTGTCATAAAATCAGATTAGAGAATTAAATGCAGAGCTCGAAGTGTGATATGGGAAGAATGGGTTTCAATTCATGAGGCACTGACATCAATACTCAGGAAAATAGGAGTTCATTTATATATTGAAAAATATACTTTAGTCATTAAAAATCTTTAGGTACATACGAAGGTACTAAAGCAGTTCTGTACAGCCTTTGTGTATCAAGAAAAGAAACCAAACACTGGAATCTGACATTCCCTGTAGTTGCAAAATGCCCAAGGCATTTCTTTCTTATGTAGGACACTATTTGTATACATTGAGGTGATGAAAGTGTCTGATAACTGGATGGACCCTGATTGTATTTTGACAGAAAAGATCTTAGACGATGGTCTTTCCCCACTCTGCCTTGGCGGCAACTACCCCAAGCTTTAGTGCGTCCCTCAGCATGTAGTCCTGGATCTTGGAATGTGCCAGCCTGCAAAACTCAGTCAAGGTCAACTCCTTGCCATGAAAGACTAATAGGTTTTGGACAGACCAAAAAGCATCTTTCACGAAGTTGATAGTCCTCCAGGAAGAGTCAATATTTGTCTTGGTATGCATCTCAGGGAACAGATCAGAGAGCCCCAGTGTAACGGAGCTGCTAGAAACAAACCTCAACAAAAACCAATGCATCTCTCTCACGCTTCTTTTGCAAAGGTACATTCCAGAAGGAGATGTGTGACAGTCTCCTCCCACAACTCACCACCCCCACCCGACTCCCCTGCACCCTGCCAAGGGCAGCGTGCTAAGGCACACAGAGATCGGCTGTACACGAAGGATCTCATCGTCAGCCAAGCTAGGTTTTGGTGCTTGTTGGAACGTTCTGCTGATGAGGCACTCTGCCAAATGACTTTGACGGTTTGCTCAGGAAACCGCATGACAGGAACCAGCCTCTGCTTTTCCTATAGGCTCTCAAGGATGTTACATACTGACCATTACCTGATGGACTTGTGGTCAAAGGTGTCTTCCTTTACAAATTTTTCCACAGAGGACAGTGATACAGAATGATCAACCACTTGGAGCGTTCTGCAGCAATGAGTTCAGATCCATTCTTTGTAACACCAGGTAAAAAGTGAGGACTGCAGATGCTGGAGATCAGAGCTGAAAATGTGTTGCTGGTTAAAGCGCAGCAGGTCAGGCAGCTTCCAAGGAACAGGAAATTCAACGTTTCAGGCACAAGCCCTTCATCAGGAATGAGAAAGTGTGTCCAGCAGGCTAAGATAAAATGTAGGGAGGAGGGACTTGGGGGAGGGGTGATGGAGATGTGATAGGTGGAAGGAGGTCATGGTGAGGGTGATGGGCCGGAGTGGGGTGGGGGCGGAGAGGTCAGGAAGAAAATTGCAGGTTAGGAGGGCGGTGCTGAGTTCAAGGGAATCGACTGAGACAAGGTGGGGGGAGGGGAAATGAGGAAACTGGAGAAATCTGAGTTCATACCTTGTGGTTGGAGGGTTCCCAGGCAGAAGATGAGGCGCTCTTCCTCCAACCGTCGTGTTGTTATGTTCTGGCGATGGAGGAGTCCAAGGACTTGCATGTCCTTGGTGGAGTGGGAGGGAGAGTTAAAGTGTTGAGCCACGGGGTGGTTGAGTTGGTTGGTCCGGGCGTCCCAGAGGTGTTCCCTGAAGCGTTCCGCAAGTAGGTGGCCCGTCTCCCCAATATAGAGGAGGCCACATCGGGTGCAGCGGATGCAATAGATTTTAGACCGCAGATTCCCCACAGATGTGATCGACGATGCCCTCCACCGCATCTCCTCCACTTCCCGCTCCTCCGCCCTTGAGCCCCGCCCCCCAACCGCCACCAGGACAGAACCCCACTGGTTCTCACCTACCACCCCACCAACCTCCGTATACAGCGTATCATCCGCCGTCATTTCCGCCAACTCCAAACGGACCCCACCACCAGGGATATATTTCCCTCCCCTCCCCTATCAGCGTTCCGCAAAGACCACTCCCTTCGTGACTCCCTCGTCAGGTCCACACCCCCCACCAACCCAACCTCCACTCCCTGCACCTTCCCCTGCAACCGCAGGAAATGCATAACTCGCGCCCACACCTCCTCCCTTACCTCTCTCCAAGGCCCCGAGGGATCCTTCCATATCCGCCACAAATTCACCTGCACCTCCACACACATCATCTATTGCATCCGCTGCACCCGATGTGGCCTCCTCTATATTGGGGAGACGGGCCGCCTACTTGCGGAACGCTTCAGGGAACACCTCTGGGACGCTCGGACCAACCAACCCAACCACCCCGTGGCTCAACACTTTAACTCTCCCTCCCACTCCACCGAGGACATGCAGGTCCTTGGACTCCTCCATCGCCAGAACATAACAGCACGACGGTTGGAGGAAGAGCGCCTCATCTTCCGCCTGGGAACCCTCCAACCACAAGGGATGAACTCAGATTTCTCCAGTTTCCTCATTTCCCCTCCCCCCACCTTGTCTCAGTCGATTCCCTCGAACTCAGCACCGCCTTCCTAACCTGCAATTTTCTTCCTGACCTCTCCGCCCCCACCCCACTCCGGCCCATCACCCTCACCGTGACCTCCTTCCACCTATCACACCTCCATCGCCCCTCCCCCTAGTCCCTCCTCCCTACCTTTTATCTTAGCCTGCTGGACACACTTTCTCATTCCTGATGAAGGGCTTTTGCCCGAAACGTCGAATTTCCTGTTCCTTGGATGCTGCCTGACCTGCTGCGCTCTAACCAGCAACACATTTTCAGCTTTGTAACACCAGGAACAATAGAGCCACAGTACGTAGTGACATTTGATGTTTGTGTACTGAAAGTCTCACATGCAGCATCACATAAAGGTGGCTGTCAGGATGAGGGTGGCATTAGGTATGTTCATCTTCCCCTTCTCTCAAGTTATGAAAGATGCCCAGCCCCTCTGAACCATATTCCCAGCACCTTCAGGTAACCTGAACTGACTGTGAAGGGAATAAAGGAACGGTTGACCCAATTCCCAAAGCCTCACTCTTGCCCCGATTTACCTCGGCTCCTGACGCCAGTTCAACTGGTCTCAGACACTCAAAAATCTGTGCACTGACAGTGTTCCACTGGGACCAATGTCCTATGATTGATTTAATCCAGACTACGGAATAACCTTTAAACCGATGGTGACAACAAGGTTTAGGGTGTGTGTGAAGATTTAGAAATGCAAAGAGAAAAGTCTAGGTAACTAAACAGTTGTTATTCAGGTAATAATAGAGTTGGACAGGAAGGAATTGAGAGTTTAGCAATAATTGGATGTCTTTGAATCAGGTGCAGGCATGGCACAACAGTCAAACAAAAGGCAAAGGCACTATATCTGAATGTGCAAAGTATCCGCAAGAGAGGAACTACTGAAACAAGTAGAAACAAAGGCATTTGACCTCATTGCCATGTGGCCAAGGTTTGAGAAGTAAATATCACAGAGTGCACATTATTTCAAAAAGGACAGAAAATCAAAGTAAAGGATGACATAAGACCATTAGTGAGGAATGATCTTGTACAGAAGATCATAAAATAGAATCACAATGGGTGGATATTCAAAAAAGCAGGTCAGAAAACAGTTGTGAGTAGTTTTGGGGGTCCCTTAACAATAGATTCACCATTGGACTGTGCATTAAATAAAGAAAAATTGGAGCTTGTAACAAAGACAATGTAATTATCGGACGGCCTTTTATCTTCTTATAGTTAAGGCAATCAATCAAATTGGCAAAGCGTTGATAGAAGAAGAGAAGTTTGCACAATATTTGCAGAATATGAAACCAGCTTTGGATGAAGCCATTTTAGGTTGAGTTTTGCGTAATGAGATAAGGTGAATTTGTAATCTCATAGCAAAAGATTGACTGGCAATACTGATCATAATATAATTGAGTTCCATGTTAAGTGGCATACTAAAGTCCTAACAATGAATACCAATTTAAACCAAGACAAATACATATTTTTGAGAGGGAGAACTGGCTAAGGTTGCTTTAATAAATAGACCAAAAGGTATGGCTGTAAATTAACAGTGAGAAATATTTAGAGAAACAATTCAAAATGTTCAACAAACATACAGAATTCAACAAGAAAGATCCACCTGGCGTTTACTCAAGTTTACCTGGTGTTCAATCAAGTGACTAATTTGATTGAGTTTTTTGTAACGTAGCAAAGAAGATTTATGAAGGCATAGCAATAGACGTTGTCTATGTGGACTTCAGAAAGTGTTCCACAAGGATCCGCATGGTAGACTGGTTAGTAAGGTTAGATCACATGGGATCCAGGGGGAGCTAGCCAATTTAATACAAAATTGGGATGTCATGTTGCAGTTGCAGTTGGGCCGCATACAGAATACTGCATACAATTCTGGTCATCCTTCTTTATGAATGACCATGTTTATCTTGGGAGAATGCAGAAAAGATTGACAAGGAGGTTGTCAGGATTGAAGGTTTGAATTCAAGGGAGCGGCTGAATAGGCTGTGGCTTTTTTCCCTGGAGTGCCAGAGGCTGCGGGGTGACCTTATAAAGATTTATAAAATCACGAGGGCATTGATAACCTAAATCTTTTTCCCGGGGTGGGGGAGTTCAAAACTAGAGGACAACGTTTAAGGTGAGAGAGGAAAAATTTAAAAAGGACCTGAGGGGTAACTTTTCCATGCAGAGGGTGGTGTGTGTATGGAATAAGCTGCCAGAGGAAGTGGTGGAAGTAGGTAAAATTACAACATTTAAAAGGATGGGTTTAGAGGGATATGGGCCAAATGCTGGCAAATGGGACTAGGTCAGACTGAGGTGTCTGGGTGGTACAGAGGAATTGTATGGAAGGATCTGTTTCGGTGCTGTATGACTCTGTGATTCTCAGAGGTTTATAAATTTGCCAAACAAAATGGCAAGTATGATGAATAAGGATGTTAAGGAAACCAGCAAAGGCCACCAAAACATTGACTTAAATAAAAGAATAATTATATTATTAGACCAAACTTGTCAGGAACATAAAAAGGATTGTAAGAGCTTTTACAAGCATTTAAAAAGATAGTGAGTAGCTGACATGCTATTGGTGCTTTAGAAGCGAGGTAGGAAATGAGACAGAAATATTGAATAAATATTTTTATTTGTCTTTACAATAAAAGACACAAGTTAGATACCAGATAGGGAGGGTAGCCTAAGTTGAAAAATGTGAATAAATTAAGGAAATTAATATCAGCCCAGAGGGAGTACTGAAGAAACACAAGGGGCTAAACTCTAACAAATTCCCTGCACCTGATGGCTTGTATTCTCGGTTTCCGAAGGAAATAGCTGTGGAAGTAGTGGATGCTCTGATGATTATTTTCTAAAATTTTCTCAATCCTGAAGCAGTCCCAACAGATTGAGAGTTGACAAATGTGACACTGCTGTTCATTAAGAACGGAGAGGTGAAAACATGGAACTGTGGGCCAGTTAGCCTGACATCAGGAAAGTACTGAAATCTATTATTCACTAAGTTTTAAAGGAAAATTAGAATGATTAGACAAGTCAACACGGTTTCATGAAAGAGAAAGTCATGTTTGACAAAGTAATTAGAATTTTTTGAGTCTGTAACTGGTAGGGTATATGAAAGGAAACCAATGGATATGGTGTACGTCAATTTTTAAAGGCATTCAGTATAGTGCCTCACAAAAGTAAAATGGACACGATAAAGGATCAAGGATTTGGAGTTATATTAAGGTACGTATAGAGAACTGTTTAAAAGGCCAGAAAGCAAAGAGTAGGCACAAGTGGACAATCTCAGCTTGTTAGGATGTGACTAATGAAATGCTCCAAGGAACGGTATTAGGGCTTGAGTTATTTACAATCTATATCAATGACTTAGACAAAAAGACAGAGAGTAAAGAATTTTGATGATACCAAGATGTGTGATAATGTGAGTTGTTAAGATGATACACAGCAGTAGCGAAGAGATATAGGTAGATTAAATGAGAGAGAAATGAGAGCATAATGTAAGGAAGCATTAGATTATTCACTTTGGCATTCACTTCCTCAGGGAGCTGTCAAGGCTCCATTGTTAAATATATTTAAGGCAGAGGTGGACAGTCTTGGGGAATTAAGGGATATGGGAAACGCATGGCAAAGAGGAAGTGAAGCCCTGATTGTATTAAAAGACTGAGCAAGATTGATGGATTTTACAGTGTATTTTTGCTGTTATCTCTTGGGCTTTTTTGTTGTATTTTTGTGTATAGGAACTTTATTTCATTCAATACATTTTCAGTGGAGAGACAGACAGAAAAAATCTGTTTTCAGGAAGCTTACGATGCAGCAATATATCTCAGATAGCAATCTCTGGCTCTTTATCTTCCTATTGCAGATGTGTTAGTCTGGAAAATCTGATATTCTGATTTTTATGAGTTGCAGAGGGTCTATTTTGTGCATGTCTGTGACAGATCACTCACTTCTCGAGAATGAAACACTGTCTGTGTTAATTGAAGCTTTTGACAAGCTTTCAGTGTAATTACACTATGTCACAAGCAGTCAGTATATTTATGTTTTATGTTTATAATTTGCATTTTATAGGCAAAACCATTCTTAATAAACAGCTTTTCACCTTATACCTGTCTGCATATTAAACGAATCTATGAATCAAATCCAATTAAGTAGCTGACTTCAAAAAAACAAATCCATCACGAGAAATCAACAAATAAAAATTAAACGGAAGCATTAATTCAATATGAAAAAAAAACTAGCTTCTAGTGTCATCCTCAAGTAGAACAATAACAACAACTTGCATTTGCAGAGTAACTTTAACATCCTCATCACTTTCTGAGTAAAGTGCTTTCTCCTGAATTCCTGTTGGATTGATTATTAACTATGTTAAGTTTAAAGGCACCAGTTTCAGCCACCTGTAAGAAATGGAAATGTGAAAGATCGTGAAGGTGTTGAGGGTAAAGAACCTCAGCCTTCTCTTTTTTTAGAGAAAAGATCCACAGTCGTATTTTCTGATGATTATAACCAACCTTTCCATTTTGGTGTTAGTCTTGTAAATCCATTTTCTTGTACATTTTCCAAAGTCTGTATATCAATTTTATAATATGAAGTTAAAACTATTGAGAATAGCCCCAAGTGTGCCCTACGAAGGTTCTATACAAATTTGACATAACTTTCTGTTTTTAAATTCTTTCTCTCCAGAAAAGAATTTCAGTGCATTGTTTGCTTTTTTTTGAGCTGTCTTATGAAACTTTATTACAATTTTAATGACTTGAGAAACTGTGACCCTTTTGCTCTTCAACTTCATTCCAAGTTCCTAACACTTAAGTGTTTTTCTTGTTCTTGCAGCAATGTACCATCTCACACTGACCGACATTGTTATTACAATTAAAATTGTTTGAACGTAAGTTTATTTTTCAGTAAGTTTATAAGCTTCTTGGAACAGAGATGTTTAAAACCATTTATAGTCTCAACATTTTGTGCAAGATGACTTTATCCCCAGTATTTCTGAGATTGTGATCAACCGGTAACACTGCAATGTGGCTGTTTGGTAACTATATGATCTCAGGCCTGCAACACACTCTTCTATGAGTATTGATTCACTATCCATTGCCTTGTGCTACTGCCAGTAACCATTTTCACACCCACCCTCCATTGTTGAGAGGATATAGATTCAGGATGGCAGTTTTATTAATGGGGCATAGAGTACGAGGGCAGGTAGGTGATGTTGAATCCTTACAAGATACTGATTAGACCTCAGTTGGAGTATTATGTACAGTTGTGGGTGCCACATTATAGGAAAGATGTGAATGCATTGGAGAAATGCATTTATGCAGAAATGATTGACAAGAATAGTTCCAGGGCTGAGAAATTTCTGTTATGAGGATAGTTGAAGGGGTTGTCCTTGGAGAAAAGAAGGGAGGCGTTCAAAGGCTTAAGAGTAGATACGAGAGTGCATAGGTTTAAAGTGATGTGCAAACAAAGCAAGGGTGATGTGGGAAAGACTTTATCACATAGTGAATACTTAGGGTTGGAAGGCAGTGACTGGAAATGTGATGGAAGCAAGTTCATATCAAGCATTCATGAAGGCATTTGATAACTATTTGGATAAAAATTATGAACGGTGGTGATGGGGGGGCAGGGAATCCGTTTAGCTCAGTTGGCTGGATGGTTGGTTTACAGATGTGTGATGCCAACAGCGTGAGTTCAATTACCATCACCAGTTTGAGATTACCATGAAAGACTCTCAACATCTTCCCTTGCCTGGGGTCTGGTGGTCCTCGGGTTAAGTCACCACCAATTGCTCCTCTCTCTAATGAGAGAGCAGCCCCTATGGTCTGGTAAGACTATGGTGACAAAGCAACAGTGAACAGGGATATTGGGAAAAGACAGGAAATTGGGCACTAGGAAATTGAACTAGTGCAGGCATGATGGGCCAAATGGCCACCTTCTGCACCATAACGATTGTAAGCAGAATAAGCAATTAAATTAACCATACAGGACAACAGACAACAATAGCTATATCACTCCATTAGAAAAATAGAATTGGTCATATATAGCTGGTGGGACACAATGCATTGTTTAAGAGGACAGGGGAAGCAGATTCAATAGTAACTTTCAAGAGGGAATTAGACAAAGATAGGAAGAAACACTTAGGGCTACAGGGAAACAGCAGAGATGTGACACTTATTAGATGGCTCTTCTAAAAAGCTGAACTGGCACAATGGCCAAATAACCTTTCTCCACGCTGTAAGACTCCAGGATATGTTGAACTTTTCTCATATTTGCAATCAACCATGTAACTTAATTTACTGTTTTCCAATTGAGTTACCAACTGTGTGGGCAGAGGATGCTTTCCCACAACATACATTTATAGAGCACCGTTAATGTAGTAACATGTCCCAAGCCATTTGGACACGTGGGTTACCAATGAAATCTGACAACCGAACAGAAAAAGAGAATTTACAACAGATGATCAAATGTGACATCGGCCATGAACGGTGGTGCCGAATTAAACAATTAATCCAATGATGAAGCTTCACAATTAACCTCACCCTGGAGAGCCAGCATTTCAGTGCAAGCACAAAGTTACGGCATTTTCAACCAGCTTCATCCAGCAGTGCCAAGTGGATGGTCCACCTCAGACTCCTACTGACTTCCCAGCATCAGAGATCCAAGTGGCCAGCCAATTTGATTCACCCCATTTCATATCAAGAAACAGCTGACGACACTGGATGCTGCAAAGAATATGGGCCCTGACAACATTCTGGCAAAAGGACTGAAGACACGTGCTCCACAACTCACCGCACCCTTGGAAAAGTTATTCCAATACAGCTGAAAGCTTATCATCTCCCCAGCCATGTGGAAAACTGCCCAGGTGTGTCCTGTCCATGGAATGTGGAATCGATCCAACCCGATCAATTACCTCTGCAGTCTACTATCAATCATCAGTAAAGTGATGGAAGATGTAACCAACAGTGCGACCAGCAACATTTACCTATAACCTGCCCACTCATGCTTGGTTTGGGTTCAACCTTGCCCATTCAGCTCCAGACTGCATTGTAGTCTTAGTCCAAGCATGGACAAAAAAAAACCTACCGAAGATGTCAGTGAGAGTAACTGATGGTGAAATCAAGGCAGCATTTGACCAAATGCGGCATCAAGGAGCCTAAGCAAGACTATAAAGTTTTGAGAATCTATCTCTCCACCAGTTTGGAGTCATGCTGTGTATAAACGAAAGAGGAATATTCATGTAGGTGCCAGCAATTTCTAATTCTCAAAGTCTGTCTGGGGCAGTCAATCTGACCAGGACTTGGTAGAACTCTGTAGTTTTATTTAAATGCTTCCTTATTCCCAATGCTACTACCTGATCGCCAGAGACCCGGGTTCAATTCCCGCCTCAGGTAACTGTCTGTGTGGAGTTTGTACATTCTCCCTGTGTCGGCGTGGGTTTCCTCCAGGTGCTCCGGTTTTCTCCCACAGTCCAAAAATGTGCACGTTAGGTGAATTGGCCATGCTAAATTGCCCATAGTGTTAGGTGAAGGGGTAAATGTAGGGGAATGGGTCTGGGTGGGTTGCTCTTCGGCGGGTCGGTGTGGACTTGTTGGGCCGAAGGGCCTGTTTCCACACTGTAGGTAATCTTATCTAATTTAATCTTGATCCCTCGAACTTCCCTTCTTCCAATTAATATAGAAATCAGGGTGATGTTAAACATTGATCATGAACCAAAATAATCAGAGAATCACTGAGAGTGAAAAGTCTGCAAACATTCCTCCTGAGGAAATACTTTACCTCACTATAGCTTTCTTATTCCCCCAAATGTACTACTTCACCCTTTTCTCATTCTATTCGCTTATGAACTTCTGCAATTTTCCTCACATTTATCATCCCACAGCTTGATATTAAACTGGAGAAAAAGGCAATACTCTTTGCCAGGACTGCAAATGCAAACACATATCACAGTTTCACTTCAGACAACAAATCTCAGAAAATTCTTATGCCTGCACTTCAACATGAGTTAAAGTCAAAGGATTTCAGATATCACTGACATCAACAAGCACGTGTCGTAGCAGTATCCTTATTGCTTAACTTTTGTCACAGTAAAACTGTGACCCCAAGTAATGTACGGTTTGTGACTCTCAAAATTCAATTAAATATATTGAAAATAGAAATGAGAGAAAGGGACAAAAATGACAACTGAGAGGTAATTAATTGCACCACAGAACCACATGACAACACTGCACATGTACTATCACACAGTGCAGTGACGACTTTGCAAAATACTATGAAGGCCTGGCCTGTCGATGATATAGCTTGGTAACAACATAATCCTGAAAGCGCAGAACTCTGTGATTGCATAGCAGTGAAACTCTATATAATAGACTGCAGAGTGAAATCAGCATGATCACTAGGTTAGTTAGTGAGTACACACATCCACAGTGACCACCAGATGTTGAAATTGCATAGCTCCATGTCTATATATAACTTTGAAAGCAGAGTGACTTCATAACAATGTGACTGCAAAGGTTTGTTTGCAAAAAGCCCAGTGATTGTCTAGCTCCAGGGCTTTGTGATTGTTCAAAGTGACGTCAATCACAAGTCTAAAATCACAATCATTTCCAAACGTTTGTTTAAAAAATTCACAGTGAAGTGATTGTCAGGACTGTACTTGTTTTATTTTTGTCTGAAATGAGAAAGAGCTGTTTTGAAGCCGCTGTCTGAAACATTGGCTGCAAGTTTTGAAAACTAAATAACCTGATACCCATGGCAAGCATTGAAGACAACTGTTTGAAGAGCAATAAGTGGAGTTTAAGATCCAGATGATTTGGAGCTGAGGAATTGCATTGATGCAGCTTCCTCTGGCGACAAGAGGTCGGTTGGTCTATCGACTAATGACCAAGTATTAATGACAGAGACCTTTCTTGCCTGCCAAAATTGTGCAATTGGTTCTCAACTAACTGAGCAGTTTGGAACTTGGAATAAATCACAGATGGAAAGAGGGAGACATGTTCCATTCTTCCCCTGTTCAGAAGCAGTCTGTCTGTTCTCTTCAGTCAAAACTCAATGCAGATCTGAAGAAAATCAGTTTATGTTTTATGCAATAGTTGTTGCAAACTGTCACTTCTAACTGTTAAGTTATAAGGGAAGCATCAACCTTGCATTTCTTACCAGCCAGTGGAAGCGTCTGGAGAAAGACAATTAAGAAATGTGCTAGTCAACAGTGTTATGGCCTAGGCCAGACTATTCAAAACATTATTAAGCAGGCTGCCCTGACCATTACCTTGCAATTTGTTTCAGTAAGTGTACAGTGAAAATTGCCCGGAATAAGTTAGCAAAGTTGACTACCAGGTTTTAAAACAAACAAAAATTTATTCACAAAATTACACAATGAAACACAAATAACAGAATAAAGAACCCCTACAGAACACAGTCTATCCAAACTAGACTTAATTATGCTGTTCCAAATACGCACAACAGTCGCAATAAGCAAACTCCCTTAAGAAATTGTTAAAAATGGAACAAATGCTGACAGGTTGAAGTTAGAAGGGCAGAAGGAGAACGAGTTTCACGACCTGTTTCTGCATAGCTGAACTCCAAATTAGTTCTGGACTGAACTGCTCAGCTAGAGAGCTGACCACTCCCCTTTCATTATACAGGTCACTTCTAAAACATGACCACTTTGGCCTAAAGTCTAATTTGTTTACATATAAACAAAAAGGCCTCTGAATACTCTTTAATCTCTGTACCAAACTGGTCTAATCAGAGCCGGGAGCATTTTATGACCCCTCTGAACCAAAGCCAAGGACACAGTACCCTTGAGAAAAAGGGCAGCTTTCAAAAAAAAGGGACCACACACCCCCGTAAAAACAAAGGAACCATCAAAACCAAAAGATGCACATGGATAGCAGTGAGTTGAGGGGTGTGTAGGTTGTTACTATATTTTACATTAGGATTAAATCTCGGCACAACATCGTGAGTGAAAGGGCCTGTTCTGTGCTGTACTTTTCCATGTTCTATGTTCTATGGCTTCATTTTTAAAACGCTTCAAAACCAAGCTGGTTAGTAGTCTCAAACACACATGTACACTATACTAACTATACACATGCAAACATGCACAACCACATGCGAATTCAGGCCGTGGCACACCCACCACCAAACACTTCCGTATCTCATTCGAGTCTCGATAACACAGCGGCAATCACGGTTTCGTGACCTGCCACATGCACAGTTGTCAAACTGAATGGCTGCAACAACAAGCTCCATCTAAATTGTCTGGCAATTTTGCTCTTAAATCTTTCCACAAACGTCAATATGTTATGATCAGTGTATACGATTGTCTCAGATGCATTACTAGTAATATAAACACTTGTAATGCCAGCACCAAGCTCAAAGTGCCTTTCTCCACCATTGAATATTTCTGTTGATGAACGTTCAACTTCTATCTCATCCTGAACCTGTGCCAACTTTAGAGGATTATGCCTATAAGAATGTTGCTAAATTGGAACACCATCTTCTATCTTTACATCATGCATGATTAAGTTAGTACTTCCCAGTTTATTTCTGGATATCTCCCCATGTGATAGTAATAACTTTTTCAGGTTTTTAAAATTTTCTTGTGGAAGGTAACTCAATAATTTATACCAATTTTTGACAACTTTCTCATTGTCCAATTTGATTTGAGGAATGTCCAATTCTGAATTCTCTGAACTTTGTTCTTCCTTCTCTGCTGTAATCATTAACACCTTCTCCTCTTGCTTTCCTTCCCTATCAAAATACCTTTTGAGCATGTTCTCATGACACACTCTGTGAGATTATTTCCTTTCTGGAGTCCTTATCAAGTAGTTCACCTCAATCAATTTCCTCTCGATTTGATAAGATCCACTAAACCTTGCTTTTACAGGCTTACCTGTCACTGGAAGTAACACCAATACCTTATCTCCAATTGCAAAATTGCTAATTTCAGATTTCTTATCAACCTCCTGTTTCATTGTGTGCTGTGATACTTTTAAATGCTATCTAGCCAACTCTCCAACTCCAATTAATCGTTCTCTAAAGTTTGACACACAGTCCAAATAGCTAGTCTCTGAATTCTGACTTATTCATTTCTCCTTAATCAGTTTTAACAGTGCTCTTACTTCATGTCCAAAAATTAATTCAAATGGACTGAATTTGGTCGATTCATTCAGTGCATCTTTGATCGCAAAAAGTGCAATCAGAACTCTCTTATTCCAATCATCTGGATAATCCTGACCATAAATCCTTAACATGATCTTTAGTATTTGGTGCTATCTCTCTAGTGCTCACTGTGATTCTGGGTGGTACACAATAGATATGAATTGCTTTATTCCCAAGTTATCCATAACCTCCTTGAATAGTTTGGATGTGAAGTTTGATCCTTGATCTGACTGGACCTCTGTTGGTCGTCCGTGTCAGTAAAAAAGTG
Organism: Hemiscyllium ocellatum; assembly: GCF_020745735.1. Classification (NCBI taxonomy): domain Eukaryota; kingdom Metazoa; phylum Chordata; class Chondrichthyes; order Orectolobiformes; family Hemiscylliidae; genus Hemiscyllium; species Hemiscyllium ocellatum. The sequence continues at coordinate 17,582,002 of NC_083406.1, forward strand.
CAAGCAATTCTTCTACAACCATTTTAGCTGTGACGTTGCATACTGAGATTGCCTCTGGAAAGCTAGTTGACACATCCATTGTTGTTAATAAATACTTATTCGCACTTTTTGTTTGAGGTAGGGTACTCACACAATCAATCAAGACACTTGAGAAACATTTCTCAAATGCTATAATAGGTATTAAAGGTGCAGGTTTTATTACTGCCTGTGGTTTTCCAACTGGTTGACCTGTGTGACATGTGTGGCAAAATTCAACTACATCCTTGTGTAGTCCAGACTAGTACAAATGTCTTTGTATTTTAGCCTGTGTTTTCCTCACCCCTAAATGTCTTCCAAGTGGTAGCTCATGTGCCATTTTGCAGCACCTCCTTTCTATACCCTAGTGGTAAAACAATTTGATGAATCTCTGCCCATTTCTCATCAGCTTGACTGTGTGATGGTCTCCATTTCCTCATTAAGACATCATTTGTGAAGTAATAACACACAGGGATACATTCACTCTACTCTTCTGTTTATGCCTTTTGCTACAACTGTTTTAACTTCTCATCTTTCTGCTGTAATTCAAGCAGAGCAGAGCTAAAGATACTTGCATGTTTACCTAGTTGCTCCTGTTATATCCCACTTATCTGATCAAAAACGTCTCAGATAAAGCTATGTCAGCTTCCTTACCTGTGCCTTGTGAACTCTCCTGCTTCAGCTTCTGCCTCTGTGATCTTGTGACCACACAATCAGGGAAAAGTCCTGGATAACCATCCTTCATTTCTTCAGTTGCCTGCGTCTCCACTGGTTTTTCAACTAGAGTAGGCAGCATGCCTACCGGTGAATCAGCTATATCATTTGCAAGGACAAATTGTATTCCTGGAGCTGAGAGTTTGTCCAGGACTCCTACCACAGATTCTCCACTCTTCTCTGGACTCACCAGCCTCACTTTACATAATTGAGCGCTTTTTGTTTCACCATGAATTCCTGTTACCAGTACCTTTTCTGGCAATAGTCCCTCAGGAGTACATAGTTCCTTTAGCATTACAGACTGAAAGGATCCTGTGTCCCTTAATATTGTAACCTCTTTACCTGCTACTCCTGGCCTATGTGGATAAACTTTACCCTTGCATGTATATTTTTAAAGCAGATCTGGCACTTCCTCCTTAATCAACCTATAATCATCTTGTACATTCTGAGGCAGTTGTCTAACGTCCCTTGTGCTTTTTGTTACTCGTCCAACAAAACTCCCTGGCTTGTCCCATTTTCCTACATCTACCTTTCTCCTAGCCCACCAACACTGTGATTTAGTGTGGTCTACTTTATTACAATGAAAACACCAGAGCTTTTTAACGTCTTTGTCCCCCTCAAGGGTTTCTTTTTTACCCTGTGGTAAGTTATCCTTATGATCCTCACTGAGATCAACCTTTCCCTTCCCACGTGAAGATTTCTCTTTGCCCCTATTTCTATCCCTCATGGACTGAAATTGATTCTGGAAGCCAAACCGTGGTTTATGGACCAGCTCATAATCATCAGCTCCTTCAGCTGCTAACCTTGTTGTTTAACTCTCTACTCTTCCACATGAATTCACATTACTTCCTCACTAAGGTTACCTTCAGCCTTTATCTCCAGCCTTTTAAGCTGACTTTCCTTTTTAAGTGTCAGCTTCTGAAGTTCTCTTTTTTTCCTTCTCTTCTGCTTTTAATCGTAACTGAAACTGTTTCATTTCTGCTGCCCTTTCCTTATCTCTCACCTCTAACTCAAGCTGCTTCATTTGCAATTGAATTCTTGCCATCTCTATAGATTCTGATGGTTTCTCCAGCCAGTTTAAATGCTGAGCTACTGCTGTAATTATCTCTCCTTTCCTCACAGAAGCGGGATGGTCCAATCCCAGCTTCTCTGCTAATTCCTGCAGCTTGGTCTTATTTACCTTTTGCAAAACTTCCACTTCCACTTCCAGACAACGTTTGGTGACTGAAAGAGCCATTACTATCCCAAGCTTTGTCTACCCAACCAACACCTGAAATAAAGATACTAGCATTTAGCACTCATTGTTTAAGATCCTACAAAGAGCCCCCAATCTGTTACGTTCCAGGCCAGACCACTGAAAACATTTGTAAGCAGGCAGTCCAGACCATAACTTCATAATTTGTTTCGGTGAGTGTACACTGAAAATTACCTGGAATAAGTTAACTACCAGGTATAAAAATAGACAAAAATTTATTCACAAAATTACACAAAAAACAGAATACAGAACCCCTACAGAATTTAGTCTATCTAAACTAGACTTAATAATGCTGTTCCGAATATACACAACAGTCCCACTCAGCAAACTCTTATAAGAAACAGTTAAAAATGGAACAAATGTTTTCACGTTGAAGTTGGCAGAGCAGAAGGAGAGAGAGAGTTTAGCAGCCTGTTTCCACACAGCTGAACCCCTAACTAGTTCTGGACTGAACTGCACAGCTAGCGATCTGACCACTCCCCTTCCATTATACAGGTCACTTCTAAAACATGACCACTTTGGCCTGAAGTCTCATCTGTTTACATATAAACAAAAAGGCCTCTCAATACCCTTGAATCTCTGTACCAAACCAGTCTAATCAGAGCTGGGAGCATTTTATTACCCCTCTGAAAAAACCCAAGGACACAGTATCCTTGAGAAAAGGAACAGCTTTTAGAAAAAAGGACCAGCTTTGTCTCAGCAGAAATGTCATAAAAATCATCTCAGTCACAGAACCTAGAAACAAAGAAAGCTGAAATGTGTTTCCAGTTTTTCTCTTCTGTCCATAACCTATTTTATCCACTCTCTTTTGTCTACGGAAATTTTTAAGGGCATTATAGTTTTAATTTAAGTACTGTGTGCCAATTGTCTCTAATGTTTACCTGAAGTTAGAGAGTAATTACTTGTAATAATTTGTGATTTTCAATCAGTACAGAAACCTGGTCTGTGCTTTCAATGAGACTGGGATGACAGTCGCGTAAATTGGGGAACTTTGCATACTTTTAAAAATTTTGACTTTTGTGATGACTCTGGGAATAATGGAGCTTGATTTCCAACACTATGCGTTAATATGATCAGATTTATAAGGACATACTCAAGCCGAGAGGTTAACTATAAGATATAGCTGGATGCTTTTCTCTAGATAAACAAAGGCATGACCTGATCATTGGTTTTTAAGATGTATGAGGGTGCTGAATAGCTAATACATAAAGAGGATGTTGGGGTGTCCAAATGCAAAATTCATCATTAAACATTGTAACTCTTAAATCTAATAGGGAATTCTGGAAAACATCTTTACCTACAACGTGGAACTGTCTACCATAAGGAACGGTTGAGGCAAATTACATACATACACTGAACAGAAAGCTGGATCAGTACGGGGGAAAAAGGGTGAGCAGAACATGCAGATAGGTTGTGATAAAGGGCTCATGTGAAGCATAAGTATCAGCATAAGTTGGATGGCCAGCATGCCCTCTTCCTTTGAATTTTTAAAGAACTTTTCCTCCTGTTTACTCCAGACCTCAGTTAGTTTTTCAAAATTCCCTTTATCAATTTCTTTTTCATTCAAAGAATGTACCCAAGATCTTGAGTCATCAGCTCCTCAGTGTCAATATCATCAGGACTCAAACAATCAGTTGAAAGGTTCAGATGTACACCATCATCAACACTCAGGAACACGAAAACACTGAGAGCCTCATAAATCAAAACACTGCAGAAAGTATTATTAGCGTGGTGATCTCACAAGCACAGCAAGGCTCTGATCTGAGCATAAATATGTAAATCTGCAGGATTTGTTTATTCCAAAGGGTCAGCGGCAAGAATTCCATCTTTAATTTGCACTAGATTGTTTAAAATGTTTTATTCAGTGACAATGTAAACTCACACAGAACTCTTAGCAGTTCAATATCCAGCGTTTCACAGAACTGTTTTCAAGTAGAATTTGACATTGGGCTGCCTGACAAAATGTCAGGATAGATGACCAAATCTTTGGCCAAAGGAGTCATTTTAAGGAGTACCAGAAAGGAAGCTGGGAAAGTCTAAGGCATACATTTCAGAGTCTTAGAGGCTCAACAGTTGAAGGCATGGACACCAATGGTGGGAAGGAAGGGTGATGTGGAATTAATATCTACACTGTGAAAGAGGCCAGAATAGCAGGAGTGCAAGATCTGAGGACTGAGAGTCTGCAAGCCAAGAGGGTGGTCAGGTTAAGTTTGAGCTGTGCTAAAGTCATTGGGTAAATCAGTAAAGAGGGCATTGCATTTTTTATTGGATAGTAACAGTGTTCAGGGACATGGGGGAAAAGGCAGGCGTTCAGCACTGGGTCGTAGCATTGCTGCATGAACAATGGGCTGATTGACCTCCTTCTGATCCATTGTAATTCTGTATCCAGGCTGCTTTAATGTAGGGGAACTGGCATCTGTGGTCATGTGATGACATCCAGTGACATGGCTCATCTCTATGTTGAGCCTCTTAAAGAGTCGTCACTCTTAAAACAATAATATTCATTGCTGAAAGTAGGTTTAGTTGGGACTTTCAAAACGAAATGTGATAAATTTCCTTCAAGGAGAAAAGTTTGCATGTTTATGAAGAAAGAATGGGAGAGTGGGACTAATGACATAAGTATTCCATGAGCCAGCTAAGGAATAATAGACAAAAAGCCTCCTTCTGTGTTGTAAGAGGCCCTCACAGTCCTTTGAGAAATGCAGGAGTAAATTTCACTGAAATGTTGATAGGAAATGGAGCCATGGCAGTGTGAAGATAACAATTAATTTTCACAACCTCCACAGCGTTGAAGTTGACTACCACAGTTTACCCAATGGCACAAGTTTATTTCGAGCAGAAAGGGGGGGGGTGTCTCTGTAACATGCAGCTCATGGCCACGCATTCATTAAAAGCTTGACACAGAGTCAACCAGCTAGTACATATCTTTTTCAAAAATCACTTTGTGTACTGTTATGCAAGTGAATTCTATTTTGGCAGAGAAATTTGACTTAAATGTGAATTATAAACTTAAGTATAGATGTTTTTCTTTTTAAAAAGCTTACAAATAGGGTTTATAACACTAATAAAGATGATATGTGTTACAGGCAAGGCAATGAAATCAACCAGTCACAAATGAAGCAAGGATGAAATATTACTGAAAACTGGGATGTTTCAAAGTAGGATGCGAACAGATCTATAAATCAAACGAAAGCAGAGTAAAAATCAAAACAGCGACAACATACCATCAAAGGCTGACTTGCATCCTAATGTGATTTATTTTTTCCATTTATCTTACAGCGATTTCATCAAGGCAGCTGAAGATGTCACATCTAATTTGTCGTGGGCTTTAGGGAAACTACACTAGCACCGACTCCCTGGAGATTATGGGCTGGTGTCAATCAGGCCTCTTCTCTTCATTTCAGCTAATGAATTAGGATCTTTCATCCAGATACTCAGGGATCTCACTTTAATAACTAAACACTTGGATTAACAACAGTAACAGGATTCCCACTTGAAACAGGAAGCTGTTTTATAAACATTAGGCTAAATTTCCAGCTGGAGTGGGGCATCCCACAACATGCCATAATTAAGCTGTATCTTTCCCCACCCCACACTATTCAACTCAAAATGTTTTGCCTGTCACTAGTGGGGATTGTGAACTAATAACGGGGTAGTGAGGGCAAAAGGACATCTGGGACTTCAGTGAATGAAAGACATAAGGAAAGCAGGTTAATTAGAGTAAGAAAGAAAAAAATGGTTTGAGAGAGAGAAGGAAAAAGATGAAGAAATAGAAAGAAAAAGGACAAATAAAATGGAACAAAGAAGGCATTTAATGGCTTCAAAATCTTCAACAATTTACAACCGGCAAGAATGTGACTTCACCGTTTAGCATGTTCCCTTTTTGAATTAGTGAGCGTGGCACATTGTTGAAAGACAATTACAGGTCCTAACTATCTGCAGTCAGTTCCAAGGACATTCAATGTGTGAACGCAGCAAGTTCATTGCGACATAGTGCTGGTGTCGATATCTATAAGGAAGAAGCCCTGGGTTCAAATACCACCTGCTTCAGAGCTGCATCATAACATGTCCAAACATATTACTAAAAACATCTCCAACAAATTCCTAAAAGTAATGGAGACTGTCAGACAATGAGATGCCCTTTATGTAAACTAAACAGTGGGAAAGAATACAAGAAATATCTGGAGATGGATGGCACTTTGGCAAGAAGAATAGACTCCTGCAGTGAGGAAACAGGCCCAATGGCCCAACAAGTCCACACCGACCCTCCGAAGAGTAACCCACCCAGACCCATTTCCCTCTGACTAATGCACCAAACACTATGGGCAATTTAGCATGGCCAATCCACCTAACCTACACACCTTTGGATTGTGGGAGGAAGCCCATGCAGAAATGGGGAGAAAGTGCAAAGTCCACACAGACATCTGAGGCTCGGATCGAACCCAGGTCGCTGGCACTGTGAGGCTGCAGTACTAACCACTGAGCCACTATGCCACCCTAGAGGAGCTGAAAATTTTAAAATAAGAAAGCTGCTGCACAAAGGGATTTTGGGGTCCTGGTGCATAAATCTCAAACATCTAGCATACACATTTGACAGGCAAATGGAATTTTAACCTTTATTTCAAAGGGAATGGAGTACAAAATAGGGGAATCTTACTAAAACCATACAAGCCACTGTTAGACTGTACCTGGGATTCTTTGAATAGCTTTGGTCCCCTTATCTCAGGAAAACATACTGGCTCTAGAGGCAGGCCAGAGAAAGTTGGTCCCATGCATGGAGGGATTTTCTCATGAGCAGAGGTTGAGTATGTTAGGCCTGTATTCATTGGAGTTTAGAAGAGTGAGAGGCGACCTTATTGAAACGTACAAGGTTCTTAGTGGATTCTTAGCAGAGAGGCTGTTTCCCCTTGTGGGAGAGTCGAGGACCATATTTTCTTTCTGTATCCATGTTGATTACTTCCAATCGCATGCACTTTAATTTATCATGCTAATTCCTAATGTGCAACCTTACTAAAAGCCTTCTTAAAATCCAATTATACATCATTCAATCACTCCTTGTTGTCAACGCTACTCATTAATCTGACAAAAATTCCAATGGATTTGTGAAGCACGATTTTCCTTTCATAAATCCAAGCTGTCACTGTTTTCCAAGTGTTACATGATTAAGTCTTTTGTGAAGAACTTTTGTGCTTTCCCTACATTTAAAGTTAGACTAACCAGTCTGCAATTCTGTTTTCTCTCCACTTCCTATTTTAAAAATAAATCCCAGGATAGGTCAGCCACCCTGAGAACTGTTCCAGACTTAGTGGAATATTGCAAGATTACCAGGATTATAGGACAACTTCATTAAGTACTCTGGGATCTTGTCACCTTGTTGTAGGAAGGATATTATTAGATTGAAGAGAGTTCAGAAAAGATTTACCAGGATGTTGCCTGGAACGGAGGGTTTGAGTTTTAAAATAGGTTGGGACTAATTTCACTGGAGCATAGGAGGTTGAGGGACAACCTTCTAGAGCTTTATAAAATCACGAAGAGCAGATAAGATGAAGATCAAAGCTTTTTTCCCTAGGGTGGAAGAATTCAAAGCCAAGGATCATATTTATAAGGTGAGAGGTGAAAGTTTTAAAAAGGGCATGAGGGACAAAGTTTTTACACAGAGAGTGATTCATGTGGTGAATGAACTGCCAGCAGTGGTGGATGCAGATACAGTTACAACATTTAAAAGATATTTGGCCAAATGCATGAACAGGAAAGGATTAGAGGGATATGGGCCAAATACAGGCAAATGAGGCTAATTTAGTTTGGGAACATGGTTGAGGAAGACTAGTTGGACCGAAGGGTCTGTTTCCGTGCTGTATGACTCTATGATCAGAGGGCATCCTCTCAGAATAAGGGGTTGCCAATGTAAGACAGAGATGAGGAGGAATTGTTTATGTCAGAGGGCAGTGAACTTGTGGCATTATTTGCTACAGAGAGGTAGAAGCTGGACCATTAAGTGTATTCAAGGTTGACATCAACCGAATGTAATCAGTAAGGAAATCAGGGGTTATTGGGAAAGGGCAGGAAAGTGGACTTGAGGATTATCGGATCAGCCATGACTTGCTGGCTGAATGATCTACTTCTGCTCCCACATTTTATGGCCTAATTCACAACTTAGTGTATCTTGTTATCATTTGAAGTTGTGGACAAATTATGTATTCATAAGAGTGTGTGTAGTCCAAAAAAAATCATGATTGTTCCAGCAGGATTAGTCCAGCAATTCTGTCAGTGTAAGTTTATCCACAAACCTGAAACTATAATCCAAAAATGTAAAATGTAATTTCCTTTTAACTAGAATTTGCATATTGTTTTGAGGAATATGAACGTTTGTATTGTTCAGTTCCAATGTGTGCTCTGTTTCTGGGCACTAAAGCAACTGTAATTAAAGTAAATTTCAGGTTTTGAAGGCTGGGGAGCCATGTATTTTAGAATGATGTCCTTTTATCTCTGGTTAAATGAGAAGCGTGTTTCCGTATTACTGGGCTAATCCTCTTGGAAAATGACAGTTCACATCCCACTAGAGAAAGTAGAGAATTTGAACATTGTTTTTAAAAAATGAGAGTGTAACTCTTTTTTTTCTTGGTAAAATTGATTATGAAGCTTTCTGGATGTCTTTAAAAAACCCAAATTGATTCACTAGTGTTCTTTAGAGATAGAAACCTGCTGTTGTTGCTTTGTTTGGACCAATATGTGGCTCCAGGCCCACGGTAATGTGGTTGTTTTTTAATGTTCCCCCTGAAATTGTCTAGTAAAGCACTCACATCAGCGCAGTGATGAACAGGCAATAAATGCTGGCCTTGACAATGGCATCATATTCCTAGAAATGATTTTACGATTATCATTAGTGATTGCATGATGTAATCAATCTCATAATTCTTCATGTTGCTCTGACACTGACCGTTCTGTCTTCAGATTCTGCACTGGTTCAGCAAAGCTCAACACAAGCTGGAGGAGCCACACCCATCTTTGAATTAGGCATCTCACTGCTTTCTAGACTCAACACTCAGTCCAACAACTTTAGATCACAACTTCTTGCCCCATTTGTTTCCTTTTCTTTATATGTTTCAGTCTTAACCTTGCCTTTACTTTTGTTCTTGCTTTGATTTGGATTTTAATGGCATTACCTTCACTGAGTCCCTCACTATCAACATCCTGGGGGTTACCATTGGTTCGAGACTCACCTGGATTCACCATGTAAATACAGTGGCTGCAAGACCAGGTCAGAGGCTCTGAATACTGCGGCAAGTATCTCGACTCCTGACTCCCCAGAGCCTGTCCATCAGCTACAAGACACAGTCAGAAGCATGAAGGAGAATTTCGCACTTGCCTGGATGGGTGCAACATTCAAGAAGCTTAACACCATCCAGGACAAAGCAGCCTACTTGATTGGCATCCACAAACATCCACTCCCTCCACCGCTAATGATCAGTAGCAACATTGTGCACTATTTACAAGATGCACTGCAGTAACTCACTGAGGCTCCTCAGACTGCAATTTCCAACCTCTACCATCTTGTAGGACAAGGGGAGCAGATACATAGGAATACCAGCATCTGCAAGCTCCACCCCCCCTCCCCCCCAAAAAAGACAGTCACCATCCAGACTAGGAAATATATTGGAGCTCCTTCAGTGTTGCTGGGTTAAAATCCTGGAATTCGCTCCTTAAGGGTATTGTGGGTCGACCAACAACCCATGGATCTGTAGTGGTTCAAAAAGACAGCCAACCACCACCTTCTCAAGGGCAACTAGGGATGGGCAATAAATGCTAGCTCAGCCAGTGAGGCCTACAGCGCATTAATGAATAATAAAAAAAATCTCATCTTCAAGATCTTCGTTTCTTTCTGCCCACACCAAACTAACTATACCTAGAACTTTTCCCAGTACCAATGAAATGTTAATCAACCTGAAATTTTAGCTCTATTTCTTTCTCCACAAATCTTGCCAGGCCTGTGGAGTATTCTTCACATTTTCTCTTCTTACTTCAGAGTTCCGGTATCTGCTGTGCTCTGCTCATATTTCTGTCACCGCAGACTGTCAGGCAAAATATATTTCAGCAAGTTCGTGCCAGTTTTTCACAGAAAAAGTGGTTAAGATGCAAAATATCCTGCCAAAAGAGAGCACAAAGTGGAAACAAGGTTGGAATAAAAGCCGAAGTCCTGTGGATGCTGGAAATCTGAAACAAACACATCTTCCTGTTCAAGATGGCGATGGAGTAACAGGGCTATGTACAGGCTCTTGCCTAAGTCCCATCCACTCCCATGCTTTCTTTCTTTGTTTTACTTTTGCTCTTTCTCTTCGCTTTATTTTCCTTTTCCTTTTTGTCTTTTCCTTCTTTTCTGTGGCAATTTGGTGGCAGCACTGGTGCGGCAGAGAGTGGGCCGTCTGTGGAGTGGAGAATGTGACTTCTTGTGGCAATAGGAGGTGGTAGCAGCCGAGGGCGTTCTTCCAGCATTCCGGGCCAGTGGCAGCGGCAGATGAAAATGTTCTCCCAGAATTCCGAGCCTATGGCAGCGGCAGACAAGGACGTTCTCCCGGCGTTCCAAACCTATGGCAGCAGCAGATGAGGATGTTCTCCTGGCGTTCTGGGCCTGTGACAGCAGCAAATGAGGACGTTCTCCCGGCGTTCCAAACCTATGGCAGTGGCAGACGAGGATGTTCTCCTGGCGTTCCGGGCCTGTGACAGCAGCAAATGAGGACGTTCTCCCGGTGTTCCAAACCTATGGCAGCGGCAGACGAGGACGTTCTCCCGGCGTTCCGGGCCTGTGGCAGCGACAAATGAAGAAGTTCTCCCAGTGATTCCGGTCACCATCAGCAGCAGCAAAGCTCCTCCAGTGACTGGGGACTGTGACGGCAGTGGCAGCGGACTCATCAAGATGGCGGAGCCAGCCAGGCAACATCTGCAGCCGAAGCGGGGCTCGTGGTCTGGCAGGGGGAGCCAGAAACTCATGTTTCCAGGGTGAGTGTGTGTTCAGCGGCGTCAATGAACTGGGCCCACCAACAAAGAGATGGTGTTTAAAGTGGGGAGACCCCTATGTTGGTGGGTCTAGCACAGGTGACAGTGTGGTGGTAGTGATCTCCCTTGAGGCTAGGTGCCGGCAAGGACTGAGTCGAAAAGACTGATATTCTAAACTTCTCGCTTCTTTGTTTTTCTAATTTATTCCTATGACCTACAATTCCAGCCTATTTATTTCATTACTTTTCAACTTTGTTTTATTTCCTAAGAATTTGATCTGAAGTGTCTGTACCTACGTACCTACAATGGCGCTGAAATGCGGCGACTGTAAACTTTTCACTTTGAGTACATGTGACAAATAGTTCAATAATTCAATTCTGACGAGAGTTCTGAAAAATAGTGTTATCGAAATGTGAACTGTTTCTTTCACCACAAATGCTGCCTGATCTGTTTAATTTCTCCAGCATTTTCCATGTTCGAAAATAAAGAAATTGAAAACGTCAGACAACACTGCAGCTCAATGGGTAGATTTTCTCCAAGATTCCTATGTGGTCATTCACTGCAGAAATGCATTAGGCCCAGACTTGTCTCAAATTCATGACCACTATCATAAGATCAGTAACAGATGCATGGGAACACCACTGCCTACAAGTTATCCTCCACATCACACCATCTGCTCCTTCATTGGCACTGAGTCACAATACTGGATCTCCATGTCCAACAGCGCTGTGGGTAGGCCGACATCAGATGGACTCAGCAGTTCAAGAAGATGGCTCACTGCCATTTTCTCCAGGGCACTTTGGGATTGACAATAACTGGCAGTCTTGCCCTCAAAGCTTATATGCCAAAAAACTAATAAATTAAAAACCAACTGATGAGAAAGCGAAGAACCATTGTTTGTTTTTTTTCAAAATGGAATGGAGGGATATTATTTGGAAAATGCCAATGAACTGACCCTGTGCACCTCAAAATAAGATGTTAGCATTGCAACCAGAGCTCCTATTTATGTTATGGACTAAGTGAACACGAGTAATGTTTTGACAATCCCATACTGCTAACAAGGAACTACCTTTCCTGCTGGCACTATCTTACTCTGACTGTATCCATGGAGAGAAAGTTTGTACATTGAATGATGGTTCTTAAGGCTTGGGGTCAAAGAGTATAAAGAGTGAGTGGGAACAAAGTTCGAGATGAATTGGATGATTAGCCATGTTCATACTGAATGACAGAGCAGGCTCGAAGGGCTGAATGGCCAATTCTTGATTCTATCTCCTATGTTTCAATGATACAGCACAGAAGGCAGCTCTTAGCACCTCTATCATTCCTGTGCTGGCATGGGAAAAGTCATGTGATTATTCTCCCTTCCTTTGCTGCAGGCCAGCAGAATTTTTGTTTTCAAGTATTTATTCAACTCCACTTTTGTAAATTCTAGCCCCTTTTTGGGTTTTAAGAAAATAATTCACAAGGGAAAAACATGTCAACAGGAAGGTGTATTTTTAAAAATAGGTAAAAGAATCTAAAATGAATACTTCAAAGGAATTATAACTTGATGCGGCTTTTGTTGGAGGGGTAACAGAAAAAGAAAATGCCTCACAAGGAATTTTTTAAAAGTCAAAAAAATTCCTAATATTTAGTGTATCTGATGTGTTTGAGTCATGGTGTCATGGAGGTCTATGACACAGAAAAGTCCATGCTAATCAAAAACGATCACCTACCTATTTTAATCTCCTTTTCCAGCACTTAGCCTTAGCATCACAAGTGCACAATTAAATATTTCTTAAATGTTAGGAGGATTTCAGCCTCTACCATCCTTTCGGGCAGTGAATTCCAGATGCCCACCATATTCCGGGTGAAAAACATGTTTCCTCACTTCTCCTCTAAATGTCATGCACCTTACCTTAAATTAATCCCTGGTGGAAAGTATGATGGTTTTCCCCCAGGGTGGAGGGGTCAATTATTAGAGGACAGAGGTGCAAGGGGGTGAAGTTTAAAAGAGATGTGCAAGGGAGGTTTTTCACACAAAGGGTGGTGAATGCTGGAACGTTTTGCCAGAGGAGGTGATGGAAGCAAACACAATAGCAGCATTTGAGAAGCATCTGGACAAATACATGAATAGGAAGGGAATAGAGGGGTATAGATCCTGTCAATGAAGACAGTATGGAAGGGCAAAATGTGTTGGCGCAGGCTTAGAGGGTCAAAGAGCCTGTTCCTATGTTCTTTGTTCTTTGTCATTGAACCCTCCTCCAAGGGACAGCGTTCCTTCCTGTCAGTGTCCCATATAATTTTATACATCTCAACTGTGACCACTCAGTCTCCCCCACTCTACTGAAAACAATCCAGTCTGTCCAATCTCTCCTCATAATTAAAACTCTCCAGGCCAGGCAACATCTGGGTAAATCTCCTCTGTACTCTGTCCAGTACTCACATATCTCTCTAACAATGTGGATTCCAGAACTGCACACAATACTCTAGCTGTGACATAACCTACTTTTTATTCAGTTCCTGCTCTGAAACTCTGTGTCTCGGTTAATGAAGGTCAGTATCCCATATGCCTTCTTTATCACTTTTTCTACCTGACCATTACCTAAAGGGAGCAGTAAACATGCACACCAAGGTCCCTTTGATCCTCAGTTCTTCCCAGGGTTCTATTGTTCATCATGTATTGTTTTACCTTGTTTGTCCTGCCCAAGTGCGCCATCTCATATTTATCTGATTGAATTCTATTTTCCAGCGACCAGCCCATCTGTATCCCCCTGTAATCTAAGACTAACCTTTCTCCCTATTTACCACTCAGACAGCTATTGCATCATCCATGAATTTCCTGATCAACCCTCCTACACCCAAGTTTAAATCATTTATATACCACAACAGCAATGATCCCTGCAGAACCCCATGGGACAAAGTCACAGAAACACCCTTCAACCATTACCCTCTGCTTCCCGTCACTCAGCCAATTCCAGATTCAATTTGCTCAATTTCCATGGATCCCATGGGCACTTACTTTTGTTCCATATGGTACCTTACCAAAAACCTTGCTAAATTCTAAGTAGACTACATCAAATGCATCACCCTCATCTACACACATGGTCACCTCTTTGAAAAATTCAATGAAGTTGGTCAGATATGACCTCTCCTTAACCAAACCATGCTGATGGACCTTGATTAATCCCTTCCTTTCCAAGTGTAGATTAATTCTGACCCTCAGAATTATTTCCAATCATTTTCCCATCACTGAGGATAGATTGACTGGCCTGTAGTTTCCAGGCCTCTCCTTTGCTCCCTTCTTGAACAGCTTTGGCTTCTGTGGCCAGGGAGGAATTGAAAATTATTATCAGTGACCCTGCAATTTCCTTTCTTAAGTGTCTGGGAGACATCGCATCCAGCCCTGGAGATTTAGATTTACTGTGGTAACGTTCCTTACTTGACTGCAGTTCTATGACTTTTCTCTAAAGATGTATTTTGCAAAGTAAGTGAGATAAATGCAACAAATTTAAATACAAGTTGGACATAGAAAAGCACCGCCAATATAAAGATTATGCTGGCTTTTAAGACAGTCCCTATCATACAGCACTTGCAATACTTGCTGCATACTGTAGATTGCTTGATCTTACCTTGAGGGGAAATATATGAAATGTTTCTCTCTGCCTGTCGGAAAAAATAATTGAGCCAAGCACCAGAGCATCGATCTAACCTTACAACCTGTATCATTCATTTTGTCAATCGCTTTCTGTGGCATGTTTTCATTGCTCCAGCAACAACAGGTCCATAGAGTGCTTAATCATCTTTGCTTATATGGATTTTGATAGCTTTTTCTGGATATACAAGCTTAAACACTGAGAAAGAAATTGCACCTTTCACAGTCTCAGAATATCCCAAACCACATTACAGCCAATGAAACACCTTTAGAAGTGTAATGTCTGTAGTAATGTTGGAAACATAGCAAGATCCCACAAGGAATAATTGTCATTGTTTTCAGTGACCTTGGTTAAAGGGTAAATAAAGGCTGAAAAGGACATTAAATTCATCTCTCCATCTTTTAAAAGACTGCCTGTAAATACATCCACCTGGGAAACATTTGGGAGTCTGCAGTTTAGCAGCTCTTAATAAAGCCTGCTTATCCAACAGTGCAGCAATCTCTCAATAATGCAATGCGAATGTCAGCAGATTTCATTGTCAAGTCACTGGACTGATACTTGACTGCACAACCTTCCAACCCTGAGATAGGAGCGTTACCCACTGAGATATAATTTAGCATACAATTCCTTTCCTAATTGGATAGTCATCAACTTATAGAACCCCTACTTGTGTGGCAGGAGGCCATTTGGTTCATCGGGTCCACACCTACCCTCCAAAAGAGCATCCCACCCAAACCCACCCAACTCTCACCATCCTGTCCCTTTAACT
The DNA here is from genome assembly GCF_020745735.1 of Hemiscyllium ocellatum. Lineage (NCBI taxonomy): Eukaryota > Metazoa > Chordata > Chondrichthyes > Orectolobiformes > Hemiscylliidae > Hemiscyllium > Hemiscyllium ocellatum. The sequence goes on from NC_083406.1 coordinate 17,597,381, forward strand.
CTGCACATCCCGTGGCTAATCCATCTAATCTATGGGCAGTTTCCCATGGCCAATCCAACTGACCTGCAAATCTGTGTGAGAAGTCACATGACACCGGGTTACAGTCCAATGGGTTTGTTTGAAATCACAAGCTTTTGGAGCTCTGACTCTTCTTCAGGTGAAGTGAAGGAAAGCATACAAGCACAAGCAGAGAGACCAATAGGCAGAGAGGTCAAAGATCATACAAATGGTGCATGAGTAAAGTGTCAACAGCTGAGTACTAAATGAAGGGATGATCTATAATCTGATTAAATGAGGCACAGAGATAATTGTAAAAAATTAAAAATAGGGTTGTGCTGGAGACAAACCAAATGACAGGTATAATATGATAGCTATGATTCACATGTCGAGTGTCTAACCAAAGTAATAAGTAATGCAAAACTGTAAAATCTAATTAAGGTAGAGAGATCATAACAAGTTATCAAGGTGAAGGTGCTAAAACAAGACAGTGAGGAACATTTTACAGATACAGAACTGTGTGGCGGGGTCACATAACAATATCAACAAATTTCATCCCACCATCAGACGTATCATAAACTACTCTTCAGAGTCTAGATTAAAGTGGTGCTGGAAAAACACAGCAGGGCAGGCAGTATCCGAGGAGCAGGAAAATCAATGTTTCGGGCAAAAGTCCTTCATCAGAAATAGAGGCACGGTGCCTGCAGAGTGGAGAGATAAATGAGAGGAGGGTGTGGGTGGGGAGAAAATAGCATAGAGTAGAATAGGTGAATGGGGGTGGGGATGGAGGTGATAGGTCAGAGAGGAGATGGGGGGAAGGTAGCAAAGAGTACAATGGGTGAATGGGGGGTGGGGATGAAGATGATAGGTCTGAGAGGAGGGTGGAGTGGATGGGTGGAAAGGAAGATAGGCAGGTAGGATAGGTCATGAGGCGATGCTGAGCTGGAAGGCTGGAACTGGGGGAGGGGGAAATGAGGAAACTGGTGAAGTCCACATTGATGCCCTGGGATTGAAGTGTTCTGAGGAGAAAGATGAGGCGTTCTTCCTCCAGGCGTCAGGTGGTGAGGAAGCGGCAGTGGAGGAAGCCCAGGACCTGTATGTCCTCGGCAGAGTGGGAGGGAAAATTGAAATGTTGGGCCACAGCGTGGTGGGGTTGATTGGTGCGAGTGTCCCGGAGATGTTCCCTACTCTTCAGAATCAGTCTCATTCTTGGACCCACACATCTCCATTAAGGACGGACACCTCAGTACCTCACTCTACAGAAAGCCCATGGGTAACCTCACCATGCTGCCCCTCTCTCACTTCCAGCCTAAACGTGATAAAGAGGTAAAAAATGAGGTCTGCAGATGCTGGAGATCACAGCTGAAAATGTGTTGCTGGTTAAAGCACAGCAGGTCAGGCAGCATCCAAGGAATAGGAAATTCAACGTTTTGGGCATAAGCCCTTCATCAGGAATGAATCCTGATCCTCATTCCTGATGAAGGGCTTATGCCCGAAACGTCGAATTTCCTATTCCTTGGATGCTGCCTAACCTGCTGTGCTTTAACCAGCAACACATTTTCAGCTAAACATGATAAAGAGGCCATCCACTATGGACAAACCCTGCACATACACAGGAGCTGCTCAGATGAGAAAGAACATAATAGACAACTAAAGATTTTGAAGGATGCCCACATAAGAAAGGCATGTGATGCTCAACTCCTTGATCGCCAATTCCCACATGCCACTGTGAAAAACCGTAATGACCTCCTCAGAAGACAGACACAGGATACGACTGATAGAGTACCCTTCATCATCCAGTACTTCCCCCAAGTGGAGAAACTATGCCTTGTTCTTGGCAGCCTTGAACATGTCATTGTTGACAATGAACATCTCGCCAAGATCATCCCTATGGCCCCATTTCTCACCTTCAAACAACAGCCAAACTTTAAACAGGCCATCATTTGCAGCAAACTACCCAGCCTTCAGGACAACATCGACCACAACATTATACAACGCTGCCATGGCAACCTCTGCAAGACATTGTAGATCATCGACATGGATACTACCATCAGACGTGGGAATACCACCCACGATGTACATGCCAGATACTCAAGTGACTTGGCCTATGTTGTCTGTCTCATATGATGCAGGCAAGGATGCACCAAGACATGGTGTATTGGCATGATCACACAAACGCTACAACAACGGATGAATGGACACTGCACAACAATTGCCAGGTAGGGAGGTTCCCTCCCAGTTGGGGAACAATTCAGCAGTCAAGGACATTCAGTCTCCAATTTTTGGGTCAGGGTCCTCCAAGGCATACATAACAACACAGAATCACCGAGTAGAAACTGATAGCCGTGAAGACGACCTCTACTGTGATCTTGAGTTCACGTGGCACTGCAGATAACCCCACCACACTGTTCTGTGTTTGTAAAATCTTCCCTACTCTCCTGTTTTAACACCATTACATTGATAACTTGTTATGATCTCTCTATCTTAATTCGTTTGTGCAGTTTTGGATTACTTGTTACTTTGGTTAGACTCTTGAGATGTGGCTCTTATTTTTATCATGTTATTCTAGCCATTTGGTTTGTCTCCAGTACCACCTTATTCTTAAAAATCACAAGAATTGCAGATGCTGCAAATCAGAAACAAAAACAAAGGTTGTTGGAAAAGCTCAGCAGGTCTCACAGCATCTGTGGGGAGAAGTCAGAGTTAAAGTTTTGGGTCAGGTGTCATATTTTATGCGATGATTATTTATGTGGAGCAGCTTTTGATGCTTTGCTACATTAAAGGCACTTTATAAATCAAGTTGTTGTTGCTTTTTGTCCTGCTCAACACTTTCTGCTAACAGGATAAGAGAATCCAAAGTTACTTACCATAGAGAGAGAGTGTCACCATGAATCAGGTAGAGAATTCAACAGCAACATCTTCGCCAAGGGAAGTGGTCAGAATACAGAGGAGGAAGAGTAGGCCATTCAGCCCTAAAGGCTGCTCCACCATTCTAGGAGTGATTAATTACATCAAAGACATTTTCCCTTTCAATCTCCAAATCCCTTGATGTCATTCATATTTAGAAATCTATCAGTCTCTGTCCTGAACACATTTGATGACTGAGATGACTGTAGAATTCATAGACAATTCCAAATATGCACCACGCTGAGTGAATAAAAATCCACTTAACCTCAATCCTTAAATTGCTTTCCCCTTATTCTGAGACTGTGTCCCCTAGTTCTGGACAATTCCCTCCCTATCTGTGGGCATCTTTTCTGCATCAACCCAGTACAGCGACGCAATAATTTTATAAAAGCTGGAAGGTCACCAGACTCAAAATGTTAATTCTGATTTTTCTCCACAGATACTGCCAGACCCGCTAAGTTTTTCCAGAATTTCTGTTTCTCTTTCTCATAATATATAAGTTTTGATAGATCACCTCTCATTCTCCTAAATTCTAGTGAACTCAGTTGGCAAAAAAATTACCAAATATGGACCAGTTGAGCAAAGAGGCGAAAGTGAGTACTGCAGATGCTGGAGGTCAGAGTTGAGAGTGCGGTGCTGGAAAAGCACAGCAGGTCAGGCAGTATCCGAGGATCAGGAAAATCGACTTTGCAAGCAATTCCTGTGAAGAGCTTTTGCCTGAAACGCGATTTTCCGGCACCACACTCTCAACAGTTGAGCAAATAGTCCAAATTTTATTGTCATGGATAAGTTCTATTTAGCTAAGTGCTTGTCTAAGTATGAAATTATATTGAACAAGGTGTAGTGTTGAACTGGATTTAGTGCTGCATATATTCAATGCAGGAAACTTGGTTCTCATCCCCACCTAATCATGGAAAAGGAAGGGAATTTAAATCACGTGGAAGGGACTGACATGGGACTCTCAGCTAGAGGCAGCACAATGTCAATTAGGCCAATTAATAAACCAGTTGACAGTCATTATCCCAGAGACCACTGCAATTGAATGGTGGCTTCAGGGTTAAATGGAGTCTGCATGGATCTCCCTGTGCCCTCGGAAGGCCACCCATTCTGTAAGGATTTCCAATAATCCCAACTGAGGATGGGACAGGGTCCTTATACTCAAGCACCCTGTGCCTGATCAAGGAATCCTACATCAAACAAGTGGAGAGAGACAGTAAACACTGTTCCATGAAATGCTCATGACATTATCACGGCATCTAAGCATATAAAGAGCTCACACTCCACCGTGCCTCAGATCACCCGAAGCATGATGAGGGCATCGCTGGTTAGGCAGCATTTATTGCCCATCCCTCATTACCCAGAGGTAGTTAAGAGTCAACCATATTGCCATGGGCCTGTAGTCACATGTAGGCCAGACCAGGTAAGGATGGCAGTTTCCTTCCCTGAAGGGCATTAGTGAACCAATTGTTTTTTTTCCCCCAGCAATCAATTCAGCATCATCATTAAACTCTTCATTCCAGGTATTTGCTAAGTTCAAATTCCACCATCCGCCAAGGCAGGATTTGAACCCAGGTCCGCAGAACATTTTCTGGACTGTGATAATACTACTAGGCCATTGCCTCCTCTTGCTCTTGTAACCTATTGCCTTAATATCAGCCCCAATGTTTAGATAATTAAGGAAGGTAATATCTGTATTTAATAGTCCACTGTAATATATATCTGTTATGTTCTTCAATACCGTGATGTCCATGCTAAGTTTTTGTGCTACAAAGGATAATACATTGCCAGATCAGATGAAACATTCTGCTGGAGGCAAACTCACCTCTGTGCTTCCACTTAAGCTCATCAACTAAATAGGAACCCAAAAACAGGAGGAGGCAAACTTGAGCATTTCCCTTTCAGTTGGATCATGGCTGATCTGTATCTTAACTCCATTTATCTGTTTTGGGTCTGTAACCTAATAGGAAATCTGCCAATCTCAGTTTTGAAATTTAAATTTGCTGAAAGTCCTCGAAGTCAAAGCTTTTAAGCAAATTGTTACTATTAGGTTGGGTACACTCTTAATTATCAATGCTGGCTAGACAAAGGTTTCATCAGTTGACCTCTAACTGCCCCACTCCCATTGGCTACCTGACAGGAGACTTCATCTCTCCAGCCAATTGGGAACTTGAATGTTTGACTCTTGACAACCAATCAGAGTGCCTCTTTTTTCCATTGCCAGGACTTTATTGAATAGTAAGCCAAATTTATTCAAAGAAAATGGGGGAGGGTGTGAATTACACGTTTTTTTTTGTGAGACCATGATGATTTTTCTCCTAGCAACTATTCTCAGTAGAGTCCTGAAAATTCACCTTGAATTCTTGGAAATGCCAGTCCAGTCAACTATGTCAGTAACACATAGCTACACAGTTTAAACATTGTTTTCTGCAAGTATTGAGGTGCTATTGATGTCAGCCGTGAAAAAGGAGAAAGGTTGATATGCTAACTATTTTTTTCCTACTCTGAAAAGTGTTTTCCTATTCAAAAATAACATAGACATATGACTTCATACATCAGTTCCAAAACTACACATCTGGATGTACCTTTCAGCTTGTTGATTTTGGCAACGTATTAAGGAACAACACAGACCAAATTTCAGAATATATGCAGTTAGAAAGTCTTTTGCAGTTACTGTTATGCCTCAATTTCTTTGATGAGATGAAATACTTCCCAACCTTTTTCTTGAATGGCCTGGCTCTGATTTTAAGGTTCCTCATATTAGATTCCCCTGCTAGGGGAAATGTCTATTTCTAAACTTCATAAATGACTTTCAAAATGCAAAACAGAAATCATAATCAAGTCCCTCCTTAACCTTCCATATTCTGGGGAACAATAAACCCACCTCTGATCTCCAGAATAATGAAATGTTTCACAAGGTTAGTCACGTCTCTCATCAGCCCAGTCCATCACCCCAGCCAGCTTCCCATCCACTGACTCTATCTATACCACCAGCTGCCTCAGGAAAGCAATCAACATAATCAAAGACCCTTTTCAACTTGGTTACGCTCTCTTCCACCCTTCTCCATTGGCCAGAAGATATAAAACTTTGAGTACAAGTTAGCAAACATTAAAATGGACCTCTCAATTATTAAATCTGATCTCTCTGTCTCTCTTTGCAGCTTCCCTGTGGTTGTTACACTGTAATCTGCATTCTGATCTTCTACCCTGACATACTACGTACGGTACACTTTGCCTGTACATCATGCAAAACAACACTTTCCACTGTATCTTGTTACCTATGACAACAATAAATCAATCAATCAATCACACCCAGTTCATGGAATCTTTCTTCATAATTTGATTCATGGAAGTTTGGAAACATTATTGTGGATCTCAGATTCACTCTTTCCAAAGACAATGTGTCCTTTCTAAAGCGTGGTGCCAAAACAGCACAGAGTGCCCCAGGTGTCGATTCTTCTCTTAGTACAGTGCCTGAGGCAAATAAAGAGAGAACATTTGCATTTCTATAGCACCTTTCACAACCTCAAAATTTCCATCACTTTACAATTGAAGTATATTTCAAGTATAATAACTATTGTAGAAAGCACAACGGTAAACTTGCATGCAACAGGACGACACAAACATCAATGAGATCATGACGCAGACCATTTGTTCAGTGATATAGAGGCAAAGAGTCATAGAGATGTACAGCAACCTTCAGTCTAACCCATCCATGCTGAACAAATATCCTAAATTAATCCAATCCCATATGCCAGCACTTGGTCCAAATCTCACTAAATCCTTCCTATTCTATACCCATCCAAATGCCTTTTAAATGTTGCAATTGTACCAGCCTCCACCACTTGCTTTGGCAACTTATTTCATACATGCACCATCCTCTGCATGAAAAAGTTGTCCCTTTGACCCTTTTTAAATCTTTCCTTTCTCACCTTGAACCAATGCCCTGTAATTTTGAACTCCCCCACCCCATGGAAAAGACCTTGGCTATTCACCCTATCCATGTTCCTCATAGTTATATAAACCTCTATAAAGTCACCCTTTAACCTTCAATGCTCCAAGGAAAACAGCCCCAACCAATTCAGTCTCTCCCTATAGCTCAAATCCTCCAACCCTGGTGACATCCTTGTCAATCTTTTCTGAACCCTTTCAAGTTTCACAACATCCTTCCAATAGGATGGAGACCAAAATGCACACAATATTCCAAAAGTGGCCTCACCATGACCTCCCAACTCTGTACTCAATACTCTGACCAATAAAGGAAAGCATACCAAATGCCTTCTTCACTATTCTACCTACCTGCGACTCCACTTTCAAGGAGCTATGAACCCGCATCCCAAGGTCTCTTTGTTCAGCAACATTCGCCAGGACATCACCATTAAGTATATAAGTCCAGCGTTGATTTCAAAATGCAGCACATCACATTTATCTTAATTAAATTCCACTGCCACTCCTCAGCCCATTGGCTGGTCTGATCAAGATCCCGTTGTACTCTGAGGTAACCTTCTTCGCTGTCCACTACACCTCCAATTTTGGTGTCATCTGCAAACTTACTAACTACGCTGCCTATGTTCACATCCAAATCATTTATATAAATGACAAAAAGCAGTGGACACAGCACCAATCCTTGTGGCACACCACTGGTCACAGGCCTCCAGCCTGAAAAGCAACCTTCCACCACCACCCTCTGTCTTCCATCTTCGAGCCAGGTCTGTATCCAAATGGCTAGATTCTCTTTATTCCATGTGACTTAACAGTGCTAACCAGTCATCAATGAGGAACAATGTCAATGCCTGACTGAAGTCCACATAGATCACATCCACCACTCTGCCCTCATCAATCTTCTCTGTTACTTCATCAAAAAACTCAAATCAAGTCAGTGAGACATGATTTCCCACGGACAAAGCCACATTGATTATCCCTAATAATACCTGGCCTATCCAAATACATGTAAATCCTATCCATCAGGATTCCCTCCAACAATTTGCCCACCACCGATGCCAGGCTCAACCTGGCTTTTACCTACCGTCTTTCTTAAATAGTTAGCCAACCTCACGTTTTCTGGCACCCCACCTGTGGCTATTGATGATACAAGTATCTCAGCAAGGGGATTCAAAGCAAAATACTGTGGATCTTGGAGATTGGAAATATAAACTGTGCTGGAAAAACTCAGCAAGTCTGGAAACTGTACCATAACTATATCTGGCCCTGGAGTACCCAATGACATTATCAGGCAGAATCACACTAGCTTTACAGATGGGCAAAGATTTTTTTAAAATAACAAACCTATGTCCTTATAATACGGTTTTGGAGCTAGTTCCTGTTTGCTACATTTGTCCTTTAACAAGTTTGTCATTTGTCTGCATTATTGTTTGTTTAACTTTATTTTCATCATAAGTTTTGAGATTTGCCTACTGTAAATCCCTTTCTATGTACTTTTGAAATATTGCAGATGTGCAAAACTGTCCTTAAATTAAGCAATGATCCACATTTTATGAAGGATGCTTAGGATTTGGAAAGAGTGCAGAAGATATTCACTAGAATGGTGCGAGGGTTGTAGGACTTCAGTTATGTGGAGGGACAGGAGAAGCTGGGATTGTTCTCCTTGGAAAAGAGGCGGTTAAGGGAGATTTAATGGAAGAGCACTAAACTTATGAAGCATTTTGATCAAGTGAATTGGAAGAAATTGTTTCCACTGAAAGGACGGTCAGTAACCAGAGGACACAGATTTAAAGTGATTGACAAGAGCATTAAATGGACAATGAGGAGAATTGTTTTTACACAGTAAATTGTTGAAATCTGGAATCCAGTACTGAACAACTTAAAAGCAGGTCCTTTGCTCATTTCCCCCTACCTTGAGATCCTGTCTTTTATCTCCAGTTTCCCATAGGTGATTAGACTTAGATTAGATTAGATTAGATTAGACTTACAGTGTGGAAACAGGCCCTTCGGCCCAACAAGTCCACACCGACCCGCCGAAGCGCAACCCACCCATACCCCTACATTTACCCCTTACCTAACACTACGGGCAATTTAGCATGGCCAATTCACCTGACCCGCACATCTTTATGACTGTGGGAGGAAACCGGAGCACCCGGAGGAAACCCACGCAGACACGGGGAGAACGTGCAAACTCCACACAGTCAGTCGCCTGAGTCGGGAATTGAACCCGGGTCTCAGGCGCTGTGAGGCAGCAGTGCTAACCACTGTGCCACCTGTGCCACTGTGCCAAGGTGCTTCTTCCTTTCAACTTCAATGACTAACAAACAGTCTGATCAGGGAAAATAATATCAGATGCTTTCCTCTTGCCTTTTTGGTGCATGTTGAGAGGAAATGCAAGTCTTCTTTCCAGAAGCAATTGCTGTTCTGTTAGATTTTTGCTCTTCCAGCATCATCACTAAAAATGGCTCTGATTCCTGTGCATGGGACCCATACCTGCCCTGAGGTCACGTCAAAGGGCAGTGCCAGCCTCCTCCCTAGCCTGCCTGGCACATTCTCCTCATTCCTGATGAAGGGCTCTGGCCCGAAACGTCGAATTTCCTGTTCCTTGGATGCTGCCTAACCTGCTGTGCTTTAACCAGCAACACATTTTCAGTGCCAGCCATTTGTCAAATGATCCTGCTAATTGGGAATGTGCTGTCTGAAAAGGCAGGGAAACAGGTTCAATAATGACTTTCAAAGGGTTATTGGATACACAGTAAACGTGAGGGGGAAAAGTGCAGGTTAATGAGAAAGAGCAGAAGGAATGAAAGATATTGTATCATTCATTTAAAATGCACAAAGGACTGAATGTCCTCTTTCTGTTTAATACCATCTAAGGTTCCATGAGGGAATAAAGTCTGAGCTGGCTCATTCTTCATTCTCTTTCTTTATTCTTGAGCCAAAGTCCTTAAAGTTATAGTAGGGATCCAAAAAATACTTTAAATGGGGAATACTTTCTGGGCAACACAGTGGTATAGTGGATAGCACTGCTGCCACACAGCGCCAGGAACCTGGGTTCAGTTCCAACCTTGGGCAACTGTCTGTGTGGAGTTTGCATTTTCTCCCTTTGTCAATTTCCCTCAAATTCTCCAGTTATCTCCCACAGTCCAAAGACGCGCAGTTTGGTTGGATTGACCATGCTAAATTGCCCCATGGTGTGCAGGGAGGTGTAGACCAGGTGGATTAGCCATGGGAAATGCAGGATTATGGGAATAAGGTGAGTCTGAGTGGGATACTCTATGGAAGGTCGGTGCAAACTCAATGGTCCAAATGCCCTATATACACACCATAGGGATTCTATTGAAGACAATGTCTAATGTCATTACCCTGTGCCATAGCTCAATGGAGTTCAACCTCATCCTTTCAATATTCTAATCATCTCTCAATTTGTATTAAAAATTGGTTGAGAAGGCAGAAACACTACTTGAGTTCTCAAACAGTTAAGAGTTTTAAAACAACGATAAATAACATAAGGACAGAACCGTGTAATTTACCAGATATACAGTTAGGAATGACATTTAATTTTGTTTGGAGGCAGTGATTACCATCATTATTTCTGTGGTCGGGTTGGGTAAAAGCCATAATCTCAGGGTTACTGGGTTCTTAATGGCTGATTGATACAACAAACAGCTGGCAAAATACATGTAGGATATAATTTAAAAACATTGTCTTATTGTGTTTTTTTTGAAACCATGATGACTCAGTACAGTATTAATAGAACCAGATGTATGTTCGTCAAATTGATAGTGACATCCCTTTAGCCCATTTCCCACAAACGTTGCTGAGAAGACAATTAACAAGATGTAAGGAGATAAGAACTTCCACTATTTATAGCATTTCTTGGTTGAACAATGAAGGGTTTTGTAAAGGTAAGTGGAGAGTCAACATGGATTTATAAAAGGGAATTCAATTTGACAAATGTGAAGTATGGGTTTGAAGATGTTACTTGCAATGTTGATTTTGGAGACCCAGTGGTGTATTTGAATTTATAGAAGATTTTTCATAAGGTCACACACTGGAGATTAGTAAATAAAATTAGACTCCATAGGATTGGGGTTAATATCTTGGGGGGAGGGAGGGGGGTAGAATTGTTTAACAGATACAAAGCAGAGAGAAGGGATAAATGGATCATTCTCAGAATGTCAAGTTGTTACTAATGCAATACTACCTGGCTTAGTTCTGGGTCAACAACTTGTCAGAATCTGCATAAATGATTTAGATGTGAAGATCAATGGTACATTTCCAAATTAGCTGATGACACCAAATTAGGTCGAAATGTACATTGTGGGGAGGATGTAAGTGGGCTTCAAGAGGACTTGCTTAGACAAAGTGAATGGGCTAGAACATGGCAGATGGAACATAAATTAATAAGTATGAACTTATTCATTTTAGTTGAAGAAATAGAAATTCAGGAAATTTCTTACAGGGGGGTGAGAGTTTGGGAAGTACAGGTGTGCAAAGAGACATTGGTGTCCTTGTTCATGAGTGACTCAAAGTTATGCAGGTGCAGCAAGCAATTTGGAAGATAAATGGTATGTACAAGGGGATTTGAGTATAGGAGTAAAGATGTCTTGCTGCAGTAGGAAAAAGCCTTTCTGATCCCTCATCTTAAGTGTTGTGTACTGTTTTAGTCACGTCATCAACTTGCTATAATCAGAATGCAAGGGAGGTTCACTAGATTAATCCATCGGATGGTGGGATTGACTTAGGAAGGGAGATTGAGGAGAGTGGAGTTGCCTAAAGTTTAGCAGAATGAGGGTTGACCTCATTGAAACATAAGAATATTTTACAGGGTGTGGCAGGGTACATAGAGATAAGATATTTCTCCTGGCTGGTGAATCTAAAATCAGGGGACATAATTGCAGTATAAGTCCCATTTGAGACGGAGATGCGATGGAATGTCTTCACTCAGAGGGTGGCAAATGTTCACAGTTCTCCAAATCTGAGTGTTGTCAAAATTCAATCATTGAGCAGGTTCAAGTCACAAATTAATAGGTCTCTAGAGACTAATGACTTTAAGGAATGTGGAGGTAATGTAGGAAAGTTGGCATTGATCTAATTCAATGGCAGAGCAGGTCTGATGAGCTGAATGGCCTCCTGACAACTGTATATATTTCACAAATCATAATCCAAGATCAGTCTCCAAAGGTAGATGCTGAATTTAGTCTAGCTTGAGAAAGAGAAGGCTAGATTTCTCCTGAATCCTTGCTGTCATTTGAGGGCCATGTATTAACTTTGTGTTCAGAGCATACAAATGCTACTACACCCAATCTGATGAAAACTCTTTTCAGATAAATCACTTCCTTCAGGTTCCTCAACAATTGCTAACTGTCTTCAAAGTCTCTCCTATACTCTCCAACTGCATCTGCAAATTGGGAGGACAGTTTAAATAGATAAGGATTTGTATTTCCATTAAGTGTAAGTATCTCAGGATGATATTAATGTGGTGTTCAATATGAAAAAAAGGAGATGATGATGTAGATAGAGCGACCCTGTTTCAGAGGGAGGAGAATCTTAAAATCACAGCCAGCATCCTCAGGGGTAATGCCAGAAAGCACTTTGCATAAATGGGAGTAGAAATCTAGAATTCCCTCCAAAATTACAGAGTTCATGGAAGTTCACCAGATTAATACCTGGATGGTAGCATTGAGGAGTGATTGAGAAAACTGGGTTCATATTCTCTAGACTTTCAAAGAACCTTGAAACAAGGTTCAGACAGAGCGTTGGAGGGATACGGGATAGCCAGGAGGGAGCTGAAGAAAGGGATAAGGAGAGCTAAGAGAGGGCATGAAAAATCTTTGGCGGGTAGGATCCAGGATAACCCCAAGGCCTTTTATGCATATGTGAGAAACATGAGAATGACAAGAACGAGGGTAAGTCTGATCAAGGACAGTAGTGGGAGACTGTGTATTGAGTCGGAAGAGATAGGAGAGGTCTTGAATGAGTACTTTTCTTCAGTATTTACAAATGAGAGGGACTGTGTTGTTGAAGAGGAGAGTATGAAACGGACTGGTAAGCTAGAGGAGATACTTGTTAGGAAGGAAGATGTGTTGGGCATTTTGAAAAACTTGAGGATAGACAAATCCCCCGGGCCTGATGGGATATATCCTAGGATTATGTGGGAAGCAAGAGAGGAAATTGCAGAGCCATTGGCAATGATCTTTTCGCCTTCACGATCAACGGGGGTGGTACCAGGGGACTGGAGAGTGGCAAATGTTGTGCCCCTGTTCAAAAAAGGGAATAGGGATAACCCCGGGAATTACAGGCCAGTTAGTCTTACTTCGGTGGTAGGCAAAGTAATGGAAAGGGTACTGAGGGATAGGATTTATGAGTATCTGGAAAGCCACTGCTTGATTAGGGACAGCCAGCACAGATTTGTGAGGGGTACGTCTTGCCTTACAACTCTTATTGAATTCTTTGAGGAGGTGACCAAGCATGTGGATGAGGGTAGAGCAGTGGATGTAGTGTACATGGATTTTAGTAAGGCATTTGATAAGGTTCCCCATGGTAGGCTTATGCGGAAAGTTAGGAGGCATGGGATAATGGGAAATTTGGCCATAGAGAACTGGCTAACAGGTCGAAGTCAGAGAGTGGTGGTAGGTGGTAAATATTCAGCCTGGAGCCCAGTTACAAGTGGAGTTCCGCAGGGATCAGTTTTGGATCCTCTGCTGTTTGTAATTTTTATTAATGACTTGGAAGAGGGAGTCGAAGGGTGGGTCAGTAAATTTGCAGACGATACGAAGATTGATGGAGTTATGGATAGTAAGGAGGGCTGTTGTCGACTGCAAAGGGACCTAGATATGATGCAGAGCTGGGCTGAGGAGTGGCAGATGGAGTTCAACCCTGTCAAGTGTGAGGTTGTCCATTTTGGAAGGACAAATAAGAATGCAGAATACAGGGTTAACGGTAGGGTTCTTAGTCAGGTGGAGGAACAGAGGGATCTTGGGGTCAATGTTCATAGATCTTTGAAATTTGCCACTCAGATGGATAGAGCTTGTAAGAAGGCCTATGGTGTATTAGCGTTCATTAGCAGAGGGATTGAATTCAAGAGTCGTGAGGTGATGTTGCAGCTGTACAGGACCTTGGGAAGGCCACATTTGGACTTCTGCGTGCAGTTCTGGTCGCCTCACTTTAGGAAAGATGTGGAAGCTTTGGAGAGGGTGCAGAGGAGATTTACCAGGATGTTGCCTGGAATGGAGAATAGGTCGTACGAGGATAGGTCGAGAGTGCTAGGCCTTTTCTCACTGGAACGGCGAAGGATGAGGGTGACTTGATAGAGGTTTATAAGATGATCAGGGGAATAGATAGAGTAGACAGTCAGAGACTTTTTCCCTGGGTACAACAGAGTGTTACAAGGGGACATAAATTTAAGGTGAAGGGTGGAAGGTATAGGGGGGATGTCAGGGGTGGGTTCTTAACCCAGAGAGTGGTGGGGGCATGGAATGCGCTGCCTGTGGGAGTGGCAGAGTCAGAATCATTGGTGACCTTTAAGCGGCAATTGGATAAGTACATGGATAGGTGCTTAAGCTAGGACAAATGTTCGGCACAACATCGTGGGCCGAAGGGCCTGTTCTGTGCTGTATTGTTCTATGTTTCTATGAATGACTGGTGGCCTAATTGAAATTCGTAAATTCGTACAAAGCATGACAGAGTGAATGTGGATGAAATGTTTTCTCTGAATCAATCCAGTGCGTCAGTTGAAAATTTTACAAACAGATTAATAGATTTTTGTTGGTTAAGTGCATTAAGAGTTACAGGAAGAAGGCAGGACGATGGAGTTAAAATGTAGATCAGAGCATAGTGGAAAGGCTCAATGGGTTGGTTGGTCTCCTTTAGTCCTATACAGGTGGAGTGTACTTTCTACATAATTCTTACTTTGTTGACCTGAACAAAATACTGATAGAAGTCTGGGAACAAACTGAGGAGAACAGTTAAAGGGGTGAATAGCAAATGTATAATTAGATTCACAACCAGGAATATCATGTAGGAAGGTCAAATCAAAACCTTACAACTTATTTTGCAACAATCTCTGAGACACCTGCACCCACCAACCTCACTGCCCTGTGACTGAACACTTCAACTCCCCCTCCCACTCCGTCAAGGACATGCAGGTCCTGAGCCACCTCCATCGCCAAACCGTCGCCAACGGGTGGAGGAGGAACGCCTCGTATTCTGCCTTGGAACACTGCAACCACACAGGTTAAATGTGGATTTCAACAGCTACTTCATATCCCTCCCTCCACATTATACCAGTTTCAAGCCTCCAAATCGGCACCGGCCTCCAGACATGTCCATCACTGCCTTCTCCCTCACCTTTAACCACCCATTGCTTTCCCAGCTACCTCCCCCCAACCCTACCCCCTCCCATTTATCTCTCAGCCCTAACCCACAAGCCTCATTCCTGATGAAGAGCTTCTGCCCGAAATGTCAATTCTCCTGCTCCTTAATGCTGCCTGACCTGCTGTACTTTTCCAGCACCACACTCTCAACACTTATTTTGCAACCATACAAATTCCATAAATTCCATTCTCCTTGTAGGTCATCACTGCATGGACTGTGAGATGGAGAAGGGAGTTCAAAGGGAACCCTTACTATGACATATTTAGCCATCTTCCTGCACCTAGCCAATCAGGAAACCAATTGTAGAGATCATTTGGAACATAGCCAGCTACATGATCCCAAAAGGGCTTGGCTCACTGCTTGATGATTCAAATGCTGGAGAAAAAAGAGTCCCATTCATTGAGAGGAGCAGCACAACCCTGGTTTAGGCACTGGAAGATGCAGTCCACCTCTGAGTTGGAATGCAGATCCATCCGCAACAAACATAGGTGGAAATGAAAGGTTATAACAATGTGGGGGGAGCTGGGCAACCTAATACAGTCAGTACAGTGGCTCAGTGGTTAGCGGCTGCTGCCTCACAAAGCCACGGACCCAGGTTTGATTCCAGCCTTAGGTGACTGTCTGTATGGCATTTGCACATTCTCCTGTGTGTGCATGGGTTTCCTTCGGGTGGTCTGGTTTCCTCCCACAGTCCAAAGATGTGCAAGTTAGGTGAATTGCCCATAGTGTTCAGTAATGTGCAGGATAAGTGAATTAGTCAGGGGTAAATGTAGGTTAGGAAAATGGGTCTGGGTAGGTTACTCTTCAGAGGATCAGTCTAGATTTGTTGGGCCAAAAGGCCTGTTTCCATACTATAGAGATTCTAAAAAAAAAACTATTTTCTTCAGAAAGGAAAAGACTAAGGAGTAACTGAAAAGAGATCACAAAGGTTACAAAAACAGTAACTAGAAAGTATGTTTCCCAAAACACGGGGCCAGAAGTACAAGGTAGTCAATACAAATCTAATAAAGAATTCAGGAGAAACTGACTAGAGCTAAGAAAATACAAGACAGTTATGAACCTCTTTAGACCCATTCAACACAAGAACCCTTCAGTGTAAGAACCCACCAACTACAGTCAACATGAGCTGTAGTATTCATGCTCCAGTCCAGCAGCCCACAATTATAACGAACAAAATTCCAAATCAAACCTCTGACCTATGCTGTTCAGAGTGTAAGCAATCAGATCTGATTACACACCTAGATACACAATATCAATCATCGATATTAGTATGCCCCTCATTGTACAATTGGCTCATAAAACACTACCAGGTGTATCTAGATCTGATAGTTTCACTGGATCTGTATATAAATGGGGCGGCACGGTGGCACAGTGGTTAGCACTGCTGCCTCACAGCGCCAGGGACCTGGGTTCAATTCCCGCCTCAGGCGACTGACTGTGTGGAGTTTGCACGTTCTCCCCGTGTCTGCATGGGTTTCCTCCGGGTGCTCCGGTTTCCTCCCACAGTCCAAAGATGTGCGGGTCAGGTGAATTGGCCATGCTAAATTGCCCGTAGTGTTAGGTAAGGGGTATATGTAGGGTGGGTGGGTTGTCGCTTCGGCGGGTCGGTGTGGACTTGTTGGGCCGAAGGGCCTGTTTCCACACTGTAAGTAATCTAAAAAAAAACCTACGACACTTTGCTTTTCTCATTTTCTATTGAGGTATAATTAAAAAAACACAAATTCTGGAAAGTGTATGGACCATAAAGATTTGAGTTTAAATATTAGCACATCAGCCAAATCATACCTGACAGTTCATTTATCTTCATTTGTTAGAAACCTGTACATTTTGGTAACTAGCTTTTGCAGGCACTAAGTATAAAAGGGGTATCACTTCACTGCTGGAGATATGCAACACATAAACAATCTGACCAAACATAACACATCCAGCGCTATGTGGCCCATGTGTTATATTATTAGGTCCACCTACATCCATGCAGAATGCAGGGCTGCCGACTCTGTTTGGGTATGTCTCATGCTCTCTGTCAACTCCACCTCTCCCAATCCTGTGAATGGTTGCCTCACATTTCTTCCCTCATGATCGCCCTCCTCCCTAAAACAATTGTTTAAGGGATCAAAGAAAATTAAATCTAGATGATTTATTTTAATGGATCAATGATGTTTCTTCTGTGTTTGCTATGAGCTGACTGAAATCTGTCATTCCTAGTCAGCTCTGGAGAGGTCAAATACCCAGTACACCTGACTTCAGACACTGATGCAGTATAAATAATTTACCTCCACAAATCTTCCCATCGTAGCTTTCACAGAGCCAGTCCTGGCACTCACAACGAGAGCCATAGTATTTTCCTGGTTCACTGTCAAGGCAGATGCATACACCACAGTCGCACTGTCCTCTGCCACTGCAGATCAAACCATCATGAGATTTACAACGTTTCACTGATGACTCCAATGACAACTCGCAAGTACCAGACTGCCTTTAAATTGCAAGAGGGAATAGAAACATAATTTTAGAACAAATTAATTCATGAAAATACTTCATAATACTTGAATTTCATCACAACAATCCAAATAATCAATAAGTTAAACAAAAAAAAACCACGTCTTCCACATTACGGACAATATCATTCTATCAACTAAAACACAAAGAGACCAAAGGGTACAGATGTATAGTTTCTTGAAAGTGGAGTCACAGGTAGACAGGGTGGTGAAGAAGGCATTTGGCATGCTTGTCTTCATTGGTCATGATATTGAAAATAAGATTTGGGATATCATGTTGTGGCTGTACAGGACATTAGCGAGGCCACTTTTGGAATACTGTGTACAATTCTGGTTGCCCTTCTTTCAGACAGATCTTGTTAAACTTAAGAGGATGCAGAAAAGATTTACAAGGATGTTGCGAGGATTGGAGGGTTTGAGTTATAGGGAGATGCTGAATAGGCTGAGTTTTGTTTTCTGGAGTGTCAGAGGCTGAGGGGTGACCTTATGGAGGTTTATAAAATCATGAGGTGCATGGATAGGATAAATAGACAAGATCTTTTTCCTAGGGTGGAAGAGTCCAAACCTAAAGGGTATAGCTTAAGGTGAGAGGGTAAAGACTTAAAAAAAGGACCTGTGGGGTAACTTTTCATGTGGAAGCTGGTGCGTGGATGGAATAAGCTACCAGAGGAAGTGGGGAGGCGGGTGTAGTTACAACAATTCAAAGGTATTTGATTAGCTGTTTGAATAGGAAGTGTCTAGAGAGACATGGGCCAAATGCTGACAAATGGAAATAGGTCATATTGGGATATCTGGGCAGTGCAGATGAGTTGGACTGAAGGGTCTGTTTCCATGCTGAATGACTCTATGACTCTGCAATTATGAAACCATGATAAGTATGCTATTTATGAAGATGTATTTTTTGCAATAAAGAACTAATGAAACAATTCATTTGTGGTAAATGTGAATGCAGGGAAATGTATTGGATTTATATTCAAAATATTAGATGTAGTGAAATTGTATGTGTGGATTTGTAAACTTACATATTTCCTCTTTAAGCTTAGATCTTTCATAGTAATTTATAGACCACAGAGTAATAAATCAATTAGTAGTACATTTTAAAACAATAACATTTGTTTTAAAATGTCAGATTCATTAAAAGCACCATGTATTAATTGTTGCAAAAATATTTATCCTCAGCTTTAGAGTCTATGAGTAAATTGAATATTTTAGAACTGAGATTGATGGATTTGTTTCTTAATTGTATAAAGCTATATGGACCTATGGTGGGTAAGTGGAGTTACTATACAAATCCAATATTAAATGGAGGAGCAGGTTTGATAGGTAGAATAGTTTACTGTAGGAATATAGGAATATTATCCTGAGCTGCTTATTATTCCCCAACTAAATTGTCGAGCAAATGACTATATTATATGTATAACGACACATCTTGACAGGTTGTGGAGCCTGCAACAGCATTTTGTTGTTCTCTCCCTGAGTAGAGAAACACTTTATCTGTGTTTGGAGGTCTTCCAGTAACTGGCTTTCATTCCACGCTTGTCAAAAGAGGAAATGTTGTTGTGGTAATTTTTTTTTCACCCTGAACTTCTAAGAGTAATGCAGAAAACTGAAAGTGACGTTGACGCACTCCAGAACCATAAAGGTCTGACCTTCTGACATGAGCGACAGTGACCACAATGCTAAAAGTACACAACTGGCTGTTAAATGTTTTGGGACATTCGGACGTGCAACAGAAATAAAAGATATTTCCACTTTTTTTCTGTTCACCTTGCTGAACCAGTACTGTGGGATCGTTTCTTGCAATAGCTCAAAACCTGGGACTTGTAGGTTAACACGCTGACACTGCATTGCATTTGTATTTGTCTCCTTTCCCCTTGCAACAGGCAGATTATGATTTAGTAAACATGAGCATGAACGTTTTTGATTATTGTCATCAACAGTATTAACCACATTAGTCAGAACAATCCTTAGGTAGCATGCTTTGAATTTCTTCACAGAGAATTGTTGTGATCTGCAATGCATTATCTGAAAAGGTTTTAAATTTAGGATTAGATTCATTTGAATATTCAAAAGGCAATTAGACATACTTGAACAATAATATGCACAGTTATGGGGGAGGTTGAGATGTGGAACTGAATTGGATAACTTTTAAAAGCTTTCACAAGTCAAATGAATTTTCTATGTTGCAAGATTCTATTCAATAATTCAACATAATAATTAACATTTTTATTAACTACTCATATCTTTCACTGTATAAATGCCTAACACAGCTTGCCTTTATACAACACTGTTAACATAGTAATGCATCTCAAAGAGCTTCAACAAAGTATTACCAAACATTGAGCCACAAAAGGAGATATCAGGACTGGTGACCAAAGGTTTGATCAAAGAGTCAAGTTTTAAAAAGGATCTTCTCATTTAGGAGAGGTGCAGAGATTTTTAGGGAGAGAAATTGGCACGGTGTCACAGTGGTTAGCACTGCTGCCTCACAGCGCCAGGGACCTGGGTTCAATTCCCACCTCAGGCGACTGACTGTGTGGAGTTTGCACGTTCTCCCCGTGTCTGCGTGGGTTTCCTTCGGGTGCTCCGGTTTCCTCCCACAGTCCAAAGATGTGCGGGTCAGGTGAATTGGCCATGCTAAATTGGCCTTAGTGTTAGGTAAGGGGTATATGTAGGGGTATGGGTGGGTTGCGCTTCGTCGGGTCGGTGTGGACTTGTTGGGCCGAAGGGCCTGTTTGCACACTGTAAGTAATCTAATCTAATCTGATCAAAAAAAAAATCTGTCCTGGGTAATTGACAGCGCATCTTCAACTGTGAAGGAAAGGAACTGGGGTGTGTGTAATTGACCAGTTCGATGAGGGGGGAGCAGATTCCAGAGGTAAGGGAAACAGGATGTGGAGTGATGTCTATAGTAAACACTTAAAATTAAGAATTTGCTCTACTAGGAGCCAGTATGGTGCATGAGCACAGGGGTGATAGGCGAATGAAACTTAGACAAGTTCGAATGCAGCACAGAACTTAAAAGGTTGGAAGTCAACCAGGAAACTGTCTTGAAACCCTTTAGTTTCAAGGTAAGATAGACATGGTGAGAGTTTCAGGAGCAAATGTACTGGAATGGGAGTGAGGAGGGTGATATTATGGAGGTGAAAGTAGGCAATCTGAATGATGAGTGAACAGCGGATTGGAATCTCAGTCAGGATCAAGTAGGAATCCAAGGTTTTGAACAGTCTGGTTCAACCTCAGTGGTCAGCAGAGGCATGGAGTTGGTAGCCATGAGCAACGTTTGTGTTGGGTTCCAAAGATGATAACTTCACAATAATTAATTAAAGGACCAGAATGATGTAATTTACTTCCATTGATCAACAGTCAAGTTAGACAGTGAATTTCTGAAGTCGTGTAGATGGTACACACTGCTGCTACTGAACATCAGTGATGGAGGGAGTAGTTGCTTGTGGATCAAACAGGCTGCTTTGTCCTGGATGGTGTCAAGCTTCTTGAATGTTGTTGGAGCTGCACCCAACCCGGGCAAGTGGGGAGTATTCCATCACACTCCTGACCTGTTCCTTGCAGATGGTGGACAGGCTATGGGGAATTGGGAAGTGAGTTACTCCCTGTGGTATTCCTAGCCTCAGGTACAATTCTTGGACAAGGTCAGTATATGAGAAATGCTCCCTGAAAATCCCTGTTGTAGAGTTCTCCTGCCTTCCTTTCATCCTCTGAACAGATCAACTTCTCTCTGCAGCCTGTGCTTCCTTTCTCAGTTAGCTTACAGATTCAGAAACACTTATTGTAGCCTCGTTATTGTTGACACATTTAGCATGAGCAGGTCACAAAATTCTCTGCCTTCCTTGTCTGAATGCACCATATAACCATAAGACCTGGAAACACAATCCACAGTTATCCCATGAAGTCAAACACATCTGCAAGTTGGATGGCTGGCCCTTCAGGTGGCACCAATAGACAGTCCCTCTTGCAGCTGAATGCATGTCTGGCTGAGAGTGATTAGCACAGCCACACACTGAAACTGTATGATCCAGATTTCAAGAACAAGTCAGCTGGCTGACTGACTGATATCCCCAGCAGAGTTTGTTAGGTGCACTTCTAAATAAGGACTCAAAGCACTGGATGAGCATTATGGCATGTAATGTTAGAGACGTCATCACATTTATCACACAGATTTTAGTATATGTGCCATACTTTCACAGATTTAGTATTGCAGACAATCAAGGACACAACCAATGACAGCTAACCAGTTAGCTGTCTGAGAGGATTTATTAAAAGTCGATTGTTACTTCTTTATATTTAGCATGGCTAAATCTCGAATGCATTATTCTGATTGTTATAGCAATGAGGTGAAAATCAATTACTCTTAGCATAAATATTGTCCCTGCTTGAAATTATTTTAATAATATTATGTTGGTATTATGTGAGTGAAATTCATCTTGGAATTTGTGAAAAGTACAGCCTGACACATACCCACCCCCCTCCTCTATATGATTATGTTGAGATATGAGAAGGGAAATCTCTGATTAAGCTTTCAATTGGGATACCTTTGCTTCATACATAAGCTAGTCACATCAGCCTCGTTGAAAACCTAATGTCTGAAAGAACAGTTCCAGAGTGCTGATGTCTGGTACTATAACCATTCCAAAGCAAGAATATTATCATTCTTCGGACTGCTTCCATGGAATCACGTGTCCATCGCAGGTGGCTGATGATACCTTGACTCATTGCCTTATCCAAAAGATAGCACCTCTGACTGTGCATTTTTTCTGTACAGCATTAGAAGGTTCAACATGGATATTTGTGCACAAGTCTCTGATCCCACGACCTTCTAACCAAGTGATGATAAAGATATGCATAATAAATGCCAGGAGAAAGTGAGGACTGGAGATCAGTGCTGAAAAATGTGTTGCTGGAAAAGCGCAGCAGGAAAGGCAGCATCAAAGGAACAGGAGGATCGACGTTTCGGGCATAAGCCCTTCTTCCTGAAGAAGGGCTTATGCCCGAAACGTCGATTCTGCTGCTCCTTTGATGCTGCCTGACCTGCCGCACTTTTCCATAATAAATGCCAGCCTTGGCAACAGCACCCAGATACCGAAAGTTAAACACTGGAGAAGACTCATTAGTGAAGGTCATCTAGTTGACTTTCTATTACTGGGGTGTAATTAATTTACTTATTTTACAATGCAATGGTCTATTTTATCACTAGTAATAAATTATCACACAGTAAATTATGCTGCCATTGCATGTCGGATGTGTTTTGCTGTCTTCATGTGTTATGTTTTCTTTCTTTGATTTGATTTATTTGCTGTGAATGCATCAAAAGTCACATGAATGATTTATTCACTCTAATCCTTAACATTTTGAATAAACAGGGGAATTCTTATACTCTGACCAGTAATAACATCAAGTAGCCTTAACCATTAAAAAATTCTGCATCACGTAAGTATTTTCATATTTTTAAAAAACTGATTACTTAATTCCAAATGGTATTCAGAATCTTGAAACTTCTAAAACATGTGAACAGAAATTATAGTCTTTGCTTTAAATACATCTTGGGTAACTTATTCCAAAATTGAAGCTTAAGCAAGAATTCTAACTATCAAGTGGCTGATTGCTATAGCAATAAGATCCCCTGGATCTAGTAAAGTTTCTTGTCTCTATGAACTATCTGTAACAATGGATAACCAATCGAGAAGATAGCTTCGATACGTGTTTGATAGCATATACATTTTCTTTAAGACAGTTTCATCTTCTCTTTGCTGAACTACAATTAGTTTGTCAAAAGTCACCCTGGTTTACATCAGATTTAAATTGGAAATAGCCAATCTGGATGGCACACAAGCAGGTAATCTTAAGGATTATATTCCTTCATAATTATGGTTACTAGTATTAATTCACAATTGTCTTTAAGAAAGTTGGACTAGCATCGTTTTTATTTTTGCAGGCAGGTATATACTTTTTTTTCGTAATTCTATTACATGGAGAGTGACATTACACAGCAGCTGATTTTTTTTCCCCCTCATTGTTGCAATCCTATCAAACAATAGTTTAGCAGATCTCCATAACAACAGATTACAAAACACTCCAGGACTGCTGTACTCACCCTGTAGACTGCAAGAAGCTTTGAGACACAAACACAGTGTTGAGCAAAACCATATAATTTACCAGAACGTCTGCGTGCATGTTTAG
Source organism: Hemiscyllium ocellatum (assembly GCF_020745735.1). Lineage (NCBI taxonomy): Eukaryota > Metazoa > Chordata > Chondrichthyes > Orectolobiformes > Hemiscylliidae > Hemiscyllium > Hemiscyllium ocellatum. The sequence continues at coordinate 17,621,293 of NC_083406.1, forward strand.
ACTGAAGGTGACAAAATTAAACTTATAATGCCTGCTGGCTTCTCGGATATTCTATATTAGAGACAGGCGACAAAGCTGAAACGGACTTCAGACAAGTCAAGTCTGCCTTAAATCTTTATTGGCTTATTGCTTTACACATGCAAGTGTATATGATTAGTGTTGGCCGTGTGGAAGTGAGCACAACGGAATGTCAGAACCAAATTCCAGAGATGTAGGGAAGGTAATTAGAAACACTTGTCCAGCCAGATGGTTCGTAGCTTACAGTCAGCAGCTACAGAATTTGTTAAAACTGGAAAAAAAGTCTCCCTTTTGTTTACAACTTGTCTATGGAAAATGTTGGTATTTTCAGCTTCTGTATTAATCTTTGAAAATATAAAGCACTATTATTGTTATGTTGCAACCATGGCCTGATGCCCACTTTTAAGAAGACCTGCTTGAAATTCCCCACCCCTCCCTCCCAACCCTACACACAAAATGACCATCTGCAAAAATAAATATTGTTAAAAACCACACAACACCAGGTTATAGTCCAACAGGTTTATTTGGAAATACTAGCTTCTGGAGCGCTGCTCCTTCATCAGGTGGTTGTGGAGTATTAGATCATAAGACTCCACAACCACCTGATGAAGGAACAGTGTTCTGAAAGCTAGTGGTTCCAAATAAACCTGTTGGACTATAACCTGGTGTTGTGTGATTTTTAACTTTGTACACCCCAGTCCAATACTGGCGTCTCCAAATCAAAAACAAATAAGAATCTTCAGAATCCCGAAGGCCCATCACCACTTGTTTTAATCAGGAAAATATACTTTATTTATAAACTTATCTCTACATACATACATGGTCACTAAAGCAGTTTGGTTCTGTTCAGTAGCATATGGAGAAACAAACATTGGAGTTTGACTCTTTCCAACAACATTCCAAAGGCATTTCTTACTTTACAAGACCATATTTACATATATTTGAGGGGTGGGGTGTGGGTGTCAGTACCTGAACAGACCACCATTTACTGTTGGCAGAAAGACCTTAAAAGATGGTCATTCCCCACTGTGCCTTGGCAGCAGCTGTCCTAACCTTTCATAGTCCCTCAGCATGTAGTCCTGAACCTTGGAATGTGCTAGTCTGCAACACTCAGTCAAGGTCAGCTCCTTTACAAGACAATTGCATCCCTTAAATGTGTTTAGACTATTCCCCGCAGTCACTGTCTGTGGTGACAAATTCCACATTCTTACCATTCTGCATACAGTTTCTCTTGAAATGCCTAATGGATTTGTTAACAGACAACTTGACAAATTGATACAAGAACTCAGAAAATCAGGTTGGTTGGTGATTGTTTATTTCACATGTATGCAGGAAGAGCCAGTCTTATCATTGTGAAGTGTAAATAACTCTGATGTGTTACAAACACTTCTAAACATTACAACATGCATATTATAATTCCAACAGTTCTCTGCCCAGGTTTTAATCTGTTGTTTATCTACAGTGTTTTGTTAATTCAATCGTGGGATGTGGAGGTTCCTGGGTAGGTCAACATTTGTTGCCTGTCCCAGTTGCCCTTGAGAAGGTGATGGTAAGCTGCCTTCTCGAATTACTGTTGTCTATTTGGCGCAGGTACAATGCAATTAGGGATCGTGAACCTTGATCTCCTGGTCAAGAGGTTCACATGCTACCTCTGCACCACAAGAGCTCATAGACTATATTTGTATTGTCTTGAAGAGAGAGGACTAAGAGGTAATCCAATTTAGATGTTTGTAACAATAAAAAAGATTTGATGAGGTAGATAATGTTCTTGTCTAATGGAGGTAGTCCAAAACGAGAAACAGAATCTTAAAATTAGATTGAAATCATTCAGGAGAAGGAAACACTTCTTCACGTCAAGAGGATTAGAAATTTGGATTCAACTCCCCTAAAATAACTGAGGTTGATATATTTTTGTTGAGCAAAACGATGAGCAATTTTAGAACCAAGATGGATAAATGAAGCTAAGATTCAAATCACAAATGATCACATTGAACAGGTTTGAAGGGCTGAATGATCTTCACCTGTCAGGCTTTATGTCCAGGAACCAAACTGAAAGCACTTTCTTTGTCACTTGTGACCTTACATGATCTCAGTGTTGCCCGATGCCTTTCAATTACTGTTGTCTAATTGCAAGAATTCACCAGTGAACCAAACTTCATGTCACCCTCCAGTTCTTCATCAAGATCTTCTCCACAGTGGGATAGAGTACAAGACTGCACCTCCTCCCCAGCCATGATGGCACCCTATCAAACTGCTCTTACCACCATCCTCCCACACTCTCTCCCACACCATATGCTGTAAAACATCAAAAAATTCAGAAGTACCTCCCCATTGTTGTCTTGGATTCAATTTCAAATGCGGGTAAGGACAGGTAGGATGTGACTCATAGATGGTGAAATCCAGCCTCAGTAACGTCCTTTGAATTTTGTGCTGAAGTCAAACAGACCCCATTTGGTTTTTCAAGGGGCCCTAACCTGTGGTTTGGATGTCATACATTTATGTGAATGTTCTTGAAGGAAGATAAGGTCTGTTTAAGTGTCGTGATCTGAAGTTATTTTCAATCACTCACTCTTCAAACTTGAAAAAAATAAGGCTTGAGCTGTCATTGAGATACAAAAACACCATTGTCAGCAGGACTGTGATGACTGACAGGCAATCCGGTGAGTGCGTTAGAAGTTGAATGATCACCTAATTCATGACTGCACAGAGTTCTTTGTTGAAATTTCCCAAAAGCTGTAAGTGTGTCATTTTGATCATTTGACTAAGTTTCAAAAGCAAAGTTTGATTGACTGATTAAAGAGAGATCATTAAAAGATTAAGTACTTTGGATATGGCGAAACAAAAATGATTTTTTTCAAAAGATTAACCACTTGTGGATCATTAAAATGGGTCTCATTAACAGATTTTTCATGAGTGTATGGGTGAGACCTGTAAAGGAGCTTCTTTTCACATCCACCTAGCTCCTGAGTTCTGATGGTCCTGTATACAAAACACATGGTGCAAGTAATGCATTTAAGAGCTTTGGCAAATGATAACTTCAGGACGCTTACGTAACATTGGGCACCACCAGGAGTGGAACTGAGTTGCACTGAGTTGGATGGTCTTCCATGATCATGTTGATTGGTGGGCTAGGCTTGAAGGGCTGAATGGAGAAAGTGAGGTCTGCAGATGCTGGAGGTCAGAGTTGAAAATGTGTTGCTGGAAAAGCGCAGCAGGTCAGGCAGCATCCAAGAAGCAGGAGATTTGACGTTTTGGGCATAAGCCCTTTTTCATTTCTGAAGAAGGGCTTATGCCCAAAACTTCGAATCTCCTGCTCCTTGGATGCTGCCTGACCTGCTGCGCTTTTCCAGCAACACATTTTCAACTTTGAAGGGCTGAATGGCCTACTCCAGTTTTGATTTTTTTTTATGTTTCTGTGGAAGGCAGAGCCACAACAGAACCACAGAGTGGTCCAACATGGAAGAAGGCCCTTTGGTCCACTGTGCTTGTGGTGTACCTTTGAAAGTGCTATCTAATTAATTCTACTCCACTTGATCTTTTCCCAAAGCCCTGCCAAAATTTCAACCCCAATGTTTTTTGAATCTGATTTAGGGAGTTTAAGGTATATCTTGATAGACACGTGAACAGGAAGATATCAGAGGGATAGAAACCACGCATGAACAATTAGATTAGATTACTTACAGTGTGAAAACAGGCCCTTCGGCCTAACAAGTCCACTCCAACCCGCCGAAGCGCAACCCACCCATACCCCTACATTTACCCCTTACCTAACACTATAGGCAATTTAGCATGGCCAATTCACCTGACCCGCACATCTTTGGACAGTGGGAGGAAACCAGAGCACCCAGAGGAAACCCATGCAGACACGGGGAGAACGTGCAAACTCCACACAGTCAGTCGCCTGAGGTGGGAATAGAACCCAGGCCTCTGGCGCTTTGAGGCAGCAGTGCTGACCACTGTGCCACCATGGTTGCAGGTTTAAATAAGAATTAGGAAACGGCTCTGGCTTGATAGCCTGGAGAGCCTGTTTCTGTGCTGTATTGAATTGAATTAATGATTGGATTGGTGTAAAACAGAAAAGGCTAATGGGTGTAGTCCTTCCAATCTGAAAAAAGTTTTGAGAGGCCTGATATAGAAATAATGTTCTGAGTTATGAAGAAGTCCAAATCCAAAGGCCATCAATATCATAAAATGGAAGAGATTGAATCAGTTAAAAGTTAAATTTTCAGTCTCATTTTAAATGCAAATGTACCGAGAGAGAGAGAGAGAGACAAGGAGTGCAAAAGCTGCAGTATTGACAAGTTAGAGATCAAAAAGAACAGACAATGCTCGTTCAAAACATCCCAGAATCACAGATGCCAGTCTCCACTAAACTCATTTAACTCCACATCATATCAAGGAATGATTGGAAGAAATTGCACTGCAAAGCATACGGACCCTCGGAACATTGTGGAGAGCGTAAGAAGTAGGAGCAGAAATAAGTATTTCAGCCCCGCAATCCCACTCGGCCATTTGATATGATCATGGCTAATCACATCATGGCTTCAACTCCACTTTCTGGTCTGCTCTCCATAACCCGTCAATCCATTATTTAATTAAACAATCATTTAATTAATGAAATAATTAGATAATGTCCATCTCCACCTGAAATTTACTTAGCATCCACCAGACATAATGAATTCCATAGAATCACGACCTTTTGAGAGAAGTAATTCCACTTCACCTATATTTTAAATCTGCTACCTCTTAGTCTAAAACTATCATCTCTCATTCTACATTTCCCCACAAGAGGAAGCATCCTCTATCCATCAACTTTGTCAATCCCTTTAACATCCTATAAATCTCAATTAGGTCTCACCTCTAAAATCGAGAGAGTATTGGCCTAAACTGCTCTCTCTTTCTTCATAAGACAAAACCCCCCTCCTATCTCTGGAACCAAGCAATTGAATGTCCTCTGAACTGCCACGTCACCCCTCCTCAAGTAAGAGGACCAAAACTATATGCAATACTCCAGGTGTAGTCGTACTTGCTGTAGTACCATTTCCCCACTTCTATACACCATTCCTTTGGTAGTAAACACCAAAATTCCAATTAGCTTCCTTAATACCTCCTGTACTTGCATACCACTTTCTGCAATTCACATGAGGACACCAGGTCCCTTTGCACAGAAGATCACTGATGTTTCCCTCCATTCAGATAATAAGTTGTCTTTCTATTCCTCCAACCAAAATAGATAATATCATACTTATCCACATTAAACGCCATCTTCCAAGGGGTGGCACAGTGGCTTGGTGGTTAGCACTGCTACCTCACAGTGCCAGGGATCTGGGTTCATATTCCTGCCTCAGGCGACTGTCTATGTGGAGTTTGCACATGCTCCCTGTGTCTGCGTGGTTTCCTCCAGGTGAACTGGTTTCCTCCACAGTCCAAAGATATGCAGGCCAGGTGAATTGGCCACACTAAATTGCCCTAGTGTTAGGTGCATCAGTCAGGGGTAAATATAGATTATGGGAATGGGTCTGGGTGGGTTAGTCTCTGGAGGGTCAGTATGGACTTGTTGGGCCGAAGAGCTTGTTTCCATACTGTAGGGGATCTAAAAATTAAAATTTTAGTCTAGTCACCCAACTTATCTGTACCCATTTGTAAAGAGTTTACTTTTTCATTGCAACTTAATTTCCCACGTACTATACTGTCATCTGCAAATTTAGCTGTAGTACCTTCTATCACTGCATTCAAGTCATTCATGTAGGCTTCAATTGTCACGTGTACCGAGGCAAAGCTTTGTCTTGCGAGCAATACAGGCAGATCACGTAGTTAAGTAGCATCGATAATTAAATAATAGGTAGCAGCGGCAAAAACAAAAACACAGGTACAGGCAAATTTTAAGAGTTTGTGAGTGTATTCAGTATTTTAACAACAGTAGGGTAGAAACTGTTTCGAAACCGGCTGGTGCGTGTGTTCAGAGGAGCCAAGGGACCATGTGGTACCCGGCTAGTTGCTTCTTCCCAACCAGAAAAAGACCCATTTGTCCCAATTCTCATCAATGTGGACTTGTGCTGCAGTACCTGCTGCGCCCATAGCCAAGCTGTTCGAGTAAAGCAACAACACCGGCATCGACCTGATAACGTGGAAAATTGCCCAGGTAGGCCCTATATACAAAAAGCATAACAAATCCAACCTGGCCAATTATCGCCACACCAGTCTACTCTCGATCATTGGTGCAGTGATGGAAGATATCACCAATAAAGCAACACCTGCCCACTGATGCCCACAGTTTGGATTATGCCACTAAGCTCCTGATTTCATTGTAATTTTGCTGCAAACATGGACAAAGGAGCTGAATTCCAGATATGATGTGAGACTGGTGGCTCTTGACATCAAGGCCATAGTTGATCAAGTGTGGCATCAAAGACCCCGAGCAAAACTGAATTCAATGGGAATTGGGGGAAAATTCTCCACTGGTTGGAGTGAAACCTGGCACAAAGGAAGATGATTGTGATTGTTATAGATCAGTCATCTCAGTTCCAGGACATCTCTGCAGAGATTCCTCAGCCCAAACATTTTCAGCTGCTTCATCAAAGACCTGCCCTCCATCATAAAAGCAGAAGTGGGGATATTCAAAGACAATTGCACAATGGGATATTCAAGGACAATTGCACAATGTTCAGCACCATTTGCAACTTCTCAGATACCGAAGTAGACTACATCCAAATATAACAAGCTCTGGACAATATCCAGATTTAGGCTGAAAATGGGAAGTAACATTCACGCTACACTAATGTCAAGCAATGGCTGTCTCCAATAATAGACAACCTAACCATCACTCCTTGACAATCAATAGTGTCGCTACTGCTGAATACTGCGCTATCAACATCCCGAGGGTTACTATTGATGAGAACCTGAACTGGACAAGCCAATGTAAGTGTAATGGCTACAACAGCGGGTCATAAGCTTGGACTCTTGCAAAAGCCTGTCCGCTATCAGTAAGGTATAAGTCAGGAGTATCATGGGTTGTTCCCCTTTAACCCGGATGAATGCACTCCCAACAAATGTCAAGAAGCTTGACACCATCCAGGTCTAAGCAGCTCACTTGAATGGCACAACATCCGCCACTAATGCTCAGTAGCAGCAGTGTGTATAAGCTACAAAAGCAGCAAATATATGGGAGCGTCACCACTTGCAAGTTTCCCTCCAGGTCTTATACCATTCTGACTTTGAAATACATTGCCATATCTTTAATGCTGCTTGATCAAACTCCCAGGTCTTCCTCCCTAACAACATTGTAGGTGTACCTGCACCAATTGTACTGTAGTGGTTCAAGAAGGTAGCTCACCTTCTCAAGGGCAACTGGGGATAAGCAATAAATGCTGGAGCTGCCAGAGATGTCTACATCCCACGAGTGAATGTTAAAAACAAACTGTGAGTAAACAGCAGATCAGGAATCTGGACAGAGAAGAGTTTAAATTATAATATGTATGTTGTAATGGTTAGCATAAAGTTTAAAAGTGTCTGTAACGCACCAGAGTTACTTACATTTCACAGTAATAAGACTGGCTCTCCCTGCATAAGTATGAAATAGACAATTAACCAGATTTTCTGAGTCCTTGCATCAATTTGTGAAGTTATCCAGTAACACATCCATTAGGCATTTCAGCAGAAATTGTTTGCAGAGTGGCAAGAATGTGGAACTTGTCACCACAGAGAGTGACTGTGGGGAATAGTCTAGACATATTTAAGGGGCGCAATTGTAATTCTAAGCATACATTTCCACCATCCTAACAGATAATGCATTTCAGCATACAAGTTACTGTGGTCAAAAGAAAACAGTCTTATAGGTAGAGGTCTTTTGGCACTAATCTTATACTCAATGTATAAATTTTATGCTCTGATTAAATTATCTATTAGTTGTGCTCTTTTATAAAGGGAACACTGGTGGGTGGATCACCAGTAGGTGCCACCTCAAACTTTCACAAATTGTTCAGAGATGTAATTACACACCTCTGGAGCAGGGAAGGGTTGAACCCAGATCTCCTGGCTCACTCATGCTGCCCCAGAAGGGGCCCCTAAAACCCAACCTTCTACAGATTTGGGAGCAGCACCAGGTGAGTTTCTGGCACTTTCACCTGCTTTCATCGGAAGTCCCGCCTCCTCCCAGTAGAAGGCTCTGCACTTCCGGTACCAAGGTCGCTAATAGAATTAGTGGAGGAAAAAAAATTGCAGAATTTCAAGCAGCCTTTTTTTTTGTTGTTGTTGTTTTTGTTTAAAACCGCGTTAATCGGAAAGCAAGTGGCGACTGACAGTGTCATCCAGCTGTTTCAGGTCAATTTCATTTGAAGAGATTCTTGTCTTTGCATTGGATTTAGTGTCAAATTGAAACCTTCCAAATAAATCTCTGGGAGATTGCACAAGATCAGACAGAAGGTTGGTCCTTATTTTTCAAACTGCGATGTTTTGTTTTGTTGAAATCGGTGCAAAAGCCGTTAAAGGCTGCAGCATTACGAATGCAGATGACAAAAGGTGAATTTGCCGTTGGAGATGCTCAGATTTAAAGGGCCGTTGCCATGGTTGCATCATTTAAAGCAAGTGAGGATAGGTTTAAATCAGGCCGAAGGAAAGCTGTTTACTTTAGGTGTCGTTCGCAAATTAGATCGTTTGCACATTCATCAGTGTAATAATTTGACATCCTTTTGTACCTACATTTAAAAAAGAGGCTGGGTCTTCAGTCAGTATAAATAGAATTTTTTTTGGAGTATTGGGATTTATTTTCTTCATACAAAGCTCCATGTTTTTTCTGCTCTGAGCTAGCTATCAAGAGAAGTCATTTTAATTCATGTACTCTTGTGAAAATAGATGGAGTGCCAAAATTGATCTGCTGAGATTTTGTGATCTCCAGACTTGGGCCATCCTAAACCTCTCTCAGACTGCCCACCCACATTCTGTCACCCCAGATTTTGAGCTTCTTCAAACTCTGCTGCCTCTATCCTAACTCACCCCAAGCCTTGTTCACCCATCACCCCTATAGGATGCCAGTGCAGCAGTGTCACAATATTAAATCCTTATCCTTGTTTCCAGATCCCTTTGTGTGTCACCCCTTCCTATCTCTGTCTTGCCCTTGTGCCCATAAAGCCCTTCAGATCACACTGTTTCTGCAGTTCTGACCTCTTGTGCATCTTGGATTCTAAATCGCTGAGCCATCAGTGACACCTTCTGCTGTCAAGTTTTTGGTCACTTATCCGAATCCAACTTTATGAGGCTCACTTTTAAATTTTGTTTGATACCTCTCCTGTGAGATGCCTAAATATTTTACTCCTCCTGAAAAAGGCACCTTTTTCTAAGGCTTTTCATCTTGCACTTGTTAGTATAATCTGCAAGAAATGCCAATGTAAAGTGGAACAACGTTTTTACACTGCATGAGTATAGCATGTTGATTGGCTGGCAAGTGGATTGCAATCAGTAGAGGCTTTACCAGGCAGAATGCACCAGGTAGATGATGATTTACAGTTAACTGCCAAGCTTTGATAAAGCACCCTAGCCTGCTGGAGTCCACTTGTCAATTAATCAGCACTCACTTCACTTACAGTAAAAAAGGTTTTCCCTTTTTAAATTGGCATTCTTGAGTATTGTCCGAATGAGTGTGTGATGGAAATATTTGACAAAACATTTTCATCAATGTATGTTTTCTCCAACCAAAAGACCATGTTAAAGATGCTATATATTTAGCCTTTCAAGCCTTCTTCACGAATTCATTAGATTTGGTGGATTATAATCTCAAACCCAACTCCTACCTCCCCTGATAACCACTCAACCCCTTGCTTACAACTAATCTGTACACCTAATTGTTAAAAAAATTCAAGGACTCTTCTTCCAACACCTTTCAGGAAGAGAGTTCCAAAGACATTTAAATCCCCTGACAGAAAGTTTTGCTTCATTAGTTTCAAATAAATGGACCTCCACTTTTTAAACACTGACCCCCTAGTTCTAGATTGTACCATAAGGTGAAACATCCTTTCCACATTTACCCTGTCAGGATAGATCAGGATCTAGTAGGGTTTAATCAAGCTTGACCTCCAAACTTCACCGGATATAAGCTTAGTCTGTCCAACCTTTCCTGATAAAAAACTGACGTATTCCAAGTATTATTCCAATATTCCATTTTAGGCAGCACGGTGGCTCAGTAGTTAGCACTGCTTCCTCACAGCGCCAGGGATCCAGGTTCGATTCCCGCCTCTGCCGACTGTGTGGAGTTTGCACATTCTCCCTGCATCTGCCTGCGTGTGCTCTGGTTTCCTCCCACAATCTAAAAAGATGCTCAGGTCAGGTGAATTGGCCATGCTAAATTGTCCATCGTGTGAGATGCATTAATCAGGGGTAAATGTAAGGTAGGGGAATGAGTCTGGGTGGGTTACTCTTTGGAGGGTCAGTATGGACTTGTTGGGCCAAAGGGCCTATTTCCATACTGTAGGGAATCTAATCTAAGCCTTCTCTGAAATTCCTCCACTGCATTTAAATCCTTCCTTAAATAAAGATACTGATATTGCACAGAGCAGTTCAGATATGGTCTCACCAAAACCCATGTAACTGAAGCATAATGTGCCTAATTTTATATTCCATTTGTAACAATAAATGATAATTCCATTCCTAATTACTTGCAGTGCCTGATATTCTAGTCTTTTATACTTCATGTATTAAGTGACCCAGATCCTTCCATATCTTAAAGCTTTGCAATTTATTGCCGTTTAGATCATCTGATTTTTTCCCCTGCCAAAATTAACAATTTCATATTTACCCACATTGTACTCCATTTGTGATATCTTTGTTTACTCCTTTAACTCTGTCTATTGTATATCTTTAGTAATCTTGTCAACTTCACAACTTACTTTTGATTTGAATTTGATGTGATTTATTTGTTGTCACGTGTACCTAAGTGCAGTGAAAAGCTTTGCTTATGAGCAGCTCATGCAGATCATAGTAAGCAAGGACTTGCAGATCATAGGGTGAAAAAACATTCAGAGGCAGACAGGTTACATCGCTCAGGATATGCACTAGGCAAGATCAACATTAGCAAGTTCAATAATATTTTGTGGAGAGTCTGTTCGTCAGTCTAATAATTGGCGGGATGAAGCTGCTCCTGAATATGTGTGTGTGTGTGTGTGTGTGTGTGTGTGTGTGTGTTCGTGTTCAGGATTCTATATCTTCTGCCTGACGGAAGAGGTTGTAGGAGATCATTACTGGGATGTAATGGGTCTTTGATGATGTTGGCAGCCTTTCCGCAGCAGGGACCCATGTAAATGGAGTCCATGGATGGGAGGTTGGCTTCCATGATGGTCTGGGCAGTGCACACCACCTTCTATAGTTTCTTATGGTCCTGGGCAGAGCAGTTGTCATACCAGGCTGTTATGCACCCAGATAGTTTGCTTTCAATGCTGCATCTGAAAAAGTTGGTGAGGGACGTTGTGGACATACCAAACTTCCTAAGCAGCCTGAAGAAGAAAGGTGTTGTTCTGCCTTCTTCATTGTCGCAGCTACATTTTCTACTTACCTTTGTGTCATCAGCAAATTTGGCAAACATCTTCCGTGTCTTCATCCATGTCATTCATATAAATTGTATGTATTAATTACAGTACAGCCATCAGTTCCCCCTGTTCACAGCACATCCAATGTCCTCATAGACCTGAGGTAGATTGGTTAAATGCAACTTCCCTTTTAGTCTTCCTGGCAAAGTGGACAAGTACAGATTTTGTTATGTTGTGCTCCCAACCCCTATATTTTTGCTGAATCAGCAAACCGATCTAGATTCCTTTGCAGACACTTTGTCCTATTTTTATGTTACTCCATGTCACCAGCAAATTTAGCAACCTTCCACGTGGGCCTTTTGTTCAGGTCATGGGTACATATTGTGAATAAGTGACATTCCAGAACAAGCTGATGGGTGAGATAGAAACTGGGGGAGGGGCTCTTTGGGGTGAGGAATGTTGGAGTTCAATAAGAGTCACTGAGGGGGTTTGGTTCTGGAGCTAACCAATAGTTAGGCAAGTTTTTTTTCTCTCTTGATGTTTTCAACTATCCAGGTAAGTACAATGCAACTGGAGTGTTTGCAGCAAGTACCAAGTGGATCTTATCGACTATGAGATCTTCGATTGGGGTTGTTACCCTGGGGCCAATCAGGGAGCTCTGTCTGACAGAGATAAACAGGAGATTCCTTGTGTCTTTCACCGTCTCTCACACCTGCATCCACACACACATGGGTCCTGGGGAAAAAATAAACAGGAGTGTCAGAGGTTCTGTTCACCCTGAGAGCTGGGTCTGAGGGAACTGGATCAGTGTCAAGGACTCTCCACATGTAAATTAAGGGTAGCTTGGTGATGGGATACTGGCCTCTGTGGCGTAAAAAAACAGGAGAGTACTTGTGTCTTTCACTGTGTCTCACACATGCACACACACAACATGGGTGTGGGGAAAAATAAATATATAGGAGTGTCAGAGGTTCTGTTCACCCTGGGAGCTGGCTCTGAGGGAACTGGGTCAGTGTCTTTCAATGACTTTCCACATGTGAATAAAGGATGACTTGGTGACGGGATCCTGGCCTCTGTGGAGTTAGTTCATCTGTCATATCACTTCTTATCCTGACCTTCTCCAGGGAAAACAGCCCCAACTTTTCTAGTCCAGCTTCATAACTGAAGTTTCTTATCACTGGAAGCATTAAAAAAAAGGAGATTCCTTGTGTCTTTCACTGTGTCTCACACCTGCGCACACAACATGGGTGCTGGGAGAAAAATAAGCAGTACCGCAGTTAGATGGTAGTGTGGGGGTAAAAAAAAGAAATAAAGTTTTTTAAAAAGTTAGACCGGAGTGGTGATGGGATACCGGCCTCTGTGGAAAAAAAAGGAGTGTTAGGCTGATAGCTGGCTCTGAGAGAGCTGGATCAGTGTCAAACAAAAAATTAAACAGGATTTTCAAACAGTCTCCTCATTCTAGGGACCAGCTCTGAGCTGGCTGGTCAGAGTCCATGTACTGTGCCCATATAAATAAAGGGTGACTTGGTGATGGAGTACTGGCCTTTGTGCAGTTATTGTAGAGACTGTCTAATATCTCTGACTCTAACGCAGCAAAATATCTCTGATGATCTGGAGACCAGAAGCTTTGGGCTATATATTAGATTAGATTAGATTAGATTAGATTTTTTTTTTAGATTAGATTTTTACAGTGTGGAAACAGGCCCTTCGGCCCAACAAGTCCACACCGACCCGCCGAAGCGCAACCCACCCATACCCCTACATATACCCCTTACCTAACACTATGGGCAATTTAGCATGACCAATTCACCTGACCCGCACATCTTTTGGAGGGTGGGAGGAAACCGGAGCACCCGGAGGAAACCCACGCAGACACGGGGAGAACGTGCAAACTCCACACAGTCAGTCGCCTGAGGCGGGAATTGAACCCAGGTCCCTGGCGCTGTGAGGCAGCAGTGCTAACCACTGTGCCACCGTGCCGCCCCTGACTATATATATTTACCTGACTATTATTTTTATGTTGACAGAATTCTTTTCTTGAAAAACCTTGATTTCAAAGATGTTGAAACGGAAGCAAAGTTCAAGAGTAGAGAGTCAGCCTGTTACAGACTTTGGACCTGATGAGATGCTTACAGACAATGCTGATATTTTGTGGATCAATAAGCCGGTAAGTTACATTTGTGGTGGAAGTCTGACAAATATTTTGATATAAAAGTCTCCAAATGTTCTCCTCCCCTTCCTCATGTCCTCCATAAGCATGTGTTCATCCAAAACTGCTCCCTGTGTCCCAACGTTCCAGGTGTCTCACTCACTCGTTCCTCCTGTGCTCATGGTCTTGTATTGGGCCCAGTCTAGCTACATTCTGATTTGAATTCTTAGTTTTTCTTGTTTTCAAATCCCTCCATGGCCTTCCTATCTCCCTAATTTCCTTCAGCTCTAAAACCTTGAATACCTCTGTGATCCTCCAATTCTAGAAAATCCCTGATTTTAATCTATCCTCGGTTGTTGACTGTACTTTCAACTGTTAATACCCTAAGGTCTGGAAATTCCTCCTTAAACTCTCCAACTTCCTACCTATCTCTCCTTCTTTAAGGTACTCTGTAGAACTTGTCTTTAGGAGCAAGCTTTTGCTTACCTGTCCTAATGTTCCTTTCTCTGGCTCATTGACACTTTTTAAAATCAATAACATGAATGTTTAACACTTTGGCATGCTTTTCTATATTAAAGATGCTGTAGAAATACCACTTAGAGTCAACGTGTAGTACAGTATGGAAACAGATCCTTCAGCCCAACTCATCCATAAACTGAACAAGTCCCATTTGCCTGCATTTGGCCCATATCCCTCTAAACTCTTCCTAGTCATACACCCATCCAGATGCCTTTTAAATGACATAATTGCACCTGTCTCCACCACTTCCTCTGGCAGCTCATTCCATACACATACCACCATCTGTGTGATAAAGTTGCCCCTTTAAATCTTTTCCTCTCACCTTAAACCTATTCCCTCTAGCTTGGACTCCCCTACCCTGAGGGAAAATATCTTAGCTATTCACTTTATCTATGCCCCTCACGATTTTATAAATCTCTATAAGGTCACATCTCAGAGGAAGTTCCAGCCTATCCTTTCTCACTCAACCCTTCCAGTCTCAGTAACTTCCTTGTAAACCTTTATTTGCACCCTCGCCAGCTGAATAACATGTTTCCTTTAGCAGAGTGACCAGAATCGTATGAGGAAAGGCTGAGGCACTTGGGCCTGTTCTCATTGGAGAAAAGAAGGTTTAGGGGAGATTTGATAGAGGTGTATAAGATGATTAGGGGTTTAGATAGGGTAGACACTGAGAACCTTTTACCGCTAATGGAGTCAGCTGTTACTAGGGGACACAGCTTTAAATTAAGGGGTGGTAGGTATAGGACAGATGTTAGGGGTAGATTCTTTACGCAGCGGGTTGTGAGTTCATGGAATGCCCTGCCAGTAGCAGTGGTGAACTCTCCCTCTTTATGGTCATTTAAGCAGGCATTGGATAGGCATATGGAAGTTATTGGGCTAGTGTAGGTTAGGTAGGATTTGGTTGGCGCAACTTCGAGGGCCGAAGGGCCTGTACTGCGCTGTATTTTTCTATGTTCTATGTTCTATGTAATTGTATGCAGTACTCCAAATGTGGTCTTAGCAATGTCTGGTACAGCCATAAAATGATGTCCCAACTGCTGTTCTCAATACTTTGACTGATGAAGTTGTTGTTTTCTTGCCAATATTGTACAAGGCACTAATCAGACCACAGCTGAAATACTGTGAACAGTTTTGGTCCCTTATCTAAGGAAATATGGATTGACATTGGAGGCAATCCAAGGAAGATTCACTAGGCCAGCCCTACTAGGCTTTGGGTATGGAGGAACTGTCTTATGAGGAGCGGTTGGGGCTTATAATCATTGAAATTTAGATAAATGAGAGCAACTTTATTGAAATATACAAGATTCTGAAGGGATTTGGTAATTGTGCAGAGATTGTTTCTCCCTATGGGAGAGTAAAGGACTAGAAGGCATCATCTCAAAGGGTTGCTCATTTTTATTTTTATTTACTCATGGGATATGGGCATCACTGAGACAACATTTATTGCGTCTCTAAATACCCTTGAGGTGGTGATGGTGAGCTGTCTTCTTGAACTGCTGCAGTCCATGTGCGGCAGGTAGATCTACAATGACTGGAGGGTATTCCAGGATTTTGACCCAGTGACAGTGAAGGAACAGCAATGTATTTCCAAGTCAGGACGATGTACTTAGGAGGGAGCTTGGAGGTGACAGTGTTCCCATGTAACTGATGCCCTTGTCCTTCTAGATTAAGGGCATGTGGGTTTGGAAGATTCTTTCTAAGGAGCTTTGATGAATTTCTGCAGTGCATCCTTTGGATGCTACACACTGCTGCTACTAAGCATTGGCATGGATGTGAATATGATGTCAGTCAAGTGGACTGCTTTGTCCTGGATAGTGTCAAGCTTCTTGAGTGTTGTTGGAGTGGCACTCATCTAGGAGAGGAGAGTATTCCATCAAACTCCCGACTTTTACCTTGCGGATGGTGGAAAGATTTTGAGAAGTCAGGAGTTGACTCACTTACTGCTGGATTTTAAGCCTCTGACCTGTCTTGTAACCACTTTATTTATAAAGTGTAGAAGGAGCAGAGACGTTATGATAGCATATTCAATTCTTAGGGGATGTTTAGATGTTGAGTGTTTGTTTCTCTATGGTTGAAAATCTAGAACTATGAGTCACTGTTTTAAGATAAAGGGTCAGCCATTTTGGACTGAGATGAGCATAAATTTTGTTCTTCAAAGATTTGTGATTTTTTGGAATACTCGATCCAGAGAAGGAGATGTGGATGC
Organism: Hemiscyllium ocellatum; assembly: GCF_020745735.1. NCBI lineage: Eukaryota > Metazoa > Chordata > Chondrichthyes > Orectolobiformes > Hemiscylliidae > Hemiscyllium > Hemiscyllium ocellatum. Next base: position 17,637,698 of record NC_083406.1, read on the forward strand.
TCAGTCATTAAGTACAAGAGAGGTTGATGGAATTTTCAATACAAAGGCAGTAATGGGAGTTGGATTTGAGGTTCCGGATCAATCATGTGGTTTTTGACTGTCCTTTAGAATCAAGAATGATGTCTATCCAGCTAAACAAGTCCTCACATGCCTGAGAAGCCCAGTTCTGATTTTATTGAATGTGGAGCAGGTTCATGGGGCTGAATGGCCTACTTCTACCCTTTTTCATATGTTCAAAGTGTTACAGCCAATGAAGTGCTTCATGAAGTGTAGCTATTGTTGTAATGTGGGAAAATACTGCAGACATTTCATACAATGTTCATCAAGATCCCACAATGAGGTAGATGAAATAAAGAAGTTCTGACAAAATGCCAGTGAAATGCTGTTATTCTCTCCTTAGACACCTGCAGATGTTTCCTGTGATTTTATTTCAGACTTCCAGTTTCCACTCTTGATTTGATATGATAAATGACCAGATACTTTGTTTTTATTCACATCAGTTGATGGATAAATGGGAACCCATGACATGGAGGAGAATCCCAATTTTCTCATTCAAAATAATGGAGTGGGATCTTTTATATCCAACTGAGAGGGCAGACCAGGCTCTTGGTTTTACTGAAAGGTATATTACAACTTCAGTGGGATACTTGACTCCATTGGAAGAACATGTCCCAATTTACTGCAGCTCCATGTCAAACCTGTGTAGCTCGGTAAGGAGGAATTCTTTTTTAACCAGAAGTGGTGAATTTTTGTAATTTTATCATAGATGTTGGGTTGTTAAGTATAATCAAGTTGAGATAGACATGTTGAATCAGTAAAGGAAGTGAGGGTTATGGGAATAAAGCTAGCAAAGTAGAATTGAGGAAATATTAAATCAGCCATAATTTTGTTGAATGGTGGAACAGACTCAGTGGGCTAAATGGCTTAATATTATCCCTATGCCTTATGAGTAAAAAGTGAGGTCTGCAGATGCTGGAGATCAGAGCTGAAAATGTGTTGCTGGTTAAAGCGCAGCAGGTCAGGCAGCATCCAAGGAACAGGAAATTCGACGTTTCGGGCAAAAGCCTTTATGAATTCCTGATGAAGGGCTTATGCCCGAAACGTCGAATTTCCTGTTCCTTGGATGCTGCCTGACCTGCTGCCCTTTAACCAGCAACACATTTTCACCTATGCCTTATGGTTTTGTATTGGCAGTTAATGTAGTGCTAAAAAAAACAAACTAAGTGTTGGACCGAAGGGTCTGTTTCCGTGCTGGACATCTCTATGACTCTATGATTCTGCTCCAAGTATTTCTGTATGTGTCACCTATTTTCTTTCCCTCTGCTTTGGCCCGTGGTATTTATGAGCCATCTCAGGTTTCAGTCCAGCCTTTCAATCAGTTTTAAATCCCCGAGGAGGTAGTGAGGACTGCAGATGCTGGAGAGTAGAGTCGAAAAGTGTGGCACCGGAAAAGCACAGCAGATCAAGCAGCATCCAAGGAGCAGGAGAACCAATGTTTGTGCATACACCCTTCACTCCTGCTCCTCAGATGCTACCTGACCTGCTGTGCTTTTCCAGGGCCACACTTTTCAACTTTAAATCTCCCCTGTCACTCGCATTCCCTGCTTTACCTGACATGATGGCCACCGTAGTTATCCACTTGTTTCTCGAACTAGGGAATCATTGTGAATCTTCTCAGATTACTAACAGAGAAAATAGCTGGAAAAATTCAGCAGGTCAGGCAGCATCTATGGAGACAAAGCCGAGTTAACGTTTGGGTTCAGCGACCCTTCCTCGGCACTGATTGTAGCTCGGAAAAGGTTATGCTCAAAGGTATAGGGAGAGGAGGAAGGAAGAAGCAATAAGGTAGTGATGGAGCCCAGAGAGAGAAAACCTGTTGGGCAAACAAAGCAGTGGATAAACGTCAGCCTGGGAGAACGAATATCTGCTTAGTGGCTGACAATGAATTGTGTGTGGTAGCAGCCCCTGTGATAACAAGGCCCGGTGTGTGAGGGTTGGGCTAAGTAGAGGGGAGAAAGTGTTCAAGCGCTAAAATATTGAATTCAGTATTGAGTCCTGAAGGCTGGAGGGTTCTCGAGTAGAAAATGAGAGGCTGTTCTTCCAGCTTGCACTGAGCTTCACTGGAAATTAATTTCTCAAGTCTCAGATTAGGCCTCACTCGCTATATTGTGTCCAATTCTGGGCACCATATTTTAGAAAAGGATGACAAGGCACTGGCAAGTTTGCAGAGGAGATTTACTGGAATGGAGGAACTGGAGATTGTTCTCCTGAGAGCAGAGAAGGTTCAGGGGAAATGTAATGGTGCTGTTCCAATGCATGAATTGGAAATGCCAGTGTTGGACTGGAGTGGACAAAGTTAAAAATCACACAACACCCGGCTATAGTTCAACAGGTTTAATTGGAAACACTAGCTTTCGGAGCGACGCTCCTTCATCAGGTGGTTGATCTGATGAAGGAGCAGCGCTTCGAAAGCGAGTGCTTCCATTTAAACCTGTTGGACTATAACCCGGTGTTGTGTGATTTTTAACCAAAGTCATGAAGAGTTTTGATTAAGTTGGTGGGTAGAAACCGTTTTCAGTGTCAAGTCGGTTGGTAACCATAGCTTGCAAATTTAAAATGATTCATATTGGAACCTCATATGAAAGGAGAAGAGCTTGTTTCACACTAATTGTTATGATCTAGAAACATTAGCAGAATTATATAATCAGGTTCTACAGGAACTTTCCAAAGGTGCACATACTTGAGGAGGGCAATTGGGAGAGGGCAGATTTTAGGGGCATGGAGGAGAAAACCAAAGTGTGTCACAAAATTGGACAGTTCTTTCAAAACGCTGCCACAGACATAATGAGCTTAATTGTTGATTTCTGAATTGTAAAGTTCTCTGATTCTGCAAATTAACGCCGTTATTCATAAAATCCCTACATTGTGGAAGCAGGCTGTTCAGCCGAGCATGTTCACACCAACCGATGGAAGACCATCCCACCCCAGCCCAAGCCTTATAACCCCAAGGCTAATCCACCTAACCTGCACATCCCTGGACACTTTGGGGCAATTTATCCTGCCTATTCCACACATCCTTGAGCTGTGGGAGGAAACCCACGCAGACATGGGGAGAATATGAAACTCTGCACAGAAAAGGCATCTGGACGGATATATAGATAGGAAGGGTCTAGAAGGATATGGGCCAGGTGCTGGCAAATAGGACCAGGTTAATTGAGGATAGCTAGTTGGCATGGACAGGTTGGACCAAAAGATCTGTTTCCATGCTGTACTTCTGTGACAAGGCTGGAAACAAACCTGGGTCCCTGGTACTGTGAGGTAGTGATGCTATGCACTGAGTTCCTGTACATCCTTGATCTCATTTGCTATGAGACCATCTCCCCAAGCTCTAATCATGTAGAAATCTCTCTCTGCTTTGTTTCTGATGGAATGAAGATGTCATCAGAATCGTGGCCTAATTTTTTTCCATAAATGATCCACGTCACATGTTCTCAGTAAATCAGAGTGAAACAATTGAAAAGGAGCCCATTCAGTCCAGGGTGCTTTGAATGAAATGCTCCAGCAACCTTCAGTGGGAAAGCTCTGCCAAATTATGAAATGCTTAAAAGGATAATAGTTATCCAATTCTTAATATCATCTCCTCGACCTGAGAAACTAGTCATTGTTCTCTATCTCAATGACCACAGGTTTTTGTGATCGTCTAATCTTTTTAGGATCCTAATAGTCTGAGGTGAACTTGCAAGCCAGCACTGTGGCATCATCTGGTCCCATAGGAATGTTTTTGATTAATTAATTGCCATCAAAGCAGACATCAGCTGACAATGATTCTTCTGTCAATACTTTTAAGTATTGATCTGAAATCTATTAGTTGAGAATTATAAAACAATCAAGTAGGAAATGTGGACATTATGTTATAGCTCCTCCTTCTGGTTATTAAACAGCATTACACAGGGTTTACAACACAGAAACAGGCCATTCAGCCCAACTGGTCCAGGCTGATGTTCATGTTTTATGTGAACTGCTTTTGTCCTTCTACATCTCATTAACATAACCTCCTATTCCTTGCTTTTGAATGTGTTTGTCTAGTTTACCCCAAATACATTTTATGATGTTGTGATCTTCTTGCAATATATGCCCATGTTAATTCTTTTTTAAATCCTCTGTCTTAATTTCCAAACTGAAACATCATTTTATACTGCCGTAACTTAGTACGTGAAGGTCAATGCATTTTTGACAGATTCCTCAGTCTTTATTACAACTGAACCATCCAAGTAATTGTTTATCCATACAAAGGAATTGGAAGCAGGAGACAGGAACAAGCCAATCTGCCCCGTTGAGCCTGCTCCATCATTTGATAAGATTCTAGTTGAATGTGTGTTCAACTCTTCTTTCCTCTTTCTCCCACTAATACTCTAGACACCCTTGTCCATCAAAAATCTGTCTATTGCATCCTTAAAAATATTCAACAATCCGATCGCCACTGCTTTCTGGGAAAGAGAATTTCACAAACTAAAGACTGTGTCTGAGAAAATATTTTTCCTCTGAATTAAAAGGAGGCCCCTTAAGTTGACTCTGCCAATTCTAGTCTCTTCCAAACAGGAAAGGGTTTCAAAGAAAATGGAGCGTAAAAGTCAGGAACTTTTGCTGAAAAGCTATGCAAGGAGCTGGTCAAATCACAGCTGAGAAACTGAAGTTTTGCTCCCTTATCTAAGGAAAGAAGCATTGACATTTGAGGGGAAGCAATCCAAACAAGGTTCACAAGACTAATTCTGGGTCTGGAGGGACTGTCCTGTGAGGAGAGTTGGAGCTTGTACTCATTGGAGCTTAGGATGAGAGGCAACTTTATTGAAATATACAAGATTCTGAGGGGAAAATCTGAAAAATGTGTTGCTGGAAAAGCGCAGCAGGTCAGGCAGCATCCAAGGAGCAGGAGAATCGACGTTTCGGGCATAAGCCCTTCTTCAAGATTCTGAGGGGACTTGACAGGGTCAATTTGGAAAGGTTGTTTCTCCTTATGGGAGACTCTGGGACAAGAGGACAGGAGCATTCCCTACCTCAACGAGTAGTGATTCAATGGAATTCTTTACCACGGAGGACTGTGGAGGCTGGGTAATTAACCAGATTCAATCGTGAAATGGGCAGATTTGTAATTACTAAGGGAATCACAGGGTTATGGGGAAAAGGCAGGAGCATGGAGTTGAAGATGATCAGATCAGCCATGATCTCATTGAATAGTGGAGCAGACTCAATGGGATGAATGGCCAGCTTCTGCTCACATGTCTCATGGTCTTATACACGCTCTTAGCTTTCACCCCAACAAGTCCCCTCAAGACCAACTTGGCTTGAATAAGATCATCTCTCATTCCTGGGAACTCCAATGGCTCACTCTTCATCCCTGCCTCATAAGAAAACTGCTTTTTCCTAGGTATCAGTCAAGTGAATCATGTTTGCATCGCTTATAATGCAATTATATCTTTTTAACTGTGGGAATCAAAACTGTACACAGTACTCCAGATCTGTTATCACCAATGTCCTGTAGCTACAGCAACATGTCACTTTTTGTTTGTAATCCATGCCTCTTCTAATAAATGACAACATTCATTCTATTTGCCTTTCCAATCGCTTACTGTCTCTGTACATTGTGATTTATGTACCAGAATATCCAAATCCCTCTGTATTGTGGAATTTTGCATTCTCCACTTGGATAATATGCTGCTTTTCTATGTATGCTGCCTGTATTGCTCGAAAGACAAAGCTTTTCACTTTGCCTCGGTACACGTGACAATAAATTCAATTCAATTCAATTCCCTGCCCTTGTCAAATGAGGGAAGTTTATAATTTCCCACATTATACTCCATCTACCAAATTTTGTACACTGACTAAATATGTCTATATCCCTTTGTCCTCTTGAAACTTACTTTCCTGCCAATTTTTGTGTCATCAGCAATTTAGCACATTCCATCCCTTTGTGCAGGTAATTGATATAAATTATAAATTGCTGAAGCCTCAGCAGAGATTCTTGTGGCACTCCACTGGTTGGTTGCTATAAACCTGAAAATAATCCATTTATCCTTACTCTGTTTCTTGTTATCTACCTAACATCTCATGCATTTCCCCTTACACCACAAGCTGCAATTTCTATAGTAGATTTGATATCTTTATGCCTTTTGGAAATCCAAATGTACAGTTTCCCTTTCAACTGCATTGCTTGATATTTCCCTCAATTCTGAAATCTGAACAATCTCTTTCCTAAGCTTTTAGCTTAAGCTAGAATGTACTGTCTTTAAATGTACTGAATGCAAATTCGATATTGCTGTTAAAAGACAGTACTTGGATATATACTTAAAGAAAGCAAATCACAGATGGAGACCATTCAGCCCGTTCTGCTGGTTCTTTGAATGAGTTGTCACCAGTACAGCTATCAACAGCACCTGCTCAGCAATAACCTGCTCAGTGATGCCAAGTTTGGGTTTCACCAGGGCCACTCAGCTCCTGAACTCATTACAGCCTTGGTTCAACATGGACAAAAGAGCTGAATTTCAGAGGGGAGGTGAGAGTAACAGACCTTGACATCCAAGGTTGCATTTGATGGAATGTGACACCGAGGAACCCTAGCAAAACTGTATTCAATGGGTGTCAGGGGGCAAACTCCCCATAATCGTACCTGACACATAGGAAGATGGTCGTGGTTGTTGGCAGTCAGTCGTCTCAGTTTCGGGAGATCTCCGCAGGAGATCCTCAGGGTTGCATCCTAGGCCCAAATATCTTCAGCTGCTTCATCAATGCCCGTCATAAGGTCAGAGGTGGGGATGCTCGATGCTGACTGCGTAATGTTCAGCTCCATTCACAAACAGTCCATCTTTAAATGCTGCATTTGTAGGTGTCGGAAATGGCGGAGGGTGATGCAATGTATACGGAGTTTGGTGGGGTGGAAGGTGACGACCAAGGGTGTTCTGTCCTTGTTGCGGTTGGAAGGGTGGGGTTCGAGGGCGGAAGTGCGGAATTGGGTGAGGTGCGCTGGCGGGCATCATCAACCACGTGGGAGGGAAAATTGTGGTCTTTAAAGAAGGAGGCCATCTGGTGTGTTCTGTGGTAGAACTGGTCCTCCTGGGAACAAATGTGGCGGAGGCAGAGGAATTGGGAATAGGGTTTAGCATTTTTGCAGGAGGCAGGGTGGGTGGGGGTGTAATCCAGGTAGCTGTGGGAGTCGGTGGGTTTGTAGAAAATGTCAGTGTTAAGTTGGTCACCATTGATGGAGATGGAGAGGTCCAGGAAGGGGAGGGAGGTGTCAGAGTGGTCCAGGTGAATTTAAGGTCGGGGTGGAATGTGTTGGTGAAGTTGATGAATTGTTCAACATCCCCGTGGGAGCATGAGGTGACGCTGATGCAGTCATCAAAGTAACGGAGGAAAACATGAATGGTGACGGTGTAACCGCGGAAGATCGACTGTTCTATGTAGCCAACAAAGAGACAGGCGTAGCTGGGGCCCATGTGGGTGCCCATGGCTACCCCTTTCATCTGGAGGAAGTGGGAGGATTCGGAGGAGAAATTGTCGAAGGTGAGGATCAGTTCGGCCAAACGGATAAGAGTGTCAGTGGCAGGGTACTGGTGGGGATGTCGGGAGAGGAAGAAGTGGAGGGCATGGAGGCCCTGGTCATGGCAGATGGACAAGTAGAGGGACTGGATGTCCATGGTGAAGATGAGGTGTTGGGGGCCGGGGAAACGGAAGTCTTGGAGGAGGTGGAGGGCATGGATGGTGTCCCAAATGTATATGGGGAGTTGCTGGACTGGGGGGATAGGACAGTATAGTGGTAGGTGGGGATGAATTCGGTGGGGCAGGAACAGACAATGGGTCGGCCGAGGTAGTCAGGTAGGAGGTAGAATTGGGCGGTACAGGGTTCCTGATCTATGAGGTTGGAAGCTGTGGGTGAGAGACCCCCTCAGGTGATGAGGTTGTGTATGGTCTGGGAGATGATGGTTTGGTGATTGGAGGTGAGGTCGTAGTCAAGGGGACGGTAGGAGGAGGTGTCTTCAAGTGGGCGTCTGGCTTCAGTGGTGTAGAGATCACTGTGCCAAACTACCACTGCACCCTCCCTTGTCTGCTGGTTTGATGGTGAGGTTGGGATTGGAGCAGAGGGAGTGGAGGGCTGCGCATTGCGAGGGTGAGAGGTTGGAGTGGGGGAGGGAGGTGGACTGGTTGGGGTAGTTAATGTCTCGGTGGCAGTTGGAAATAAAGAGGTTGCAGGCGGGTAACAGACCTCTCCAATAAGAGACGATTCAATACCAATGATGTTATCATCACTGAATCCTCCACTCTCAACATTCTGGAGGTTACTACTGACCAGAAACTCAACAGGACTTGCCATATAAATACAGTGGCTACAAGAGCAGGCCAGAGGCTAGGAATCTTGCAGTGAGTAACTCATCTCGTGACTCTCCAAAGCCTCCCACTTGCCTGGATGAGTGCAACATCAATACTGAAAAAGCTTGACACCATCCAAGGACAAAGCAGCCTGCTTGATTGGTACTGTATCCACCCCATCCACCACCAACACTTAGTAGCAGCAGTGTGTGCTATCTACAAGATGCACTGTAGAAATTCACCAAAGATCCTCAGACAGCACCTTCCAAACCCACAGCCACTTCCATGTAGAAAGACATGGGCAGCAAATGCAAGGGAACACCACCACCTGCTTGTTCTCCTCCAAGCCACTCTCAATTCTGACATTCCTTCACTGTCTTTAGCAAAATCCTGGAATTCCCTCCCTAACAGCAGGTGGACTGCAGCAGTTGAAAAAGGCAGCTCACCACCATCTTCTCAAGTGTAACTAGGGTCGGAAAATAAATGCTGGCCGGCCGGCGACACCCACGTCCCATGAGTAAATGGAAAAGCTCTTCATTGTTTTGAACACCTCTATCAAATGTGATTCTCTGGTATCTTTATGTCATAACCCTAGTACCGGTTTGGTAAACCCACTCTGCACACTCTCTGTAAGGATCTTGTCAGGTAATGTCTTTTTTAAGGGAGAGGGACAAGTATTGAGTGGAGTGCCTTAATCTCCAGGTGCCCCGGTTTCCTCCCACAGTCCAAAGATGTGCAAATTAGGTGAATTGGCCATGCTAAATTGCCTGTAGTGTTAGGTGCATTAGTCAGGGGTAAATGTAGGGGAATGGGTCTGGGTGGGTTGCTCTTCGTAGGGTTGGTATGGACCTGTTGGGCCAAAGGGCCTGTTTCCACACTCTAGGGAATCTAAACTAAAAAAAAGCATACCTAAGATATAGAGTCATAGAGATGTACAGCATGGAAACAGACCCTTCGGTCCTATGTCTATATCTCAATTTGCCTTTGTAATTGGCTCCAAACTGGTCAAATATTGCAAACCGTGGAAGTTGAATTCACTTTGTGTATGACTTGGAGGTGCCAGTGTTGGGCTAGGGTGGACAAAATGAAAAATCACACATCACCAGGTTATAGTCTAACTGGTTATTTTGGAAGCACTAGCTTTCAAAGCTCTGGCTGATGATGGTGTTGTGTGATTTTTCACTTTGTGTGAAATAAGTTAGCAAAATTGTACAAAGTTGGTGAAAGAATTGCTCTAAGTGCAAGGTAATAGGGATGTAAATAAAATATTGTAAACAGGTGTGGAAAATCACATCAAAACTTCTTGAAGAAAGGCATTATATCTGTTAGGAGTTGTATTAGATTTAATGTGAAGAGTGTTTGAACTATCTTTTATAATTGGTTGATGAAAAGAAGTAACATTTCAGATGTCACTGAAAGAAAAAGAAAATAATTTTGAATGTTGCTGTAAAGAGAGACATGCTCCCAAAGATTTTTGCCTTGCAGTCTTCAGGATAGGTCAATACTGCCAAATTTCAAACAATCGCAACAATTTATATCAAAGGAGAAAAAGATGGGTTGGTAAATTGGCCCTATTTGGCTGAGTCGTTGACATGGAGTGAATGTTGAGATCTTTTAGCTTCTGGATCATTTTTAAAAAGACACAAGCTTTGAATAAATTCTTTTCTGCTGAAAACAGATCCCCATGTATAAATGTATGCTACTTCTAGTAAGCATAAAATTGCCACCTTATAAGTTTGAACGATTATGTTCAATTGTGTATCATGCAGCTTGTGGCACACTCTGCATTGTTCACCAAGTGCTGACTAATCACAGAAAATGGGATTTTTTGAGTCTTGATAATGTGAGCTGGTTGATTGAACAAGTTGAATGAATGGGCAAATGCATGGCAGATTAAATATGAAATTATCCACCTTGGTAACAAGAACAGGAAAGCATATTTTTGTTTGAATGACAATAGGTTGGGGAAGGGGGACTTGCAACAAGAATTGGATGTCTTTGTACACAGATCGATGAAAGTCAGCTTGTAGGTGCAACAGGCAGTAAAGAAGGTAATTGGTATTTTGGCCTTCATAGCAGAGGATTCAAGTACAGGAGCAGGAATGTCTTGCTGCTATAGTAAAGGGCCTTACTGAGATCAGACCTAGAGTATCGTATGCAATTTTAGTCTACTTATTTGGGGAAGGATGTTTTGGCTATGGGTAAATGCAGTGAGGGTTTATCAGATTGATTCCTGGGATGCAGGGCTGATGTTTGAAGAACATCTGGATTGGTTCAGATGGTAGTCACTGGAAGTTAGAAGAATTGAGGGCCGGGTAGGTGGTAATGTCATAGATATGTCTAAAATTTTAACAAGAATTAATAGGGTAAATGCAGGAATGCTGTTCCCCTTGACTGGGGAATCCAGAACCATGGTTTAAGGTTAGGGGGCTGGCCATTTAGGATTGAGATGAAGAGGAATTTCTTCACCTGGACTGTGGTGTAAGCTCTGCCACAGAAAGTAGTTGAGACCAAACTATTGAATGTTTTCAAAGCTTTAGATACAGCTGTTAGGGCTAAAGAGATCAAAGTGTATACAGAGCAAGCAGAAACCAGATACTAAGTTAGATGGTCAGCCATGATCAAATTAAATAGTGAAGCAGACTTGAAGGGCTGAATGGCCTGCTCCTGCTGTTATTTTTCTATGTTTCGATCATTGCTGATAAAGCTTATCTGATTAGTGAGTGGAAGTATGGATCCTAACACATTTATTGACTGGCAATTATCATGTAAATAGTTTAACTATCCAGTGTCTTGAAGCTGTGGACTATATTGAAAGTAACACCAGTGATATACAGTGAATCCTTTCTAAATGAACAGTCCCAAAGGTTGGACACTCAAAAATAGATACTTATTGAGAGGTTGAAATAACTTGTAACTGATTCAACAGACATTAAAACCATAAATGTGCATAACATTGCATAAATGACCTTTGATGCGCCATATCCTTGGTTTACACATAGGATGTCACACTGTACGATGTTGCACTGTATCAGTTTGAAGGTCATAATGAATGGTGGGATTCCTTCCTTGCCTGCATGTACCTGGGATTTGGATCTCCTCACAATCTCCTCAGTTATGTTCAACCATTACCTGTAAAGGAATGACAGTTGTTTCCTGTCACAGTGGCTATCTGTACTATCTAGATTTCACTGTACCTCAAAACAAACAACTAGTTACTAATACTTTCTCTTTCTGTGCAGTGGGTTCACTCTTTGCTACGAGTTTGTGCCATCATCAGCGTTATTTCCGTCTGCATGAACACTCCCAAGACCTTTCAGCACTACCCACCTCTTCAGTATGTGACGTTTGCCTTGGACACGCTCCTGATGTTTCTGTACACTTCCGAGATGATTGCAAAGATGCACATTCGTGGCATAGTCAAGGTATGTTTATGATTCAATGAGAAGAGTTGCCATAATGCCAAGTGGCGAGCCCATTATTACTAAACTCCTGTTGACAATTTGTCTGAGGAACTATGTGTGCTTCACATTTTCTTTTACATGTTTCCATGTTAATGTATCCCAAGACATCTTGGGTGAGGGTCAGACCAGCCAGCAGTTCCACCTCTCCTGGCAAGGCCAGAGCTCACAAATGGAGCTACTGGATAGAATGGAGCCTCAAACCCAGCTGAGTAAGGGGGTCTGGATGGGGAGGGTTTAGCAAAATTTAGTGAGGGAGGAAGAGGGTTTGGAGGGGTAGACAGAATGAGGTTTAAAGACTGTGCGGGAGAGAAGGAGGGGAGGTAACTATCTTCTCTGGAGGTGCACCAAATGCACGGGGCACCATCCAAAGGTGGTACACCCTTTCTTTCCTGCACTTATGATGTTGTTGAACATTAACAGACCGTCCACTTTGGCCCGGCTGCCCATGCCAATTGTATTAAGGTTTGAGCAGGGTAATATTTGGGTCAATTGAGCTCTTAACAAGCAGTTCTGATGCAGAGTCGCTGGACTCAAAACCTTAACTCTGTTTTCTTCTGATAGATACTACCAGACCTGCTGAGCCTCTCCAGCAGTACCTGTTTATGTTGTGTAGACTGACAAAGGAGTCAAAGGGTATGGGGGCAGACAGGAAGGTTCAAGTCAGATCAGCTATGAGCTTATCAAAAGACTAGAGGGACCAATTAGGTCTACTCTTGTTTCTAATTTGTCTATAAAATGAAGAAAGTGTGGCCGTTATCATGGCAAGAGTTATTCTAACAGTGATACAAAAGAATTTTACCAAAGCTGTCAAGTTTTACAGTGTCATATGAAGTCAAGGAAGTATAGTCAAGGTATTCATGAATGAGCTGTTCAGATTAGTGTCATCCCAGAAGATTTGTCAGTTGATGTGAAAGATCATTGTACTGGAAACATGTAATGAAGCATGTTGTCAAGTTAACATCCAGCAGAACTGCTTCCCAGCCAGAGCTGACATATGCCAGACTCATGACACACACATTTATTATGCACCTACCGTTAGACCAGGAAATGCCAGCAGCACTGCAAGACCTGCCCAGAGTCTCGGTTGATTATTAAATAACTCTTGAATCTCTTTAGCTCTAATAGTAATGTGGGCATAAGTAGGTAGTAAGTCAAAGCACCTTCCTGGTGGCTGAAGAATTTTCAGATTGGTTGGCACACTGAAAAAAAACCGTAAATTATTTGACACGAACTTTGGCCTGTTTGGCTGTGCCTGTAATTAAATAATTGTTTTTTAACTTCATTCATGAGGTGTTTACTGTGGAAGGCCATCATTTATTTCTTATCCCTAATTGCCCTGCAGTAGATGATAATGAACTTCTCACGTAATAGAACTGAATGGCTTTTTCGAAGGACATTAAAACTCAACCAGATTGCAAGGACTCTGGAAGCACCTATCAGCCAGGCCAGATAAGGTTGACAGATTTCCTGTCCTCTGACAAATTAGTGAACCAGATGGGTTTTTACAGCAACCTGGTAGTTTTATACTGATAACCAGGTTTACTTTCAGTTTTATTTAATTAACTGGATTTAAATGCCTCTGACTGTTGTGATGGGCTTTGAACTTGTGTCTCCATTGTGTCTCTGAACTGAGACCAATAGCATAACCACTACATTACTCTACTCTAATACAATCAACACTGTTTAGAGCAAACAAACAGGTCAGTGTTTGACTCTGTGTTTTCAAGTTCTCAAATTGTCAGACTGTTAGATTAGAATCCCTACAGTGTGGAAACAGGCCTTTCGGCTGACGAAGTCCACACCGAGCCTCCAAAGAATAACCCACCCAGACCCACTTAGCACTATGGGCAATTTAGCGTGGCCAATTCACATCTTTGGACTGTGGGAGGAAACCAGACCACCCGGAGGAAACCCACGCAGACACGGGGAGAATGTGCAAACTCCACACGGACATGTTGGAATCGAACTTGGCACCCTGATGCTGTGAGGCAGCAATGCTAACCACTGAGACACCATGCCGTCCATGATTCTGAGTTCCAAATCATTCTGCTGTAAAACAGACTATCAGCTTTTTCCGTTGATCCAACTCAAATGAGGGCAGTGTTATTTTCTACCTACTAGGAAACACATTTTTTTAAATGAATGACCTTTGTAATTTTATGAGAACATGAAGCAGAAGTAGTTGATTCAGCCCCTCGAGCCTTCTCCACCATTGAATACAATCCGGGCTAACCCAATTTCAGCCTCAACTCCAACCCATTGCTAATTAAAAATCTGTCTGTCTCCTCCTTAAATTTATTCAGTGTCCTGAAATCCACTGCACTCCGACAGATTCACAACCTTTTGAGAGAAGTCATTCCTCCTCATCTCTGTTTTAAATCAGCTACCCCCCCAGTCTAAAAGTATCACCTCTCATTCTGAATTGCCCCACAAGGGGAAACATCTGCTTTACAGGTATTTTGTTAAGCCTCTCTAGCATCTTGTACACATCAATTAGATCTCCTCTCATCCTTGTAAACTTCTCAGTTTCTGCTCATCAGACAAGCCTTTCACCTTTTGATTAATCTCATGCAGGTTCTCTGACCTGCCTCCAATGCAATCACATCCTGACCAAGTAGGATGACCAAAACTGTATGTAGTACAGTTACTTTTTCAGTGTTGTAAAACATTGTTAACGCCTTGTTTCCTATTTTTGTTAAAACAAAACCCTGGCAGAGAATTGGGATATTAAAATGCAGTGGAATGCTTTAATGGATACATCAAGAGTGAAACTTGGGCTGAATCGATCGTTGTTCCTTTAACTTCTAATGTCTTGATTTATACACTTACACATGTAGCTCTCCACTAAGGCTTTGAAGAAGTGCTGGGATTGGGGTGGGGGCGGATGTTGTGTAGTTACCAATTTATTTTTAAAAACGACAGTTTATTTTCTGCTGAGGAACGAGGGCTTCCATGTAAAGCAGTGAGAGCGCTTTCTGTTTCACGGTTGGTTGCTTCCAGGCTAGGTTTGGTAAACAAGAGCAGAAGTTGTTGGAAAAGCTCAGCAGGTCTGGCAGCATCTATGAAAAGAAAGCAGAGTTACTGTTTCGTGTCAGGTGACCCTTCCTCAGAACTGGGTTAGGTATAGCTAGCTGCAGAATAGATCTCCCTGCATTCTATCCCAACAATCTGCATTGCCCCAATCTTCACTCCAATTCTATTAGCATTACATTTTCCCCATTCCCATCTCAAATTATTTTGTGCCAACTTGCAGTATATAAAGTCCAGGTATGAAGGTAAAACAATTATGAACCAGACATCTTCATTTTCCCACTTTACAATGTAAGTTATCTTCGAATCCCTACAGTGTGGAAACAGGCCATTTGGCCCAACAAGTCCATTCCGACCCTCCGAAGAGTGACCCACCCAGACCAATTCCCCAACCTTATTACTCTACATTTACTGAAAATGTGTTGCTGGAAAAGCGCAGCAGGCCAGGCAGCATCCAAGGAACAGGAAATTCGACGTTTCAGGCATAAGCCTGCTGGACACACTTTCTTCATTCCTGATGAAGGGCTTATGCCCGAAACGTCGAATTTCCTGTTCCTTGGATGCTGCCTGACCTGCTGCGCTTTTCCAGCAACACATTTTCAGCTCTGATCTCCAGCATCTGCAGACCTCACTTTCTCCTACTCTACGTTTACCCCTAACCTACGCACTATGGGTAATTTAGCACGGCCAATTCACCTAACCTGCACATCTTTCGATGATGGGAGGAAACTGGAGCACCCAGAGGAAACCCAAACAAACATAAAGAGAATGTGCAAACTCCACACAGACAGTCGCCTGAGGGTGGAATTGAACCTGGGTCCCTGGTGCTGTGAGGCAGCAGTGCTAACCATTGAGCGACCATACCACCTTACAAAAGTAATTTGACCAAGTTATGCCTCTGGTACAGTGTCAGACAGCACAGAAGGAGGCCATTCTGTCCATTGTGCCTGTGCTGGCTCTTTCAAGGAGTTATCCAGTTGATCCCATTCCTGCTGCTCCTTTCCTATGGCCTTTTTTTTCGTTTTTCCTTTATCAAATACCTTTTTTCATTTACTGTTGAACGGGCTTCCATTGTCGTTTTCATTAGGTGTTCCAGACTGTTCAAAGTTGCTATGCTGTCTAAAAAGTAAAATCTCACTTCCTCTCTGGTGCTTTGTTTCCTCTGGTTCCTGACCCCCCCCAAAAAAAAGCAGTTTTTCATTATTTGCTCTATCAAAACATTTCACGAATGCCTCCAATAAATGTCCCTTCAATTATTTCTTCTTTGAGAGTAATTCCAGCTTCACCAATCTCTCAATGTGAATGAATTCCCTCATCCTTGGTACTATTATAGTAAATCTCCATGGCCCCTCTCTTTGTGTTCTTCCTGCTGAATTGTCTTGAAGGGTCAGGGGTCTTGCCTGCTCCTCAGGGAAGGGGTTATACCATCCAAGAGCTACTGGCCAATGAGGCTGGCACCTCTTGCACTCAGCAGCACCATAGAGGTGGCTTTGGGAAGAATAGCCATGGAGTCCCAGGGTCGTTGATGACCTGAGACAGAGGGAAATGATGTGGGGTGGTCTTAGATCAAAGGGCTCAAGGAGAGGGGGTGGTGTGGATCTCTGCCTGAAGTGTCTAACCAAAGGACTGGACAGAGAGTGCCTCTGAGGAGTTTACCACACATCCTGCTACACCCCCCAACCTCTGCTCCCTCTCTGATGTAACAAGTTGCCTGCATAATAACAGATGTCATGGTGATGCAAGGTGACAAGCCTGACTACAATTGGGTTATTCACAGGAATAGCCCTGAGATGGTCCTTCCTTAGCCACTTAAGGTCCTCAACTCAATGTGAATTGAGAGGTTCAACCACAGGCTTTCTTATCAGAGTTTAATTCTGGCGGAGGGGGTAAGTTTCCTTTATTCACTCAAAGGACATGGTGGGTCTGAGTGAGATGCTCTTCAGAGGGTCAGTTTGGGGTTAATGGGCCAAATGGCCTGCTTCTGAACTGTTGGGATGCTGTGACGTTTCTATTCTATGAGGCCTGTTCAAAAGCCTGATTGTTTGAGATCTGACCTACAAGGTTAGTGCTGTCAGCAAACTTGTAAATGGAGTTGGGTTGGAAGTTGTCCACAAGATCATGAGCATATAAGGAGTATAGTAAGGGTTTGAGTTCGCTGCCTTGTGGGACACTGGTGTTGAGGATTATGGTTGAGCAGGTGTGGTCGTCTATTCTTACTGCACAACACTCCATCACTATCCTCTATCTCGTACTGTCAAGCCAATTTTGTATCCAATTGGTAAGTTCTCCCTGAATCCCATGTGATCGAACATTATTAATTAGTCTACCGTGCAGAACCTTGTCAAAGGCTTTACTCAAGTCCATGTCGACAAAGTCTGCCACTTTGCTTTATTAATTAGATTTTAGATTTGATTAGATTCCCTACAGTGTGGAAACAGGCCCTTCGGCCCAACCAGTCCACAATGACCCTCCCAAGAATAACCCATTTCCCCTCTGACTAATGCACCTAACACTCTCTGCAATTTAGCATGACCAATTCACCTGACCTGCACATCTTTGGTGTGTGGGAGGAAACCGGAGCATCCGGGGGAAACTCACGCAGACACGGGGAGAATCTGCAAACTCCACACAGACAGTTGCCCGAGGCTGGAATCGAACTTAGGACCCTAGTGCTGTAAGGCAGCAGTGCTAACCACTGAGCCACCATGCTGCCCATCTTTTTGGTTATGTCCTCATAAAGCTCAATCAAGTTTGTGAGACATGATTTCCAGTTCACGAAGCCATGCTGACTATCCCTAATCGGTCCTTGCCTCTCTCCAAATGCATGTAAATCCTAGCTCTCAGAATCCCATTCAACAACTTACCCACCACTGATGTCAGATTCACTTGTATATAATTCTCAGGCTTCTCCTTATAGCCAAAATTAAACAACAACATTAGCCACCCTCCAGCCCTGCAGCACATCACCCATGACTGGATGAACAAAACATCTGTGCCAGGGCCCCCACAATTTCTTCCATAACTTCCCACAACGTCCTCAGACACAAGACTTTCTCTTCTGTAATGTGGACAGTTTTCAAAGCAAATATATTTATTTCACTGAGTACCCTAGCCTCCATTTCTTTCTCCACAATAAAAACTGACACAAATATTTGTTTAGTATTGTCTTAATGCAAGATTCACCTACCCTAACAAAGTACGCTTCCTGCCTCAAGTTCATCAGCTCTTAGAACAAGAGATTTCATTTTACATGTGGTGTCCAGAACTGGACACTATACTCCAAGTAGATGCTAATGAATGGTTTTTGAAGATTAAGTGTAATTTCACATGTTATGCCTCAATTTGCAAAGCCTAGGAAGCCATACACCTCTTTCCTAAACAGGAGGTTATTTAATGTGAGTTTTTTTATTTATCACAATAATAGCACAAAGCTGAAGCAGTGCCTAAGCCTAATTAAAATTAGGAAATAATATTATGAGTAGGAACGGCCCTTATGCCATCCAATCCAAAGGCGTAATAGTGGAATGATGAAATTGGGAGCATGCACAAAGATCCCAGTCAACGCCAATTTTAATTCCCCAACTACTTCCTTTTCGACAGGACCATCCTTGGCCTCTTCCATTGCCAAAACGAACCACACCACAAATTGGAGGAACAACACCTCATCTTCGCCAGGGCAACCTACAGCCTGGAGGACTCAACATTGAGTTCTCCAATTTCAAATAACCTCCCTCCCCATCCTCACCTTCCATCCGGGCCCCTTCCTCTCCTCCTCTCTTCCACTGTTCCCTGCCACCAACCAGATTCATTCCTTCTGTTGACCAGCCACGTCCTATCTTCTACCTGTTTTCACCTATCCCCACTTCACCACCCTGCCCCTGCTACCGTCTGTGTCTGCATCTCCCCCCACACCCGCCCCCAGTCCCGAAACGTCGACTTCTCCACCTCCTGATGCTGCCTGGCTTGCTGTGTTCTTCCAGCCTCCTGCCTGTCTAATGAATTATGGGGTCAGCGTTTGGCAGGCTCAGTACTTATACATGTCATAATTGACTTTGGAAGGTGGTGGTGACTGTTTTATTGAACAGCTGCAGTCCCTGTGGTGTAACCACAATGCTGTAGGGAAGGGAATTCCATGATTTTAACCAACAATGGTGAAGCGACTGCAATATCATTCCAATCGGGATGATGTGTAACATGGAGGGTAACTTGCAGGTGATGGTGATCCCATGCATCTGCTGCTTTGAAAAATCTGTAGTTTAATGTACAATGCAAATTATCGCAAGTTTCTGACTAACAGCTGCACAGTGTTCAGTGAATACCGACATCTGTCCATTACGGTCACTGGTGTCTGGTTCTATTAGATCAACTGCCTGGTAAGATTAGCTTGGGTCTCCCCTGAAGCTGCTGCACCTGAGAATCTTTGCTTATTTTCTCTGTGTGAGCTTAATTATTTTCTCCCTTTTTATTTCTAAAAGATATCATTGTGTAGAAAGCTGTACAGCATTGCAAATGTATTAACTAATGCAAACAATACTTTGAAAATATTTAGATGAAAGAAATAAGGAGACATTGTGCATTGATTCCAATCACATTCTGTCCTTCTATTTTATTCTGTGTTACAATCTCTTTTTCTGCCACCCATTGAGTCCAGAGCAGTCAGCCAGCAATAATGCATTAAGATGACATTGCACATTTTTCTGTGACCCTGATACCTGCCCTTCTCCAATTCTCACCTGTTCAGCATCCCCATAATAGCTCCGTTGTTGGCATCTGTGCCATCAACTGCGCGGACTTGTAACTTCTGATATTCTGTTTACCTCTCTCCATGCAGATGCTCCTTGAAACCTTCCTCTTTGACTGAGCTCTGGTCACCTTTCCTAATACCTTGATGCATACTTTGGTGTCAGACTTAGTCTGATTACACTTCTGTGAAGTGCTTTCTGATGTTATTTGCAATTTTAAAGATGCTGAATAAATGTAAGCTGTTGTTGAAAAGTATAATTAAGTTGACATTGAAGTGCGGAAGGAACTTTAGATGTTTACTCTTTTTGACTTTTCTTTCAAACGTGAAATCAAGCAGAAACATTGGAAAATGGCTCTCGTCTATAACTTGCTTTTTATTTCTACTGGAGATTGGCCATCAGTCTGCCTTTCATAAAATGACAAATAATGTGAGGTGAAGTGCTTTTTGACAGCACTGTCTGTGCTCAGAGAAGTTGCAGATATCTGTGCAGTATGCTTGCCATTGCATTGTACAGCAGAGTCTCATACTTTCAGACTGGGTCATAACCTTTAGAAGACCCGAGGGGGGAGAAAACTCAACTTTTAAATTTGAAATTCCTGTGAATTATTGATGCTGGCCAGATCTGGGGAAGATGCTGCCAGTGTGTCACTGGCGTAGTAACTCTGAGGGCCACACTGACAGTTTGGGCACACTGGGTCTAATCCCACTTCAAAACATGGTGGCATTTAAATATAGCTAGCAAAGAATCTAGAATTAAAAGCTGGTCTCATTATTGGCGACCATGCAACTACCATCAATTGCCATTAAAAAAATCATTGATGGAAATCTGATGTCCTTTTTGGTCTGATCCATGTGTGATTCCAGAACATTCTGTTGATAATAACTGCAGTCAAGAGAAATTAAGGAATTAGGCCTACATCCAGTGAAATAATTTTTTATTAAATCCCAGAGGGATGGTTAGGGATTGATGGTTCAGAAGAGTTAGTGAAGATTAAGAATGGCCTTAAAGTACCCCTTACACCAATCCCATCAAGTAATCTGGGATAGCGGCAGCACAGGATTAAATTAAAAGCACACACACACACACACACACCTCTTTCAAAGTCAATACAAAGGGAAAATAAAACAGGCCTCTTCCTGGGACCCCAAAGCAAAAACAAACGCAAACCCAAAATCAACACAGAGACTCTAACCTGAAGCTCTCTGACAAGGAATTCCAAAGACTCGCAATCCTCTGAGAAAAAAATAACTCCTCTTCATCTCAGTCTGAAATTACCCCCATTGACTATAAAACTAAACCCCCTGGTCCTAGACTCTCCCATGAGGCAAAACATCCTCAGCATAAGCCCCTTAAGAATCTTATGTTTTAAGGAGATCACTGTTCATCTTTCTAATCTCTAATAAGTGGAGACCCAAACTGCTTAATTGTGGTTCATAAGCCAATCCTGTCATACCAGGGGTTTTCCTAGTAGGCCTTGTCTGAGCTATCTCCAATGAGGTAATATCCTTTTTTTTAAATAAGGAGACCGAAATGAGTTCTCCAGATATGGTCTCACCAGCACCTCAGCGATACGTGTCAGACCATCTACATTTATTCTATGATCTTTGCAGTTCCTTACCGATCATTGCCGGGGTTAACAGTGGATCAAAAGGCACTTTATCAGTGTTTCAGCTTTTCACAAGCATTAAGAAGAAACACAAAATCCTACAAGGTTTAAAATTTAAACCCCAACCAATCCGGTCACATTTGGTGGATACCAAACCGAATGAACCTGTACTGTGCAAGGCCTGACTCCATTTAATGTAGATGCTTCCTTCAACATATGTAGCTGATGGCCGATTGCAACTAAGTTTTCTTTATTGGAGCGAGATTTACGTGACACCTTTCAATTAGGCACCCGTGATGTGTAGAATTTAGTCCATGGTTTTATATCACATTGTGATCTATGACAATTTGTTTTGTTCGTTCACATGATGTGAGCATCACTGGTGAGTCCAGAATTTATTGCCCATTCCTAATTTAATAGTCAGCCACATCACTGTGAATCTGGAGCTACATGTAGGTCAGACCAGGTAAGGAAGGCAGATTACCTTCGCTAAAGTGCATTAGTAAATCCAGGTGGGCTTTTTAACAATGAACAATAATTATTGCGCAGTCGCTATTGGCTCACTTTTTATTCCAGGTTCTTATTGCTTTCCTACTTTAGTTACCAATCCAGTAACATTACCACAATGCCATCACCTGTCCTTTAAATTTTAAACCTTTTAGGATTTTGTGTTCTATCCTTCCTAATGGTTGGCAAAAGCTGAATCAGCTGCAAATGTGTTGCTGGTCAAAGCACAGCAGGTTAGGCAGCATCTCAGGAATAGAGAATTCGACGTTTCGAGCATAAGCCCTTCATCAGGAATAAGGTGAATCACTAATATACTGCCTTTTAATCTACTGATAGCCCCAGCAACGATAGAAAAGGAACAGCAAAAAACATAGAACAAATATGCATTCTGCACCACTGTAGAGAATTGGGGAATGGATTGAACACGCTCAGCACTACTTTACCTTTAAAGAGTAGAGATTTCAACCATTTCAAATGCTATTGTGTTGAGAAACTATATTTAATTGGAATAAACACAAGGTTTTTCAAAGTTTGCAAGTGTTACTGTTCTGAATAGTATGAATTACTTAGTTCCTATGAAGGTGCAATTCATAGGGTATTTTGATTGTCTCAATTAACTCCACTTTAGTTCAACTTGATTTCAGTGAATCCTGACACTTGGCCATGACCCATGTGTTTGGTGTCAAATGGATCTGATGATTAGCATTACTTTAAGTTCACCCCTGCACGCATTTTGTTTCTGAGTTTTTAACTTTCATGGAAATGATAAAATTGATTTGTTTTTCCGAACATTTGCTGGTGACTCAACAACATATCAAGGAAACGTGCATTCACTCCTTCCTAATACCACCCATTTGTATTAAGCTAGTTGTACACATTCAGAAAACCATCTTAAATAATGAAAAGACAGATTATGGTCTAATGAAAATGGATATTATTGGTCCATTGAATAGTTTGCACAAATAGCTGGGACAATGAATACTATTATCTGATATTTTTCTCATTGCCTGGCAAATCTTTCCTTTTGAAATAGGTCATCAGATTCCAACAAATTGTTACCTGACGCCATTGTTTTTGTTTTGTTTATCATCCAGTTCCTTTTATTGATGAAGGTTTACTCTTGTTTCACAGGGTGACAATTCGTATGTGAAAGACCGATGGTGTGTGTTTGATGGGTTCATGGTCTTCTGTCTCTGGGTGTCTCTTGTATTACAGGTACATGCCAAATAGGTTAAGTAATTTAAAAAAAAATTGTTGAGCCTTGCAGAACGTTATCTGTAAAACTCTAGTACAAAATATTAATGTTTATTTTTTCAGGTCTTTGAAGTAGCTCAGATAGTTGACCAGATGTCACCTTTAAGCATGCTGCGGATCCCACGACCACTCATCATGATTCGAGCATTCCGAATCTATTTTCGGTTTGAGCTTCCACGCACACGGATTACAAACATCCTGAAGTAAGGACCAAACGATAAGTACATTTGCATAGAGACTGTCCTGATCTCAGGATTTCCCGATGTGCTTTACAGCCAATGATGGGCTCTTCGAAGCGCTCTAATGTAGGGAGCAGCCAATTTCTGCACACAAGCGATCACATGCAACAGTGACCAAGCAATCTGGTATTGTTGGTTGAAGAGTACACGTGGGCCAGGACAGGGGACATGGAGACATGGTTGTTGCAGGGGATGATCAACTGCCGTCGGTCAATCTGATGAACTGGCACCTCCCGCAATCCCAGAAGCAGCAAAGGGCACAGCTGGGTTAGGAGTGTTAAGATAGAGAGGTTTTTGCCACCTTGTGCAGGGGGGAGGGGTCAGGAAGGGGTGTTGTTTTAAAATCCTGCAGAGGTAGGAAGGAAGGAGGTATAGTCTTTTTAGAATCATAAAATCACAGAGTCCCTACAGTGTGGAAGCAGGCCAAATGGCCTATTGAGTCCACACCGACCACTCTAAACAGCATCCCACCCAGACCCACCCCCCACCCAGTGTATCCTTGCAACCCTGCATATCCCATTGCCAATCCACCTAGCCAGCACATTATGGGCAGTTCAGCATGGTCAATCCACCTTGAGGGTAGTGGATGTCCATTATGAGCAGAGCAGATCCACCACCCTGCCCCAAGATATAACACCTTCCTTTTTAGACACAAGTTTAAAATAAAATGGGAATCACAATCGTTCCTTCTCTCTACACCAATGCATTTATGTTGTGAAAAGCATAATGTTGGGGTCAATTGAGTGCCAAGCAAGCTAATTTATTGCTTAATTATTTATTTATTGGTGGACAGTCTGCTGGAATTAGAAACCTGAATTTTGTGCTCAGGTCTCAGGAGTGGGATTTAAACCCACAACCATCTAATTCTCAGGTAAGTGGACAATGCACAGTGCTATAGACGATGTTGTCTTTTAAAGGTTTATGAACGACAAAGCATTATATTGTTTACCTCCTCTCAAAGAGTCATAGAGATGTACAGCATTGAAACAGACCCTTCGGTCCAACCTGTCCATGCCGACCAGCTATCCCAACCCATTCTAGTCCCACCTGCCAGCACCCGGCCCATATCCCTCCAAACCCTTTGTATTCATATACCCAGATGCCTTTTAAATGTTACAATTGTACTAATCTCCACCACATCCTCTGGCAGCTCATTCCATACACATACCACCCTCTGTATGAAAAAGTTGCTCCTTAGGTCCTTTTTATATCTTTCCCCTCTCATCCTAAACCTATGCCCTTTAGTTCTGGTCTCCCCCACCTCAGGGAAAAGACTTTGTCTATTTACCCTATCCATGCTGCTCATGATTTTATAAATCTCTATAAGTTTGGGAGAACTTATGGGCGGCACGGTGGCACAGTGGTTAGCACTGCTGCCTCACAGCGCCAGGATCCTGGGTTCAATTCCCGCCTCAGGTGACTGACTGTGTGGAGTTTGCACGTTCTCCCCGTGTCTGCGGGGGTTCCTCCGGGTGCTCTGGTTTCCTCCCACAGTCCAAAGATGTGCGGGTCAGGTGAATTGGCCATGCTAAATTGCCCGTAGTGTTAGGTAAGGGGTATATGTAGGGGTATGGGTGGGTTGCGCTTTGGCGGGTCGGTGTGGACTTGTTGGGCCGAAGGGCATGTTTCCACACTGTAAGTAATCTAATCTAAAAGATTTGTAGCTCGGGTGCTCGTTGTTGTGGTTCTGTTTGCCGAACTGGGAATTTGTGTTGCAGACGTTTCGTCCCCTGTCTAGGTGACATCCTCAGTGCTTGGGAGCCTGCTGTGAAGCGCTTCTGTGATGTTTCCTCCGGCATTTATAGCGATTTGTACCTGCCGCTTCCGGGTTGTCAGTTCCAGCTGTAGTGTACCAATGTAGTGTACAAAATCCCATGCAAGGACTGCACAAACACTACATAGGACAAACAGGAAAACAGCTAACGGTCCGCATCCATGAACACCAACTAGCCACGAAACGACACGACCAGATATCCTTAGTAGCCACACACTCAGATGACAAGCAACATGAGTTTGACTGGGACAACACTACTAATATAGGACAAGCCAAACAGAGAACAGCCAGGGAATTCCTAGAGGCATGGCATTCATCCACAGATTCTATCAATAGCACAGGTGGAGGACCTATTTGGGGATTATCAAGCACTAGCAAGGTAATTGAAGTACAGGTCCTCAAGGGCCATAATCTCCGGATTACTGCCCGAGCCACGTGCCAATTGGCATAGGGATAAGAAAATTAGGGAAGTAAACACGTGGCTAAGGGATTGATGTGGGAAAGAGGGATTCCACTTCATGGGGCATTGGCATCAGTTTTGGAACCAGGGGCATCTGTACCATTGGGACGGTCTCCACCTGAACCGATCAGGTACCAATGTTCTAGTGAAGAGGATAAATATGGTGGTCAGTAGGACTTTAAACTTCTGAGTTGGGAGAAAGGGAAAGTGGAAGCAACAGGGAGTATGGAATTAAATGGAAAGATAAGCAACAGGATAGCATATGTGCAGGCAGATTTAAACTCGAGGTAGACTGGGAATGCAGCAAAAATGAAGGATAACTTAGGACATTTTATGACCTCCAATATCTCTAATGATAAGAAAGTTAGCATTAAGGCACTTTACCTGAATGCTCGTAGCATTCGTAACAAAGCAGATGAACTAATGGCACAGATCATAGTGAATGATTATGATGTGGTAGGCACCACAGAGATGTGATTACAGGGGTGTCAGGACTGGCAGTTAAATATCCAAGGATTTTCAACTTATCGAAAAGACCCGGAATGGGCAGAGGGGGTGGGGTTGCCTTGTTAGTTAAGAACAAAATTAAATCTATGGCACTGAGGGACATAGCGTCGGATGATGTGGAGTCTGTGTGGGTGGAATTGAGGAACCACAAAGGCAAAAAAAACCATAATGGGAGTTATGTGCAGACGTCCTAACAGTGGTCAGGACCAGGGGCTCAACATGTACCGGGAAATAGAGAAGGCATGTCAGAAAGGCAAGGTCACGGTGATCATGGGAGACTTCAATATGCAGGTGGACTGGGTAAATAATGTTGCCAGTGGATCCAAAGAAAGGGAATTCATAGAATGCTTACAGGATGGCTTTTTGGAACAGCTTGTCATGGAGCCCGTAAGGGAGCAGGCTATTCTGGACCTAGTGCTATGTAATGAACTAGACTTTATAAAAAAATCTTAAAGTAAGGGAACACTTAGGAAGCAACGATCATAATATGGTAGAGTTCAGTCTGCAGTTTGAAAGAGAGAAGGCAAAATCAGATGTAATGGTGTTAGAGTTAAATAAAGGTAATTATGAGGGCATGAAAGAGGAACTGAAGAAAATAGACTGGAAATAGACTAGCAGGGAAGACAGTAGAGCAAAAAAGGCAGGAGTTTGTGGGTATAATTGAGGATACTGTACAGAGGTTCATCCCCAAGAAAAGAAAGATTACCCGGGGAGGGATTAGACAGCCATGGCTGACAAAGGAAGTCAGGAAATCTATTAAAGAAAAAGAGAGATCCTATAAAGTGGCCAAGAGCAGTGGGAAATCAAAAGATTGGGAAGGCTACAAAAACAAACAGAGGATAACAAAGAGAGAAATAAGGAAGGAGAGGATCAAATATGAAGGTAAGCTCGCCAGTAATATTAGAAATGATAGTAAAAGTTTCTTTCAATACATAAGAAACAAACGACAAGCAAAAATAGACATTGGGCCACTTCAAACTGATGCTGGAAGCCGAGTGATGGGAGATAAGGAAATAGCAGGAGAACTTAACAAGTACTTTGCGTCAGTCTTCACAGTGGAAGACATGAGTAATATCCCAACAATTAAAGGGAGTCAGGGGGCTGAGTTGAGTATGGTTGCCATTACAAAAGAGAAAGTGCTAGAAGAGCTAAAAGGTCTTAAAATTGACAAGTCTCCTGGCCCCAATGGGATACACCCTAGAGTTCTGAAGGAGGTGGCTAAGGAAATAGCGGAGGTGTTGGTTGAGATCTTTCAAAAGTCTCTGGAGTCAGGGAAAGTCCCGGATGATTGGAAGACCGCTGTTGTAATCCCCTTGTTCAAGAAAGGATCTAGACAAAAGATGGAAAGTTACAGGCCAATTAGCCTAACCTCGGTTGTTGGTAAAATTCTAGAATCCATCATTAAGGATGAGATTTCTAAATTCTTGGAAGAGCAGAGTCGGATTAGAACAAGTCAACATGGATTTAGTAAGGGGAGGTCGTGCCTGACAAACCTGTTGGAATTCTTTGAAGAGGTGACAAGTAGGTTAGACCAGGGAAACCCAGTGGATGTGGTCTATCTAGACTTCCGAAAGGCCTTTGATAAGGTACCACACGGGAGGCTGCAGAGCAAGGTGAGGGCGCATGGTGTTCGAGGTGAGCTGCTGGGATGGATTGAGGATTGGCTGTCTGACAGAAGGCAGAGAGTTGGGATAAAAGGTTCTTTTTCGGAATGGCAGCTGGTGACAAGCGGTGTCCCGCAGGGTTCAGTGTTGGGGCCACAGCTGTTCACGTTACATATTAATGATCTGGATGAAGGGACTGGGGGCATTCTAGCGAAGTTTGCTGATGATACAAGGTTAGGTGGACGGGCAGGTAGTACTGAGGAAGTGGGGAGGCCGCAGAAGGATCTAGACAGTTTGGGAGAGTGGTCCAGGAAATGGCTGATGGAATTCAATGTGAGCAAGTGCGAGGTCTTGCACTTTGGAAAAAAGAATACAAGCATGGACTACTTTCTAAATGGTGAGAAAATTCGTAAAGCCAAAGTACAAAGGGATCTGGGAGTGCTAGTCGAGGATTCCCTAAAGGTAAACAAGCAGGTTGAGTCCGTGATTAAAAAAGCGAATACAATGTTGTCATTTATCTCAAGAGGGTTGGAATATAAAAGCACCGTTGTGCTACTGAGACTTTATAAAGCTCTGGTTAGGCCTTATTTGGAGTACTGTGTCCAGTTTTGGTCCCCACACCTCAGGAAGGACATACTGGCACTGGAGCGTGTCCAGCGGAGATTCACACGGATGATCCCTGGAATGGTAGGTCTAACGTACGAGGAACAGCTGAGGATCCTGGGATTGTATTCATTGTAGTTTAGAAGATTAAGGGGGAAATCTAATAGAAACCTAAAAGATAATACATGGCTTGGAAAGGGTGGACACTAGGAAATTGTTTCCGTTAGGCGAGGAGACTAGGACCCGTAGACACAGCCTTAGAATTAGAGGGGGTCAATTCAGAACAGAAATACGGAGACATTTCTTCAGCCAGAGAGCGGTGGGCCTGTGGAATTCATTGCCGCAGAGTGCAGTGGAGGCCGGGACACTAAATGTCTTCAAGGCAGAGATTGATAAATTCTTGATGTCACATGGAATTAAGGGCTACGGGGAGAATGTGGGTAAGTGGAGTTGAAATGCCCATCAGCTATGATTGAATGGCGGAGTGGACTTGATGGGCTGAATGGCCTTACTTCCACTCCTATGTCTTATGGTCTTATGGTCTTATTGACCTGGACCCAATATACCGACCACTGCAGCGGACAGCTGGAACTGACAACCTGGAAGCGGCAGGTACAAATCACTATAAATGCCGGAGGAAACATCACAGAAGCGCTTCACAGGAGGCTCCCAAGCACTGAGGATGTCACCTAGACAGGGGACGAAACATCTGCCACACAAATTCCCAGCTTGGCGAACCACAACCTCTATAAGGTCACCCACCAGCCTCCGACGCCCCAGGGAAAACAGCCCCAGCCTGTTCAGCCTCTCCCGATAGCTCAAATCCTCCAACCCTGGCAACATCCTTTTCTAAATCCTTTCAATTTTTGTTTTACTACAGGCGGTCAGGAGAACAGATTTGGAGTGTGTCCATTTTCCTGCTGTTCTTTCTGCTGTTGTATGGAATTTTGGGAGTTCAGATGTTTGGCACGTTCACCTACCATTGTGTTACCAATGATACACAGCCAGGGTGAGCACTGACTTCACACCTAGTGCCTTTTCTCACACAGTAGTATGTAATGTTAATTCTTCTTTACAAATAATAACCCAGGTCTTTTCAAACAGCAAAATGTTCAAATGGTTTTTGCTTTGCAGAAAATCCATTGTAATTGCACCCATGAAACCTTCAGAGGAATTTTTCTTTTGTCTGCGTATTACCACTCTCTCTATCTGTTCCATCCTGAGATATTTTGTTAGTTAAGCTTCCCTGGTTTCTACCCTATCACAGACCTCTTCTTCACTCTTTATGTCATTTCTGCAAGCCTGCCCTCCTGCACTCACTCGCTGTCACTCGCATGCGTTCACACTCTCTCACACATATATGCTCACGTGCATGCACTCTGTTTTTCTCTTTCTCTTTCTCTCTGTCTCATGCTTGGCTATTTCTTGCTCTGTCTCTCACACACATGCGCACTCTCTCTCACACGTGTGCTCTATGTCTTTCTCTTACACATGTGCTGTTTCAGACGTGCGCTCTCTCACATGTAGCCTCTCTCGCTCTCACATACATACACACCTCCACACCATTTTGAAATGGAATTAAAAATTTTTCATTACTATATTTCTTTCTTTCTGACTAAACATCATTGAGCTGAAATATTAATTCTGTTTCTCTTGATTGATGCTGCCTGACTTGCTGAGCTTTTCCAGCATTTTTTGGTTTAATCTAAGATATACAGTATCCGCAATATTGTAAGAGATTAACTTAGCTGATATATATTTCTGCTTGGGTCTCCTGTGGATAGATTTACTGCCACCAAACTCTTTGCAATATGAGTCTACAGAACGTGCTAGTATGAAGTGGCGAAGGATTAACCATGAATCAGTCTTCAGCAATAGATGCACATAGAGTCTAATCCAGTCTAATCTAATAACACGAGTAACAAGAAGTTGTTTATTATATATTGATTAGATTAGATTACTTACAGTGTGGAAACAGGCCCTTCGGCCCAACAAGTCCACACCGACCCGCCGAAGTGCAACCACCCATACCCCTACATTTACCCCTTACTTAACACTATGGGCAATTTAGCATGGCCAATTCACCTGACCCGCACATCTTTGGACTGTGGGAGGAAACCGGAGCACCCGGAGGAAACCCACGCAGATACGGGGAGAACGTGCAAAGTCCACACAGTCAGTCGCCTGAGGCGGGAAATGAACCCGGGTCTCTGGCGCTGTGAGGCAGCAGTGCTAACCACTGTGCCACCGCGCCGCCCATTGACTGAAATAATTTGCATTTACTTAAGACTGAAAGTGTATAACACTTGATAAGAGACATTGTATTTCTTGAGAGATGCAAAGGCTATTCTAAATTATATTAGGACTAACAGACTGGAATGGTTATAATCAACAAACGAGAGTTGACCATCTCCTTCCACAGACTGTCACAGATATCACAGTGGGCAGAGCTATGCAATAGCTTCAGAGTTAATCCTTTCAGCTAACAGCCTTATACAGCTTTAGTTAAGAATGATGGGATCAGGAGAAGGCTAGTCAGCCTCTTGCATCTGTTCCACAATTCAATTAATCACCTTCATTTGTACTCCCTCTTGATATAGTACGACATGGTGGTGAACCCTTCTGTTAATTCAACCAAACACCCAGAAAAGCTCTCCTCATCTCGTAATCTGTTAAAATATGAGTGAAAGAGAACTCCCAAATATCACTATTGGAAGAAAATAATATAAAATTATTCTTTAACTCTAAAAGTGAACATTAAACAACAACTATTCACAAATCTAAGCCCCCCTTTCTCTTGACTGCTCATTATCTGCCACTAACTCTATAACAATATACTATTCCAATAAAACACTTATTAACATTACGTCAACAATTTCAAAACCATACAGTGGCTGTCATCAATGGTGTTTTTCTTCCTTCGGCTGAAGATCTCCCTGAGTCATCTTCTTTCTTTTACTGCGAATATGGTTCATGTGAAAACTTCGAAAGAATGTTTCAAATCACAGTTGCTCTGTCTGACTTTCAAACTGTCTGTCTTTTTATATCCCCAACATTGGATCTTCTCATTGGTATGATGTTGGCAGAATAATAAATTCAAACTCTATTGGGTTTTAGTATCCTGAAACATAATTCAGGTACCTATTTCACAGC
Source organism: Hemiscyllium ocellatum (assembly GCF_020745735.1). Classification (NCBI taxonomy): domain Eukaryota; kingdom Metazoa; phylum Chordata; class Chondrichthyes; order Orectolobiformes; family Hemiscylliidae; genus Hemiscyllium; species Hemiscyllium ocellatum. The sequence continues at coordinate 17,669,005 of NC_083406.1, forward strand.
CAAATGTTACATATTTTCAAGTTTCCAGTGCATAATGAGACTGCTAGCTAGTCAAATGACAGGTGCTTGTAAGCTCTCAGTGCAGAACAGCATTCACTCTGTCTTAAAGGTGCAATACACACCTTCAACTTCATAAAAGTATATTAATCCTGAACGCCTCTAACCAATAAAACTCGGTCACTGTCAGCCTTGAGAGTTTCAAAAGGCTTTCAGCCTTACTCCATTTTCTGAGAGAGAAATCCTTCTTTATACTACTCCTGGTGTAAAACATTGCTTCCTGACATAACCACTGCCTCCCCTCCCCCTCCCCCCTCCCCCATCACCCCAGTCTAGCTCTAATGTTATGGTCACACCCTCTTGTTCTGGACTAGCCCTGCACTCCCACCAGAGGAAATAGTTTCTCTCTATCCATGCTATTAACACTCTTTTAACAATCTTAAATACCTCGGTTAGATCCCACACTTACTCTCCAAGCCTGGTCTGAAGGTGAAATCAAAATTCCTGCTCTTTTTAACCTCTTATTTGATAAGCCTGCTTCAATTTTGCCAATTACATACAATTTCTGTTTGTCAAAACCATTAAAAACCACACTTTAAGCCATTCTGCCTTCATTTCAAAGGTTAATTGGGACATATATTTGAAGAGCAGGGTTGTGGAGGAAAGAGGATGTGGTATATCCTAGGTGCTAATCTGCAAAGATGGTTCCCCAAAACTGAGAGGTTCTAAATACTGGGTCAAATGAAATAGGCTGAACATTCTTTTGTCTTAGGAAGAGAAGGCCGAAGTGTAAACTAGTAGACATTGGTGATATTATGAAGGGGTTCGATTGGTGTAAAGGAAACATTTCCATTTGTACAGAGGCATCAAAACTACCAACTGCCACAGTGTCACAGACATGCAGCACTGAAACAAACTCTTCAGACCAACTTGTCCAGGCTGACCAGATATCCTAAATTAATCCAGTCATATTTGCCAGCATTTGGCCCATATCCCTTTAAACCCTTCCTATTCATATACCCATCCAGATGCTTTATAAATGTTGTAATTGTAACAGCTTCATCTGGCAGCTTATTGCAAATGTGACCTCTCTCAGTGTGAAAGAGTTGCCCGTTAGGTCCCTTTTATATCTTTCTTCTTTCACCTTAAACCTATGCCCTCTAGTTTTGGCCTCCCCTACCCTGGGGAAAAAGATCTAGACTATTTAGTCTATCCATGCCCCTCATGATTATATAAACTGCTGTAAGTTCACCCCTCAGCCTCCAACACTCCAGGAAAAATAGCCCCAGTCTATTCAGCATCTCCCTGTAGTTCAACCCCTCACAAAATAAAGCAGTCACAAAAAGATCCAAACTAGAATTCAGAGCCAACCTTGTCACCTAGAGCAAGGTGAGAATGTGGGACTCGCTGCCATCGGGAGAAGTTGCGGTGAATTGTAGAAATGCCCTTGAGGGAAATCAAGATAAACAAGCAAAAGAAAGAAGTAGAAGGTTATGCTAATGGGGTGACATGAAAGGGATATAGAAAGAGAATTAGATGGACTTGTGTAGAAATTACTGGAAAAGCTCAGCAGGTCTGATGGCATCTGTACAAAGAAAGCAGAGTTAACATTTCAGGTCCAGTGACCATTCTTCTGAGCATATACAAGCATAAACTGGATAGGCCAAGAGACCCATTTCTTGCTGTAGGCTCAATGTATCAGAGATCAATTCACTGGTCCCTGCAGGTGCAACACCCCCCATTATTTCTTTGCAGTTTCAAACATTTTTTTTAATGGCCTTGTTCTAAAGGTGAAATTTATCTTCATTCTGTTCTGCAGCAATGTGACCTGGAATAACTTGGCTATCCCAGACACCCACTGCTCACCAGATGGAGAGGGATACCAGTGCCCGCTGGGATTTAAATGCATGGACCTTGAAGACCTTGGACTTACCAGACAAGAGCTGGGCTACAGTGGATTTAATGAGTTAGGTCTGTCCTGGTTTCAAAACCTTATTTTACAATAGTTTATTTTTTAAATTTAAAATGTCTTCAACTATGAGGACAAGTTGCATAGATAAGGCTTATACTTTCTCGAGTCGAGGAGATTAAAGCATGAGGTAATTGAGAGATTTAAAGTTACAAAAGGGATTTATAAGGCAGGAAAGGAGATGATTTTGCATTGGTGTGGGAGATGGAGCTCAGAATGAGAAGATATCAATGTAAAATAGGGCTCTTCACAGGTGAAGTTAGGGAGCAAGAAATCCCTACAAAACCCTAAAATAAGAACTTCCTGGATGTCTACGTAGCACTTCCTTGGATTGCCAAGAGACCTGGACACTCAATTCAATATTCCCTTTGGTCTCCACATCCAACGCATCATCCTTCAACACATCTGCCAGCTCCAAGTTGACCCCATCCAAAAAAGCATCTTAACCTCCCTACTCATTTCTCCTTCTACAAGGACTGTTCCCTTCAACAGTCTTTGGTTTGTGCCACTCTCCCTACCAATCCCCCCGAACCCCCAAGTACCTTACCCTGCAACCAGAAGATATGCAAAATCTGCTGGTACACCACCCCACTCACTTCCATCCAGGACCCCAAACAATCCTTCTATGGGAGATAGAGGTTTACCTGTTTCTCTTTCAACCCAGTTAACTGCATAAGTGCTACCAATGTGGTCTTCTCTACATCGGAGAGACCAAAGGTAAACTTAGGAACTGTTCAGCGAGCATCTCAACTGGGCCGACAGGGCCAACTCGACGTCCCAGTCACCGCTCATTTCAATTCCTCCGACATGACCATCCTTGGCATCCTCCATTGCCACAACGCACCCAACCGCAAATTGGAGGAACAGCACCTCATCTTCTGCCTGGGCAGTCTGCAGCCTGGAGGACTCAACATTGAGTTCTCCAATTTCAAACAACCTCCCTCCCCATCCCCCAACTCCATTTCCAGCTCGTCCCCCTCCCATCCACTCCTCCCAGCCACTTAATGGATTCATTCCTCCCATTAACCAACAAGGTCGTACCCTCTACCTGTCTTCATCTATCCCTACTTCATCACCCTTTCCCCCACCCACCCCTTTATCTGCAGCTCCCCCTTTACCCAGCCCCAGTCCTAAAGAAGGCTTACACCTGAAACGTCAACTTCTCGACTTCCTGATGCTGCCTGGCTTGCCGTGTTCTCCCAACTTCCTGCCTGTCAATTTTGGATTCCAGCATCTGCAGTTTGTGTCGTTACAACTATGGAAGCACTTTTGACATATAAGCACTGTTCTCAGTCAGGAAATAGAACATAGAACATAGAAAAATACTGCGCAGTACAGGCCCTTTGGCCCTCGATGTTGCGCCGATCCAAGCCCACCTAACCGTCACTAGCCCACTATCCTCCATATGTCTATCCAATGCCCGTTTAAATGCCCATAAAGAGGGAGAGTCCACCACTGCTAATGGCAGGGCATTCCATGAACTCACGACTCTCTGAGTAAAGAATCTACCCCTAACATCTGTCCTATACCTACCACCCCTTAATTTAAAGCTATGCCCCCTCATAATAGCTGACTCCATAAGTGGAAAAAGGTTCTCATGGTCAACCCTATCTAAACCCTTAATCATCTTGTACACTTCTATCAAGTCACCCCTAAACCTTCTTTTCTCCAATGAAAACAGCCCCAAGTGCCTCAGTCTTTCCTCATACGATCTTCCTACCATACCAGGCAACATCCTGGTTAACCTCCTCTGCACCCGTTCCAGTGCCTCCACATCCTTCCTATAGTATGGCGACCAAAACTGCACACAATACTCCAGATGCGGCCGCACCAGAGTCTTATACAACTGCAACATGACCTCAGGACTCCGGAACTCAATACCTCTACCAATAAAAGCCAGTACGCTATATGTCTTCTTCACAGCACTATTTACCTGGGTGGCAACTTTCAGAGATCTGTGTACATGGACACCAAGATCCCTCTGCTCATCCACACTACCAAGTATCCGACCATTAGCCCAGTACCCCATCTTCTTGTTACTCTTACCAAAGTGAATCACTTCACACTTACCTACATTGAACTCCATTTGCCACCTTTCTGCCCAGCTCTGCAGCTTATCTATATCCCGCTGTAACCTGCCACATCCTTCCTCACTGTCAACAACTCCACCGACTTTCGTATCATCTGCAAACTTGCTCACCCAACCTTCTAGCCCCTCCTCCAGGTCATTTATAAAAATGACAAACAACAATGGTCCCAAAACAGATCCTTGTGGAACACCGCTAGTAACTGCACTCCAAGATGAACCTTTACCATCAACTACTATCCTCTGTCTTCTTCCAGCCAGCCAATTCCTAATCCAAACCTCCAACACACCCTCAATGCCATACCTCCGTACTTTTTGCAGTAGCCTACCATGGGGAACCTTATCAAATGCCTTACTAAAATCTATATACGCCACATCTACCGCTTTACCCTCGTCCACCTCCTTAGTCACCTTCTCAAAGAATTCAATAAGGTTTGTGAGGCACGACCTGCCCTTCACAAAACCATGCTGACTATCCTTGATCACATTATTCCTATCCAGATGTTTATAAATCCTATCCCTTACAATTCTCTCTAAGACTTTGCCCACAACAGAAATGAGACTCACCGGCCTATAGTTACTAGGGTTATCCCTACTCCCCTTCTTGAACAAGGGAACCACATTTGCTATCCTCCAGTCTTCTGGCACTATTCCTGTAGACGACGAGGACATAAAAATCAAAGCCAATGGCTCTACAATCTCCTCTCTAGCTTCCCAGATAATCCTAGGATAAATGCCATCAGGCCCAGGGGACTTATCTATTTTCACTCTTTCCAGAATTTCCACCACCTCTTCCCTACAAACCTCAAAGCCATCCATTCTAATTAATTGTGACACAATATTCACATCGGCAACAATGTCCTGTTCCTGAGTGAATACTGACGAAAAGTATTCATTCAGTGTCTCCCCAATCTCTTCAGCCTCCACATGCAACTTCCCACTACTATCCTTGACTGGGCGTATTTCTACCCTAGTCATTCTTTTATTCCTGACATACCTATAGAAAGCCTTTGGGTTTTCCCTAATCCTACCAACCAAGGACTTTCCATGTCCCCTCCTTGCTGCTCTTAGCTCTCTCTTTAGATCCTTCCTGGCTACCTTATAACTCTCAATCTACCTTCATGCCTCATCTTTACATAGGCCGCCCTCTTCCCTTTAACAAGGGATTCCAATTCCTTATTAAACCACGGCTTCCTCACACGACCCTTTCCTCCCTGCCTGACAGGTACATACTTATCAAGGACACTCAATAGTTGCTCCTTGAACAAGCTCCACATATCGATTGCAACCTTCCCTTGAAGCCTACTTTTCCAAGCCACTTTTCCAAATGAGGTCGACAATTTATTACCAACTAAGCCTCCACAGCCACCAGTGTGATGATGACAAAAACATTCCTGGTTGAAGGATCAGTGTCAGCCAAGGCACTTGAGCGAACCATCGGCCTTTAATTTCAAATAATGCTTTGCCTTTCCCCTGCAACTGCATTGTGAGCATCAATCTCGACGTTGGCAGAATTTTGCTGACCCTCAGCTGGCACATAGGGTGAGAGGTCAGAAGAGCAGGGAACTGTGCCAGTAGCTCTCCGTTTCTGTCCCAACATCAGAGATGCATCTTAGTGGTGGGCTGCGAGATGGGTCAGTTACTAACTCCATGGATTTGGGAAACCGATTTCTGTAATCAAGGCTCCTGTTATGAGTTGTCATCCAGGACTGCTAGCATTTTGCCGATAATGGGGATGTCATCAGTTTCAGGCAATCTTCCTGAAGGCCAATGGAGTCAATGTTTCAATGAACCAAGAAAGGGGCAGCCTGAGTAGTATAGATCATCCTCATGGCTCAAGTGAGCTTTCTAAAGGAGTATCCCCTGACAATCAGAGCCTTCTAATGTTTACTCATTTGGTTTCTTAGGAATAGTCTTTGGTGTCTCAAGGCATGGTTAGGAACATGGGACTGGGATATCATAGCAATTACAGAAACATGGCTCAGGGATGGGCAGGATTGGCAGCTTAATGTTCCAGAATACAAATGCTACAGGAAGGATAGAAAGTGAGGCAAGAGAGGAGGGGGAGTGGCATTTTTGATAAGGGATAACATTACAGCTGTGCTGAGGGAGGATTTTCCTGGAAATACATCCAGGCAAGTTATTTGGGTGGAACTGAGAAATAAGAAAGGGATGATCACCTTACTGGGATTGTATTATAGACCTCCTAATAGACAGAGGGAAATTGAGAAACAAGTTTGTAATGAGTTCTCAGCTATCTGTAAGAATAATAGGGTGGTTATGGTAAGGGATTTTAACTTTCCAAACATAGACTGGGACTGCCATAGTGTTAAGGGTTTAGATGGAGAGGAATTTGTTAAGTGTGTACAAGACAATTTTGTGATTCAGTATGTGGATGTACCTACTAGGGAAGATGCAAAACTTGACCTACTCTTGGGAAATAAGGCAGGGCAGGTGACTGAGGTGTCAGTGAGTGAGCACTTTGTGGCCAGCGACCCAATTCTGTTAGATTTAAAATAGTGATGCAAAAGGTTAGACCAGATCTAAAAGTTAAAGTTCTAAATTGGAGAAAGACCAATTTTGACGGTATTAGGCAAGAACTTTCGAAAGCTGATTGAGGGCAAATGTTCGCAGGTAAAGGGATGGTTGGAAAAAGGCAAGCCTTCAGAAATGAGCTAATGAGAATCCAGACGAAGTATATTCCTGTTAGGGTAAAAGGAAAGGCTGGTAGGTATAGGGAATGCTGGATGACTAAAGAAATTGAGTGTTTGGTGAAGAAAAAGAAGGAAACATATGTCAGGTATAAAAAGGATAGATTGAGTGAATCCTTAGAAGAATATAAAGGCAGTAGGAGTATACTTAAGAGGGAAATCAGGAGGGCAAAAAGGGGACATGAGATAGCGTTGGCAAATAGAATTAAGGAGAATCCAAAGGGTTTTTACATATATGTTAAGGACAAAAGCGTAACTAGGGAGAGAATAGGGCCCCTCAAAGATCAGCAAGATGGCCTTTGTGTGGAGCTGCAGAAATGGTGGAGATACTAAATGAGTATTTTGCATCAGTATTTACTGTGGAAAAGGAGATAGAAGTTATAGACTGTAGGGAAATAGATGGTGACATCTTGCAAAATGTCCAGATTACAGAGGAGGAAGTGCCGGATGTCTTGAAAAGCATAAAGGTGGATAAATCCCCGGACCTGATCAGGTGTACCTAGAGCTCTATGGGAAGCTAGAGAAGTAATTACTGGGCCTCTTGCTGCGATATTTGTATCATCGATAGTCACAGGTAAGGTGCCGGAAGGCTGGAGGTTGGCTAACTTAGTGCCACTGTTTAAGAAGGGTGGTAAGGACAAGCCAGGGAACTATAGACCGGTGAGCCTGACATCGGTGATGGGCAAGTGGTTGGAGGGAATCCTGAGGGACAGGATAACATATATTTGGAAAGTCAAGGACTGATTAGGGATAGTCAATATGGCTTTGTGCGTGGGAAATCATGTCTCACAAACTTGATTGAGATTTTTGAGGAAGTAACAAAGAAGATTGAGGAGGGCAGTGCTGTAGATGTGATCTATATGGACTTCAGTAAGGTGTTCCACAAGATTCCCCGTGGGAGACTGATTAGCAAGGTTAGATCTCACGAAATACAGGGAGAACTAACCATTTGGATACAGAGCTGACTCAAAGGTAGAAGACCAAGGGTGGTGGTGGAGAGTTTTTTTCAGACTGGAGGCCTGTGACCAGTGGAGTGCCACAAGGATCGGTGCTGGGTCCTCTACTTTTTGTCATTCACAAATAATGATTTGGATGCGAGCATAAGAGGTACAGTTAGTAAGTTTGCAGATGACACCAAAATTGGAGGTGTAGTGGACAGCGAAGAGGGTTACCTCAGATTACAACAAGATCTGGACCAGATGGGCCAATGGACATTCAGATAAATATGAGATGCTGCATTTCGGGAAAGCAAATCTTAGCAGGACTCATACATTTAATGGTGAGGTCCTAGGGAGTGTTGCTGAACAAAGAGATCTTGGAGTGCAGGTTCATAGCTTCTTGAAAGTGGAGTCGTAGGTAGATAGGATAGTGAAGAAGACATTTGGTATGCTTTCGTTTATTGGTCAGAGTATGGAGTACAGGAGCTGGGAGGTCATGCTGCGGCTGGACAGGACTTTGGCTAGGCCACTGTTGGAATATTGCGTGCAATTCTGGCCTTCTTCCTATCGGAAAGATGTTATGAAACTTGAAAGGGTTCAGAAAAGATTTACAAGGATGTAGCCAGGATTGGTGGATTTGAGCTATAGGGAGAGACTGAACAGGTTGGGGCTGTTTTCCCTGGAGCATCGGAGGCTGACGGGTGACCTTATAGAGGTTTGCAAAATTATGAGGGGCATGGATAGGGCAAATAGACGTAGTCTTTTCCCTGGAGTCGGGGAGTCCAGAACTAGAGGGCATAGGGTTAGAATAAGACAGGAAAAATATAAAAGAGACTGAAGGGGCAACATTTTCACACAGAGGGTGATACGTGTATGGAATGAGCTGCCAGAGGAAATGGTGGAGGCTGGTACAATTGCAACATTTAAGAGGCATTTGGATGGGTATATGAATAGGAAGGGTTTGGAGGCATATGGGTCGGGTGCTAGCAGATGAATGTAGCTTGGGTTAGGATAAATGGCCGGCATGGACAGGTTGGACCGAAGGGTCTGTTTCCATCTTGTATATCTCTATGACTCTATGACTGCTCTTATTCAGTCAATATTCTTCTGATAGTGTTTCTCCCAGTTTTCCTCACACAGTTTGGAAAGTTTACTGTAAATTTTATTTCAGGCATTAGCTGTGATTCTATTGTTAACATGCTCGCCTCTGAAGGTTCTTGGCTCAAGTCCCACTCCAAAGTTTGAACACAACGATGACATTCAGCGTAACAGTGAGAGAGTCTATGCTATTAGAGTGTTGTCATTTGAATGGAACATTCTGCCAAGATCCCACCTGTCTATTTGGGTATACGCAAAAGATCCCATGGACATATCTAAGACGACCAGGGCAGTTATCCCTCGAGACCTGGCCAGTATTTATCTCCTGATTACACTGGAACAAACGATTATCTGTCTCCACTGTCTTGTTGCATGCAAGTTGGCAGCCATGTTTCCTGTATTATAACAGTGACAACCTCTTAAAAACTGCTCCACAAAATGCTCTGGGAATTGCAAGGTCATAGGAGACAACATATAAAAGTAACCCTTTTTTTTAATCAAATAAATTTTGATATTTTCTGTTGCCAGTCTCACTCCATTCTAAGTTTCTGCCAGATAGTCTTAGACCATAAGAAATAGGAGGAGGAGTAGGCCATTTGATCCCTCCAACCTTCTTCACCATTCAGTAGTATCATGGCTGATCTGACATTCCCTATATTCATTTTTCTGCATTTTCCACATAAACCTTGATTCCCCGACTGATCAAGGATCTCAGCCTTAAGTATACATATGGACTCTGTTCCCACAACTCTTGGTGGCAAAGAGTTTCAATGACTCACAACCCTCTCAGAGGAAGTTCCTCCTCTTCTCAGTATTAAATTGGCACCCCTTTATTCTGTGACTATCTCATTCTAAATTCACCTATGAGGGAAAATATCCTATCAACATTTACCCTGTCAGGCTCCTTAAGAATCCTGTGTGTTTTAGTGAGATCACCTGTCATTCTTCTAAACTACAGTGAGTAGAGTTCCAACCTGTTTAGTCTGTGCTCATTAGACATTCCCTCCATACCAGGGATCATCTTGGTGAACCGTCACTAAACTGCCTCCAATTAAATGCCGTCTTTCCATAAATAAAGGGACCAAGACTGCTCACAGTCCTCCAGACGTGATCTCACCAGCACCTTGCACAGTTGCAGTAAGATTCCCTACTCTTAAACTCCAAAACCCTTGAAATAAGGACCAATGTTCCATTAGCCTTTCTGATTACCTGCTGAACCTGTGTGCTAGCTTTCCGTGTTTTGTGCACAGCTACCCTCAGGCCCCTTTGTGTTCCAGCTTTACGCAGTTTTTCTCCATTTTGTCCTTCCCACATTCTACTTTATCTGCTAATTGTTTGCCTGCGTACTTAATCTAACTATATGTCGAAACTGCTTGTGCTGTATTGCCTTTCCACTTATGTTTGTGTCTTTTACACATCTGGCTACAGTACATTCACCTCCTTCCTCCAAGCCATGTTCTTGTTGTTTATAATCTTTTCTGTCTGGCGTTAGAAAAGTTGTAAACTTCAGCTTCCTGATGTTGATATTTCAATTTTCTTTACAGCATTAAGATGTAAATCAGTTGTGTTTCCAGGCCATTAGGGGAAATTCAAGCATTCCAATGTTTTCTTTATTCTTTGCAATGTTATTATTTCTGGACCAGCAGTTAAGATCTTAGTTAATCAGCAAGGACCGTTTCATTCACATTTTGTAAAATTAAATGAGTAGCAAATTCGTTCTTTGCTCAGTCTTGTTTTCATATCGTATCACCCCATGATCAGGATTGATTTAGTTGTTTTGATGATTTTGACATCTGCACAGAAGGACACCTAGGCTCTGGCATGTTCTTATGGCGGTGACCTAGTGGTTGCTAGGGAATCTGCAGTCAGTAGTCCATCGTTAATTACGTTCACAGAGATTTTGCAGAGGTTCTTGGAAGGAGCTGTGCTTTTCTGAGCACTGCTCCTCTCATTCCTTTTCATTGCTGAAGCTGTAGCTAATATCTGTTCAACACAAAAATCCTGCATTTCACCCGTTTGTCCTCACACTTGAGACAATGTTCCTATGGACTAGTCATTTGAAGCTTTAAGCCTGAGACTCTGTCTGCACCCCTCCTATGAATTTAAATTTCCATGACTGCTTTCTGAAGAAAAATGGAGAGTTCTTCCCCGTGTGAAGTCTGGCATTTATGCCTCAACCTAAAACCGAAGTTCTGTTCTTGATTATGTTGCTGGTTGTGAGAGCTTGCTATGCATTAAATTGATTGCTGAATTTCTAAAGTCTGCAATTGACTACTCTTTGCCAGTCATTGGCAGCGAAGATTTAGGGATATCCTGAGTCTGTAAAACGCACAATAACAATACAAGGTTTTTTTTCCACTTTTCTGTATAATTTCTGTTCATTCACAGTACAACATTGGATTGTCAGCCTGGACTTTGAATACAAGTCTGTGAAGTGGGAATTGAACTTGTGACTTTCTCTCTCCCGAGTGCCACCCAGCAAGATGAGGCAGACATGTTGTTTTAGCTCTTATGATTGAAGACTAAGAAAGCAGCAACTCTTGACATCTGGCCCATGTCCTGTCCCTCTGAACTATTTAAGACAGACACAGGCCTCATCTCTCCAGTCTTTGGTGAAGCTGACCATACCACATTCCTCCCGCAACTCTCCTGTGCTGTCCAGCTCAGAGCTCCAGCTCTCCACTTAGTTGAACTTCTAGCCATCCATTGCTAAATGGAGCATCTGTCACAAAGGCTTTTCTTTAACTCACCCTACACTATCACCAGAAGAATCATCATAGAATTCCTACAGTGTGGAAACAGACCATTTTACCCAACAAGTCCACACCGACCCCCAAAGAGTACCCCACCCAGACCCATTTCCCTCTGACTAATGCACCTAACACTATGGGCAATTTAGCATGGCCTATTCACCTGACCCGCACATCTTTGGGTTGTGGGAGGAAACTGGAGCACTCTGAGGAAACCCACGCAGACACGGGGAGAATATGCAAACTCCAACCAGACAGTCACCTGAGGCTGGCATCAAATCTGGGTCCCTGGTGCTGTGAGGCAGCAGTGCTGACCACTGTCCACCCATAAAAGAACCATTCAAGACCCAATTCCCTTCACAATCTACAACCTATTTCTTGTTGGGAATAAAAGAGAGACTTGCATTTATATACTCCTTTTCATAATAGCAGATGTCTCAAAGTACTTCATAAACAATGAAACACTTTCTGATATATAGTTACTACAATTTGCACATGAACATGCAGATGGGACCTTAGCATTAAATCTGATTCAAAGACAGCCACCTTTGAGAGGTCAGCACTCGCACAGTATGGCACTCGGTTTTCACCCTTGATTTTCTGTGCTCGAGCCCAGGACTGGAACTTGAACCTGGAATCTAGTGGCAGACATTTAGCTATTGGAGTGAGATGAGGTTTGCCATGTCTGACTGCATCTCTTTTGACTATCTCTCCACTGTATCTCTCTGTGTGTATTTCAGACAGCATGTCTGGAAACCAGTAATGAATGAACCCTATTATTGTTCTGTTAGATAACAGGTAAATCAGTCATTGAGGCTAATTGTGACTCTTCTACATTAACGTCAAACTGTCAAAAGTGGTTTATATCTCATTCCCATTTGTGTTTTCATAGCCATTAATTCTTTTTACCATGCCTTGAAAACTTGCTTTAGGAGATCTGAAGATGTTATTGCACCAGTGATTTTTTGTTAAACTTTAAATTGCTATTTCTATTTAGTATCTTAAAGATCTTGAAGCATGCATATGGAGGTCTTATGGCCTATGGAAAAGATCCCTATCCCTGAGCCAGTTGTTCCTGGTTCTAAGGGTCGAAGAAGGTGTGTGGCACTGAACTTGAAATGTTAATTCTGTTTCTCTCTCCCGAGGTGCTGCCAGACCTGCTGAGTTTCTCAATTATTCTCTGTTTGTTCCAGATTTCTAGCATCTGCAGCATTTTGCTTTAATTCATAATGCACCAGAACAATTTGAATGTTAGTCTGAGGGTGCTTCTTTCTAACATATGTCAGTGAAAGATGGGAAAAGTGAGAGAGATTCCTGGACAGCCATATGATAAAAAACACATTGGAATCTCTGCCACCACTATCTGACTATAATGTATGTGTAAAAGTAATTGCTTGATAGTACAGGACTTAACCACTTTAAAAGAGACATAAAGACATGGGAACATCATACCAACATTAGATGTGATTCTACTTTAGACAACATTTGCTGAATAATCCTGAATACTGACCACAGAAAACAATTTAAGATCATCTTTCAGGCTCAAGGTGCTATTAAATTGCTCAAGTCAGAAGCTGCTTTGTTTTCTTACTCAGTCCCTTCCTGCTCGCAATGACTTGCCCAATCAGAGTAAACTTTCTTAATTTAAATTTAATTAGTTTGCTAATGTCGTTCCTCAAGCATCGCCATGCCCATTAGCAGTCTCTTCTCAAGCTATACAAAGTGTTTTTCCCTTTCTGAAGTTGGTTTTCTTGAAATTTCAGTGTTAATCTGTGGAAGACAAAAAGCTTTGACCTCATGTCTCTTGTTAGTAGTGAATGTAAAAGTCTACATTGCCCCTTTGACTCAGACTCTGTGGAGAACCCAGGTGATTGAGTTGCCTGAATGCATGACTGATTTGGGTCAGATTAGTGCCAAAAGCATGAGGTTTGATCTTTGTTCCAGTGGGTGGATTCCAGACCTTACCCAGAGTGGACATAATAGTTTTATAGTTTGGACTTGCTTTGGCTTGTAAACTGAAGAAGCCAAAAAGTGTTAGCACATTTAGTGCTTCATCCCATGACAGAATCCTCTGGATACTGGAAATCTGACATTTTTATTCTCTTAATCTGCCTCATACACAGTGACAGCCATCATCTTTCTTTGCCTTAGAATGCTCCATTATGGAACATGGTTACCATAGTTACCTTGTGTTACCAAGGAGCTGTAAAATACATCTGTGAGAATTCAATCCCAATTATTGTGCTCCACATAAACACCGTGAATAAAAATATTAACCTATTGCCTTCTGTCTGGAACCTCGTTGCAGAGTTAGCTTACATTCAGATTTCCAAAAGTATTTTGCATCTTGGATGAAGCATGAATGTAGAATTTATTTACAATGTAGAATTACTTGTATATTGCTGAGAAAGAGATATGTTGCTGGCATTTCTTGTCCTTTGCTCAACAGAACAAGTGCAAGGATACTCAATTTCAAATTATCACAAGTTATAAGACAAGATAAAAATTATTGTGATTGTTTGAAATTTGGCATTCTTTCATTTGTCCTGATGAGTACAGGATGAGAAACTTCAACAACATCCCTCATTTCAGTGATGGGTAAGTAGAATTATTTCTCATGTAAGTTTTTATACCTGCACTTAACAGCCCTTGCTGTTCTCGCCATGAGCAGCCATATGGCAGTGCACATCTGGTAGATGCAGTTTGCAAGACATGCCCTCAGCTTCTGTAGTATTTTCACATGTCAATGCCAGATTTTATGTTTCAAGTATTTTTATGAAATGTGCTTGCCATTATCAGGAATTTTTTTTTCTAATCGAAAATAGGCAGATGTTGAAAATTTGCTATGCAACGCCAAGATGATTGGGAAGGAACTGTAAAAACCGGAGCTTAAACACAAGATGTGTCCTCACTCAGTGGAAAGGATAGTTCATAAAATCTCTCGCAGAAGATTCCTATATATGTATTTTATTGCATCCCAAATTTTGAAATACAATGGAACAAAAAGCTTGTCTCAACATACATTAATAAAAACAAACTTTGCCCCATTTCTTAACGTTGATAACTTCAAAAGTTGATGATTTTGATAGCAGTTAACACCACTTTATTACTGATCTGTCACAACGGGGTACATATTGCCTGCAGTCCACCTCCAGGGTGCACAATAAACAATCCACATCTGAAATCAATTTATGTAGGTTTATCTGAAAGTATGTCTTTAGAACTCCCTAGGACCCAAGTAGAATGACCAGTTAATAGGAATTTATAGGAAAAGCTGAGAATAAATATACGTTTGCTCGCAAAGCTAGAAGGTTCTCTTTCAGACGTTTCGTCACCATACTAGGTAACATCTTCAGTGAGCCCCCGGACGAAGCACTGCTGATGATTCCTGCTTTTTACTTATTATAATAATATAGATAATACGCAGAAATCATCAGCAGTGCTTCATCCGAGGCTCACTGAAGAAACTACCTAGTATGGTGACAAAATGTTTGAAAATGAACCTCCAGCTCAGCGAGCAAACCTATATCCAGAACCTCAACCTGAGCTACAAATCTTCTCAACACTCACTAAAGCTGCGAATGTTTAGTGGAACATGCTGTAAGTTAGCCACACAATGGTTAGCTGGCAAAGAGACAGGGGAGAGATTCCAAATCAAAAATCTCTGGAAAGCCTCAGTAGGTCTGGTAGCATCTGTGAAGAGACATCAGAGTTAATGTTTCTGGTCTGGTTACCCTTCCTCAGAAGAAGGAGAAATTCTACTTTGGCGCAACTATAAGGAAGGAAAACGGATGGAAAATATAGTGTGAGCCTCTTGCATTTTGGGCCAAAACCAATATTTCTTCCCCACCAACCACTGCCAGACCTTTTACTAGCAGGAGCTAATGTCTTTCCAAAATTGAATTCTGTCAAGGTTTTATTCACTCTGACAATGTGGAATATAGAGTTAGAAAGCACAGAAACAGACCCTTCGGTCCAACTTGTCCATTCCAACCAGACATCATAAATTAATCTAGTCCCGTTTGCCAACATTTGGCCCATATCCCTCTAATGTACCCATTCATGTGCCCATCCAGATGCCGGGTTGCAATTATTGTAACTGGGGCAGCATAGTGGCTCAGTGCCTTACAGTGCCAGGGACCCGGGTTCAATTCCAGCCTTGGGTCTGTGTGGAGCTTGCACATTCTCCCCGTGTCTGCGTGAGTTTCCTCCGGGTGCTCTGGATTCCTCCCACAGTCCAAAGCTGTGCAGGTCAGGTGAATTGGCCATGCTAAATTGCCCATACTGTTAGGTGCTTTAGTCAGAGGGAAATGGGTCTGGGTGGGTTACTCTTCGGACGGTCGATGTGGACTTGTTGGGCCGAAGGGCCTGTTTCCACACTGTAAGAAATCTAATCTAATTGTACCAGCCTCCACCACTTCCTCTGGCAACTTATTCCAAGCACACATCACGTTAAAAAGTTGCCCCTTAGGTTGCTTTTAAATCTTTCTCCTCTCACCGTAAATCTATGCCCTATAGTTTTGGATTCCCCCTACAATGGGAAAAAGACATTGGCTATTCACCCTATCTATGCCCTTCATGATTTTATAAACCTCTAATCTCTATAACGTCACCGTTCAGCCTCCGATGCTCCAGAGAAATTAGCCCCAGCCTATTCAGCCTCTCCCTATAGCTCAAACACTTCAATCCCAACAACACTCTTGTAAACCTTTTCTGAACCCTTTCAAGTTTAACATCTTTCTTATAGCAGGATGACCAGAATTGAACGCAGTATTCTAAAAGTGGTCTAACTCCTATTCTTCAACCATAGTTCAAAGGGTAGCATCTTTGTCTCTGCGTTGAAGATTATGTTCAAATCCCACTTCAGGGAATTGAGTGCACGATTTTGGCGGGTGCCCTAGTGCAGTACTAAGAGAATGCAGCACTGTTGCCAGTGCAGTCTTTTGATTAAGTCTTTGAATTAAAGTCGCATCTGCCCTCACAAGTGGAAAGAAGAGATATCGTGACAATCTGTTCATGAAGGGAAGGGACGTTCAGCCAATATAGATCACTCAACTAGCATAAAAAAAAACAGATGATGTGGTTATTATAACATTGCTGCTTATGGATTATTGCTCTGCTCAAATTGAATACTCCTATGCTTCTTAAATTTGCACAGTGTTACAATCCAGCTGAATGTATTACTGGACAAGTCAGATCCCAGAGTGAACCCTGGCTTGATAGATCATAAGTTTTATTTTAGCAGTTTGGTTGCTGAACCCATTTGCCTCTAATTTAAAATCCAAATTCCCCATAGATAATAGATGTCTTCATCATAACAGTGATTACACTTCAGAAGCTTTTCATTAGCTATAAAGTACTGTGGGATATCCTGAGGGGCAACACTAAATCAGTGCAAATCATTCAGGATTTTTTGTTTAATAAGATGGCTATATGACAGTCTATAAAACAGGACAACATACAGGCTGGACAGCCTGAGGTTTCTGATCTGTAATCCACGCATGGTGTATTAACCGTGAGGAATGCTGATTTCATTCAGTTCTTGTAAATTATTGAATTTCCAATTTGCAATAAATGTGCATTTGCTTTTTTTGTAAACTGCAGTCTACCATCAATGAGTGGCCTAGATCCTGTAGAATTTTGGATCAAACAGAGTCTACAAATTGAATGAGAGAGTGAAAATTAAATTTGAGAAGTACTTGAAGTTTTGATAAGTGTGAGCCTGAAATATATTATAAATACTGCGTCTTTCAAGCATACATTTAAATAGTAACAGGAGTAGGCCATTCAGCCCTTTGAATCTGCCCTGCTATTCAGCTGATCATTCAGCTGACCCTGTTCCTATTTTCTCTCCATACCCTTTGATCCTTTTACCCCTCAGAACTGTATCTGTCTTATTCATTGTAAACATTCAATATTTTGGCCTCAGCCATTCAACAGGATCTCAATTCTCAGGGTGAAGAATTGTTTCTTTATCTCAGTGCTAATGGCTGACCATATTTCCTTCGACTGTAACCTTAGTCAGTACTCCCGTGTCATGACTAACATCCTTCCTGTGTTCTGCCTATACCCCATTTGAATTTTGTGGGTTTCTTTGAAATCCCCTCTCATTCTTCGAAACTCCAGTCAATATAGACCTGATCAATCCAGTTTCTCTTCATACGTCAGTGCAGCCATCCTAGGAGTCAGTCTGCTAACCCTTTGCTGCAGTGCCTCCATGACCGGAACATCTTTCTTTTAGATGTTAGACATATTAATAAAACTAATTACAATTGCAAGAGTATCATCAATACTAGTATTAGTTAATATTAACATACAGGAGAGCTGATGACCTAGTGGTATTATAGCTGGACTGTTAATCCAGAGACCCAGGTAATGTTCTGGGGGCCCAGATTCAAATCCAGTCACGGTACAGAGGAACCTTGATTATTCAAATGACACTGATGGGGAGTATTTTGCTTGGAAAATCAAATGTGAGGTGACACAGTTTAGCCAAGCATCGGGACCTTGCCATCTTGTCCAATTCGGATAATTGAGTGACTGGTTAATCGACGTTCTTCTGTGGATGGTGGAATTTGAATCCAACCAAAATCCGGAATCAAGAGTTTGTTGGTGATTGTGAATCTGTTGTCAGTTATCAGGAGAAAACACATCTGGTTCACTAATGTCCTTTAGGGAAGGAAACTGCCTGCCTCAGCTGGCCTGACTTATATGTGGCTCCAGACCCACGGCAATGTGGGTGACTTTAAACTACCCTCTGGGCAATTAGAGATGGGCAATAAATGCTGGCCTAGACAGTGACACCCACATCCTGTAAATGAATTATTTTTAAAATAACACTTTAAATAAAAGTGATGAAATTAATAAAGAGTTCACAAGGCAGTTTTAGTGAAGATGTCAGAAATGATGAAGATGAAAGCAGAGGTGTAAGCACAGCAACACACATTAAGTCGGATGTGCTCAGACATCTGTCACGTATTTTATACTATTGGAATTATTTTCGGAACGGGACGCATCCAAGAATTATTTTCAGATTTATCGTGCTGTTGAAATGACATTTCCTTTGACTGTGATGCTGCGGTGAACATGACAATCCTTGATGTTTGACATCGCTAAGGATTTAATTATGTAGCATCATCTGCTCAAATATAGCTGTGTATTTGTATAGATTGCAATACCTATAGCAAAGAAGAAGGCAGTTCAGCCCATCATGGCTGTACCCCAGAAGGTGAAGAAGTTGAGGGAAGAAATGAAAAAGAAATTCAGTCCAAGGCAACTGAAGGCACTGCCTCCAGTGGTGAATCAAGGAAATTCAGGCACATGCAAGATTGTGGAATTCGAGGAGATCAGTGACCTGAGAGGGTTGTTAGGTTGAGACATGTTTTAGAACATGGGAGTTAGCAAGCCATGGACGGATTTTCAGTAATTGAGTTGATTTCATAAGGCTTGTGCATGGTGTGCTCCTACAGTCTCCTGAATGGAGAGCAGACTTTAAAAACTCCGAGCCCCTGAGGAAAAGCATTTAATCAATTAACCAAATAATCAATTATCCGAATGAAATAGTGCCTGCCCATCTCGTTCAGATAATCAAGGTTCCCCTGTATCTTGTTAGAGTCACACAACACGGAAAAAAGCCCTTTGATCCAACCAGTCCATGCTGACCATAATCCCAAACTAAACTAGTCCCATCTGCCTGCCCTTGGTCCATTCCATTCAAACCTTTCTTATTCATGTATTAATCCAAATGTATTTTATGCCTTGTAACTGTACTTGCACGAACCACTCTCAGTGTAAAATATTTGCCCCTCAAATCCTTTTTAAAGCTTTCTCTTCTGACGTTAGAAATATGCCCCCTAGTTTTGATCTGACCCCCACCCTGAGGAGAGACCATTGTCATTCACCTTATCTCAATAAGGTCAACCCCTCAACCTCCTCTGTTCCAATGAAAAAAGTCCCAGTCTTTTCAGCATATTTTTATATCTCAAACCTTTTCACATATTTCTCCAATTTCCTTTTGAAAGCTATAATGCTTCTGTCACTCCTTCAGGCAGTGTATTCTAGATGTCCACAAGTCACTGCATTAAGAAATAACTTGTCCGTTCACCCCTGAATCTTGAAGGATCAGATTAACATACATCTGAAATGACATACATAGGTGATTTCTAATTTTCAGCATCTGCAGTATTTTGCTTTTACTCTTTAATGTAAAATCGCAATTCATTCTTTCAATATGAATTGTTGCTGTACGTTATTACCTCATTTACATTAGGAGACACGTCAGTGCAGTATGTGGGAAGGAGAAATGTGTAGACGTATTTCCAGCATTTAATTTTGTATTTTTCCCAGCCATTATAAATGTTGAATATCTTTTCACTCTTCTGTCATCAGGCACCAGTATCTTCACTGTTTATGAAGCTGCCTCACAGGAAGGCTGGGTGTTCTTCATGTATCGGGCAATTGACAGCTTTCCACGATGGCGTTCATACTTCTACTTCATCACTTTGATCTTCTTCCTGGCCTGGCTAGTTAAGGTACAGCTCCTGGTTGTAATTGCTAAATGTGACAAACGAGGGAAACATTTGGTGAATGTATTAACTTGCTCTTTTGATATCAGGGCAGAAAATGAACAGTAGATGTTTCCCCTTTATTCAAATGTAAGCAATACTGTCAAGAGAAAGAGGAAGGCGAGGCAGTGATCTTTTTAATCCACTGCACCCTTTTTAAAAAAATATTGCAGCAGTATGAATTAAAGTTGTGAGTATTTCGGTTACTGAGGCGAGGGGGATTGAGTCACCCTTTCAGGCAGAACCATACACACAAAATTCCACATTGGAAGAAATGAAGGGCTGGCCACATACGGAGCAGTTGAGGATTCTGGGTCTGTACTCAATGGAGTTCAGAAGGATGGAGTGGGGGAAATCTGATTGAAACTTACAGAATAACCAAGAAGCCTGGAGAAAGTGGACATGGAGAAGATCTTTTCACTAGCAGGTGAGACTAGGGTACGAGAGCGCAGCCTGAGAATGAAGGAACAACTCTTTAGAACTGTGATGAAGAGGAATTTCTTCAGCAAGAGAGTGGTGAATCTGTGGAACTCGCTGCTGCAGAGGGTGGTAGAAGCCAAGTCATTGAATGTATTTCAGACTGGGACGGATAGATCCCTGATTAGGGATGGGGATCAAGGGTTATGGGGAGAAAGCGGGTGAATGGGATGAAGAAACATATCAGCCATGATCAAGTGGCAGAACAGACTCCATGAGCCAACTGGTCTAATTTTGCTCCTATATGTTATTGTCATATGGTCGTCTATTCAAGAAAGGAGGGAGCCAGAAAACAGCAATAAGGATACTGAGTTGAATGATCAGCTGAGAACATATTGAGGGGCTAATAGGCCTGCATCTATTGTAATTTTCTAAGCTTCTATGAGAATCATTATATCAAGCTATTGCTTGACTAACCTGTGGGACAGTTCTCCCAATTTGGTATGCCCCCCCCCCCAGATGTCAGTAAGGAAGACTTTGCAAGGTTGACAGGACAGTGGGTACCTTGTCTTTTTTGGCAGCTTGGCTGATGCTGAGTGGTCCATCCAGTTTCATTGCTTTTATCAGACTTTGTACTGGTTAGGTTCAACTGGCTGGCTTGCTAGGCCATTTCAGAAGGCAATTAAGAATGAATCACGTTGCCAGCATTCATGGGCAGCACAGTGATTAGCACTGCTGCCTCCCAGTGCCAGGGGACCTGGGTTCGATTCCAGCCTTGGCTGACTGTCTGGGTGGAGTTTGCACATTCTCACCATGTCTGTGTGGGTTTCTGCTGGGTGCTCTGGCTTTCCCCCAAAGATGTTTGGTAGACTGGCCACACTAAAACATTGGGTCAAAAGTGAAGACTGCAGATGCTGGAAACCAGAGTTTAGATCAGAGTGGTGCTGGAAAAGCACAGCAGGTCAGGCAGCGTCCGATGAGCAGGAAAATCGACGTTTCGGGCAAAACCCCTTCATCAGGAAGGGCCCCGTAGTGTCAAGGGGTGTGCAGGTAAGGAGGGTGAGCTCATGGTTTAAAAACCCCGTGCGGGGTTATGGTGATGAGGTGGGTCTGAGTCAGATGTTCTTCAGGGGATCAGTACAGACTCAAAGGGACGAATGGCCTATTTCTGCAATGTAGGGATTCTGATTTATATTGCACTCCTTGCATCCTCCTTCATCTCACTGTACTAGCACAGCCTTCTTCCTCATATGCTTATGTTTAATGAGTTTTCTCTCTTCTTTTCAGAATGTATTCATTGCAGTTATCATAGAGACGTTTGCAGAAATCAGAGTACAGTTTCAGCAGATGTGGGGACCACGAAGCAGTACCACCTCCACAGCCACTACACAGGTATCTCTCTGCCCACAACTGTGGATGAAAAATCAAACCACAGCAGCTGGCATTGGTTATAGTAAAAATACTATCACAGGGCTCTTCACAGGAGCATTATTATAACATTACAATGACACCAAAGGGCATAAATTTAATCATATAAGTTAGAGTTTAAGAAGCAGCTTATAGTCATAGAGGGCTGCAGCATGAAAACAAGCCTTTCAGCCCAACCTGTCCATGCAGCCCAGTTTTCACTATTAAACCAGACGTATTTGCCTGCCAGTCTTATAGTCCATGTCCCTCCATACCTATCCCATGCATGTACATGTCTAAATGTTTCTTAAATGTCAAAATGGCTCTCGCTTCCACCACTATCTCTGACAGCCCATTCCAGACACTCACCGCCCTCTTTGTGAAAAAATTGTCCCTCTGGACGCTTTTGTATCTCCCTTCTCACCTTACCCTGATGCCCTCTAGATTTAGGCTCCCCTACCATGGGGAAAAGGTGTTGGCTATCTACCTTCTCTATGTCTGTCATGATTTAATAGACCTCTGTGAAGTCATCCCTCAGTCTCCTACGCTCCAGTGAAAAAGGTCTCATCTATGCAATCTGTCCCTACAACTCAAACCTTCCAGTCTAGGTAAGATCCCAGTAAATCTTTTCTGCACTCTTTCTACTTTATTGATATCCTTCCTATAGTAGGGCAACCAGAATTGCATGCAGTGCTTCAAATGTGGCCTCACCAAAGTTTTGTACAGCTGCAACAAAACATCCCAGCTCCTGTACTCAATCCTCTGACTGATGAATGGAGGGAAGAGAAACACGATGAGGTTCAGTGAGGAGTTCTTGACAACTGAAGGCAGGGCCTCCAGTGATTAAGCAGTTAAAATTAGGGGTGTGTGCAAGGCCAGACTTTGATAATCACTCTTTTCAAGTCCATTGGGACATTTTATTAGGTACAATGTAAATACATGAATGCTATTCTCAAATATAAGTGACCACCCTACATTTTGCTATTCTATTTAAATATTGAGCTTGTAAATATATTCTTGTGTTTTGGAATATGGAGCAGTTTTCTTTTCTGACATCTCAGTGGCATGATTCTAAGCAGCAAAATTCAATATCAAGGCCATGACATGAAAATGCAACTGACCACCAATCTGACTAAATTACAGTTATCCATTAGAGTGTGAAAAATTTACAGTCACTAGTTATGTGAAAGCTAGCTCACTTGTACTGCTGACAGCACCTGCTAAATGTAGTGAGGGATGCCCTGGCAGAAATCCAAAAAAGTCATTTCACCGACATTTTTAAAAACCCTCAAACTGAGTTACGATTATCTATGACACCACTTGGTAAATCGAAATAGGGAGGGACAAGGAATTTCAACAAATGGATGAGAAATCTAAAGTCAGGGTGATGCCAGCTCAGGAGTCAACATTGGGGTGGCACAGTGCTCAGTGATTTGCTCTGCTGCCTCACAGTGCCAGGGACCTGGGAGTTCAATTCTAGACTCGGGCAACTGTCTGTGTAGAGTTTTCACATTCTCTCTGTGTCTGTTTGGGTTTCCTTCAGGTGATCTGGCTTCCTGCCACAGTCCAAAGATGTGCAGGTTCAGTGGATTGGCCATGCTAAATCGCCGATAGTGTCCAAGGATGTGCCGGCGAGGTGGATTAGCCATGAGAAATGTTAGGTTATAGGGATATGGTAGAGGTGGGTCTGGGCAGGATGCTCTTTGCAGGGACGGTGTGGGCTCGATGGGCCAAATGGCCTGCTTCCACACTCTAGGGGATTATCTGATAGGTCAGCGAACACAATGACAGATGAACAGTGTCTGGCAGGAGTTGGGATATAGACTACAAAAAAAGTTCAGGTTTATGGGAGGGTGAGGTGGGAGATCAGCTCAGTGAGTATCGACATGGTTTGTGGAGATCAACTCAGAGAGTATCGACATGGTTTGTGGAGATCAACTCAGAGAGTATCGACATGGTTTGTGTCTCAAGTTAACGAGGACGAATGAGGGTTTCAGAAGCTGATGAACTGAGAAAGAGACGGGCAGTGCTATGAAGGTGAAACTGGTGAAGGAGAACTCATGGGGTTGGCTGACATTTGGGCCCATCAAGGATCAAGACAGCCTGTCATCATACAAAGCAGTTTCTTCAAGGAAACTATTCCAAGGGTATGTTGGTCTTAGTGCTTATCATGTTGATCTACTAGCAGAAGTAACAAGAATGACATTAAGCATATTTTCTTTAAAATGTTCATTATTGAGATGGTGACATCACTGGCAAGGCCAGACTTATTGTCCATCCTTAATTACTCCTGAGCCAGGGGTGGTGGGTTACTACCTTGTTCTGCTTTTGTTCATGTGGTCTGAGCACATGTATAATGCTGCTAGAGAAGAGTTCCAGGATTTTGACCCACTGACCACAAAGAAAGATTGATTTAATTCCAAGTCAGGATGATGAGTGGCTTGGAGGGGAACTTACAGGTGGTGATGTTACCAAATATCTAATGCCCTTTTCCTTCCAGGTAGTAGAGTTTATGGAGTTGGGAGGTACAGTTTGAGAGGATTGCTCAGACTTTTGAAGATAGGAGTTGGGACATTATGTTGAGGTTGGCACAAGGCATTGGTGAGTCCTCTTCCAGAGTAATGTGTCCAGTTCTGTGATAGGAAGAGTATTATTAAGCTGGAGAGGGTTCAGGAAAGATTACCTTCATTCCCCTCTGTCCACACATCAATGAATTCAATATACGTTGTGACGTCAAACACTTCTACCACCGTCTCCACCTCCGAGTTTACTTTATCAATCGAGACTCCCGCCCACCCTCCAAGGACCCCTTCGCCTGCCTCCATAGCACCCCATCCGCCTGGACACACCGTGCTGGTCTGTTACCTACCCTTGATCTCTTTATTTCCAACTGCTGCCAAGACATTAACCACCTTAACCTATCTACCTCCCTTCCCCACTCCAACCTCTCACCCGCACAACACGCAGCCCTTCACTCCCTCTGCTCCAACCCCAACTTCACCAACAAGCCAGCAGACAAAGGGAGTGCAGTGGTAGTTTGGCGCACTGACCTCTATACCACTGAAGCCAGGCGCCAACTCGAAGACACCTCCTCCTACCATCCCCTTGACAATGACCTCCCCTCCCATCACCACCATCATCTCCCAGACCATACACAACCTCATCACCTCAGGGGATCTCCCACCCACAGCTTCCAACCTCATAGTTTGGGAGCCCCGCACTGACCGGTTCTAGCTCCTACCCAAGATCCATAAGCCTGACCACCCCGGCAAATCATCGTCTCAGTCTGCTCCTGTCCCACTGAATTCATCTCTACATACCTCAATATTGTCCTATCTTCCCTGATCCAGGAACTCCCCACATACGTTCTGGACACCACCCAAGCCCTCCACCTCCTCCAAGACTTCTGTTTTCCCAGCGCCCAACGCCTCATCTTCATCATGGATATCCAGTCCCTCTACACCTCCATTCGTCAATGACCAGGCCCTCCAAGCCCTCCGTTTCTTCCTCTCCCAATGTCCCCACCATCTCATTCGTTTGGCTATACTGGTCCTCACCCTCGATAATTTCTCCTTCAAATCCTCCCACTTCCTCTAGACAAAAGGGGTAGCCAGTGGCACCCGCATGGGTCCCAGCTATGCCTGTCTCTTTGTCGGCTACGTAGAACAGTCTATCTTCCAGAGTTACACCGGCACCATTCCCCACCTCTTCCTCCACTGCATTGATGACTACATCGGTACCACCTCATTCTCCCATAAGGAGGTTGAACAGTTCATCAACTTCAGCAACTCATTCCACACCAACCTTAAATTCACTTGGACCATCTCTGACACCTGTCTCCCCTTCCTGGACCTCTCCATCTCCATCAATGGTGACCAACTTAACACTAACATTTTCCCGGGAGGACCAGTTCCACTACAGAACATACCAGATGGCCTCCTTCTTTAAAGACCACAATTTTCCCTCCCACATGGTCAATGATGCTCTCCAGTGCATCTCATCCACATCCTGCACCTCTGCCCTCGAACCCCACCCCTAATCGCAACCAGTTCAGAACTCACCTTCCACCCTGCCAACCTCCATATACATTGCATCATCAGCTGACATTTTTGCCACCTACAAATGGACCCCACCACCAGAGATACATTTCCCTCCCCACTCCTATCTACTTTCTGTAAAGAACATTTCCTCCGTGACTACCTGGTCAGGTCCACACCCCCTAATAACCCACCTTCCCCTGCCACCGCGGGAATTGCAAAACCTGCACCCAAACCTCCACCCTCACCTCTGTCCAAAGCCCCAAAGGAGCTTTCCACATCCATCATAGCTTCACCTGCACTACTACACATGTCATTTAGTGTATCCGTTGCTCCCGATGTGGTCTCCTCTACTTTGGGGAGACTGGCCACCTACTCGCAGAGTGCTTCAGAGAACATCTCAAGGACACCTGCACCAACCAACCCCACTGCCTGTGGCCACTCCCTCACCACCCGAAGCCTGGAGGAAGAACGCCTCATCTTCCGCCTTGGGACCCTCCAACCCCAGGGTATCAATGTGGATTTCACCAGTTTCCTCATTTCCCCTCCCCCCACCTTACCCCAGTTCCAACCTTCCAGCTCAGCACCGTCCTCATGACCTGCCCGACCTGACAATCTCCCTTCCCACCTATCTGCTCCACCCTCCTCTCCAACCTATCACCTCCACCCCCAACTCCATACACCTGCTGCACTCTCAGTTATCTTTCTCCAGCCCAATCCTGCTCCCATTTATCTCTCCACTTTTGAGGCTCCCAGCCTCATTCCTAATGAAGGGCTTTTGCCCAAAACATCAATTTTCCTGCTCCTCAGATGCTGCCTGACCTGCTATTCTTTTCTAGCACCACTCTAATCTTGACTCAGATTTACCAGGTTGTTGCCTGGACTGGGAGGTTTGAATTATATGGAGATGCTGAATAGACTGGGATATTTTTCACTGGAGCACAGGAGGTTGAGGGGTGACCTTATGGAGGTTTATAAAATTGTGAGGGGCATGGATAAAGTGAATGTAAGATATCTTTCCCCTAGGATGGAACATTTCAACATGAAGGGGCATATTTTTATGGTGAGAGGAGAAAGATTTTCTAAATGACATTTGGGGCAATATTTTTACACAAAGTGAGGTTCATGTGTTGAATGCGGGTACGGTTAGAATGTTTAAAAGACATTTTGATAAATACATGAATAAGAAATGTTTGGAGGGATATGGGCCAAGCCCAGACAGGTGGGACTAGTTATGGGATTATATTTCAATCATAGAATCCCGACAGTGTGGAAACGGACCATTTGGGCCAACATTGACCCTCTGAAGAGTAACGCACCCAGACACATTCCCTTACCCTATTACTCTACATTTCCCCTGACTAATGCATCTAAACTACATATACCTGACTATGGGCAATTTGGCATAGCCAATTCACCAAACCTGCACATCTTTGGACTGTGGGAGGAAACTGGAGCACTTAGAAGAAACCCATGCAGACACGGGGAGAATGTGCAAACTCCACACAGGCAGTCACCCGAGGCTGGAATCGAACCCGGGTCCCTGGTGCTGTGAGGCAGCAGTGCTAACCACTGAGCCACAGTGCTGCGCAACTGAGCCACCATGCCACCCATGGATTGGCTGGACCAAAGAGTCTGTTTCCCTGATGTACGATTCTGTCGACATCAATTCACCAATTGTAATGCCTCAGGAAGGTAAAGACACATTCTTCTTAAAACCTGTCATTGCCTGTCTCCTGTGTGACATGAATGTTATTTGCCACTAATCATCCCAAATGGTGATGATGATGGAAAATTCCCTGGATACACAAGTGAAAAGATTTCATTTTAAAAGAGAATATTTATAGGAATAAAAAGCTGTTCTCTTTAAAAGTGACCTTGAACCTGTTAGATTGTTATTGAAAGCATAATTGGTTCATCCATGTCCCTTGGTGAATTAAACCTGTCATTTTTACCTAGCCTCGGGATATATGTGACTCCAGTCCCACAGTTGACTATTAGCTGCAATTCAAAGTAATCTAGTGAGTCCAGGGAAACTAAGGATGGGCAATAAATGCCAGCTTAGATGGCAAAACTCATATCCCAGAACAAATGTCAAAATATCCAGTGTACAGATTTTCCATTGCATGTCCCACTACTCCCCATTTGAATAATCCTTCTCCCAAACCTCTTCCAAATTTGGACATTTACCAAGTGGTATCATAGATAATCACAACTCTCTTTGAGGGTTTTTAAAAATGTTGGTGAAATTACTTTGTTGGATTTCTGCCAGGGCGTCCCTCACTACATTTAGCAGGTGCTGTCAGCAGTAAAAGTAAGCTAGCTTTCACATAACTAGTGACTGCAAATTTTTCACACTCTAATGGATAACTGTAATTTAGTCAGATTGGTGGTCAGTTGCATTTTCATGTCATGGCTTTGATATTGAATTTTACTGCCTAGAATCATGCCATTGAGATGTCAGAAAAGAAAAACATGTTAAAATTGTATTCCAAAGCACAAGAGTAGATCTACAAGCCCAATATTTAAATAGAATAGCAAACTGTGGGACGGCCATTTATATTTGAGAATAGTGTTCCTGTATTTTAATTAAACCTTGAACATAATAAAATGTCCCAAAGGACTTAACAAGAGTGATTACCAAATTAAGTGTGACATTTAAACTATAAAGAATGATTCTGGCCGACCACAAGAGATAGGATCAGAAGGAGGCCATTTGGCCCTTTGAGACTGCTCTGCCATTCAATGAGGTCATGGCTGACCTGATAATCCTCAATATTGCAGCCTACCCAGCTTCTCCTAATAACTCAAAGCTCCCAATCCTGAGAACATATCCTTTCCTCATATCCCTTGTTTCCCTTACTGATTTAAAAATCTGTCTCAGACATAAATATTCTCAAGGACCCATCCTCAACAGCCCTCTGTGGTAAAGAATTTCCCAGATTCATTACTCTTTGAGAGAAGGAGTTGTTCCTCATCCCTGCCTTCAATGGGTGACCCTTCACTCTGAGATTATACCCTCTGGTCCGAGACACAAGGAAAAAGAACCTCACCATACCTACCCTGTCAAAGTCCCGAAAGGTCTTATACTTCTATAAGTTCTCTCGTCACTCTTCTAAACTCTGATATCAGCCTAGTCTACTCAACCACTCCTCATAAAATCCCTCCATACCCAGGACCAATATGGTGAAGTTTCACTGGACAGCTTCCAATATAAATATATCTTCCTTCAGGTAAGGGAACCAAACTTCTTGGTATTTCAGGTGTGGTCTATCTAGCTCTGGATTAGTGGTGCTGGAAAAGCACAGCAGCTCAGGCAGCATCTGAGGAGCAGTAAAATCGACGTTTCGCGCAAAAGCCCTTCATCAGGAATACAGACAGAGAGCCTGAAGGGTGGAGAGATAAGCTAGAGGAGGGTGGGGATGGGGAGAAAGTAGCATAGAGTACAATAGGTGAGTGGGGGAGGGGATAGGTGGAAAAGAAGATGGGCAGGTAGGACAATTCATGGGGACAGTGCTGAGCTGGAAGTTTGGAACTGGGGTGAGGTAGAGGACGGGGAAATGAGGAAACTGTTGAAGTCCACATTGATGCCCTGGGGTTGAAATGTTCCGAGGGAGAAGATGAGGCATTCTTCCTCCAGGCCTCGGGTGGTGAGGGAGCGGCGGTGAAGGAGGTCCAGGACCTCCATGTCCTCAACAGAGTGGGAGTGGGAGTTGAAATGTTGGGCCACAGGGCGGTGTGGTTGATTGGTGCGGGTATCCCAGAGATGTTCCCTAAAGCGTTCTGCTAGGAGGCATCCAGTCTCCCCAATGTAGAGGAGACCGCATCGGGAGCAATGGATACAATAAATGATATTGGTATCAGGTAAAACTTTGGTGGAAGCCTCCTTTAGGGCCTTGGATGGAGGTGAGGGAGGAGGTGTTGGCGTAGGTTTTGCAATTCCTGCGGTGGTGGGGAAGGTGCCAGGACGGGAGGGTGGGTTGTATGGGGGCGTGGACCTGACCAGGTAGTCACGGAGGGAACGGTCTTTGCGGAAGGCGGAAAGGGGTGGGGAGGGAAATATATCCCTGGTGGTGGGGTCCGTTTGGAGGTGCTGGAAATGTCAGTGGATGATTTGGTTTATGCGAAGGTTAGTAGGATGGAAGGTGAGCACCAGGGGTGTTCTGTTGGAGGGCGGAGGGCGGAGGTGCAGGATGTGGACGAGTTGCGTTGGAGGGCACCTTTAACCACGTGGGAAGGGAAATTGCGGTCTCTAAAGAAGGAGGCCATCTGGTGTGTTCTGTGGTGGAACTGTCCTCCTGGGAGCAGATACGGCAGAGGCGGAGGAATTGGGAATACGGGATGACATTTTTGCAGGAGGTAGAGTGGGTAGAGGTGTAATCCAGGTAGCTGTGAGAGTCGGTGGGTTTGTAAAAAATGTCGGTGTCAAGTCGGTCGTCATTAATGGAGATGGAGAGGTCCAGGAAGGGGAGGGAGGTGTCAGAGATGGTCCAGGTAAATTTAAGGTCAGGTTGGAATGTGTTGGTGAAGATGATGAATTGCTCAACTTCCTCCCGAGAGCACGAGGTGGCGCCAATGCAGCTATCAATGTAGCAGAGGAAGAGGTGGGGAGTGGTGCCGGTGTAATTATGGGAGATGGACTGTTCTACGTAGCCAACAAAGAGACAGGCATAGCTGGGGCCAATACAGGTGTCCATGGCTACCCCTTTGGTCTGGAGACGCCTTGTATAATCTTTGCAAGAGTTCACTTTTTTTTCTGTTTTGCTTTGAGATTTCCAGCATGCACAGTTCTTTAACAGTTTTGTGGCAAGCCAAATGTTACGTTTGCGATTGTTAAGTATAATGATTATGTATGAATAGATAGAGTGGATATTTTAGGTCTATTTTCCTATTTCCTTTGTGTATGAGTGACTTTGTCAAATATGTAGCAGGTAAGTCTGCCCACTGTCAAAGCACATTTTCAAAAGTAGCACCGTGTAAAGAACAAAGAAAAATGCAGCACAGGAACAGGTCCATCGGCCCTCTCAGATCCAGCCGATCCAGATTCTCTATCTAAACCTGCTGCCTATTTTCCAGAGGGTCCTTCTGCATCCTGCCCATTCATGTATCTGCCTAGATACATCTTAAATGATGCTATCGTGCCTGCCTCTACCACCTCCACTGGCAATGCATTCAGGCACCCACTACACTTCGCATAAGTAACTTTCCACGCATATCTCCCTTAAACATTTCCCCTCTCACTTTGAACTCATGACCCCTAGTAATTGAATCCCCCACTCTGGGAAAAGGTTTCTCGCTATCCACCCTGTTTATACCTCTCGTGATTTTGTAGACCTCAACCAGGTCCCTCCTCAACCTTCATCTTTCTAATGAAAATAATTTTAATCTAATCAACCTCTCTTCATTGCTAGTGCCTTCCATGCCAGGGCAACATCCTAGTGAACCCCCTCTGCACCCTCTCCAAAGCATCCACATCCTTATGGTAATGTAGCAACCAGAGCTGTACGTAGTAATCCAAATGTGGCCAAACCATCGTCTTACAGAACATGATGTGCCAATCTTACTACCCCGGCTGACGAAGGAAAACAAGCCATATGCCTCCTTGACCACTGTGCTGACCTGTGTTGCCACCTTCAGAGTACAATGGACCTGAACACCCAGATCTCTCTGTACATCAGTTTTCTCCAGGACTCCAATTACTGTGTAATTTGCTCTTGAATTGGATCTGCCAAAATGCATCACCTCACATTTGCCCGGATTGAATTCCATCTGCCATTTCTCCACCCAACTCTCCAATCTATCTATATTCTGCTGTGTAGCCTGACAGTCCCCTTCACTATCTGTTGCTCCACCAACCTTAGTGTCATCCGTAAACTTGCTCATCAGATCACCTATACCTACCTCCACATCATTTATGTATATCACAAATGAGAGTGGTCCCAGCACAGATCCCTGTGGAAAACCACTCGTCACAGTTCTCCATTTTGAGAAACTCCCTTCCACTACCACTCCGTCTCCTGTTGCCCAGCCAGTTCTCTATCCATCTAGCTAGTTCACCCTGGACCCCATGAAACTTCACTTTCTCCATCAGCCTACCATGGGGAACCTTATTAAATGCCTCACTGAAGTCCATTTATATGACATCTACAGCCCTTCCCTCATCAATTAACTTTGTCACTTCCTCAAAGAATTCTATTAAGTAGGTAAAACATGACCTTTCCTGCACAAAACCATGTTGGCTTAAACAAGGGGACAGCGTTAGCAATTCTCCAGTTCTCCAGGACCTCACCCTGTTCAAAGATACTACAAAGATATCTGTTAACTCTCAAAATTCAAAGTTTTATTTTGATCAGGCCCCAAAAGCAAGCAGGTAGAAAGACAAAATTGTAAAAGTTCTCAAACGCATCCCTGAGCCACCTGTTTTTGGTTTTCAGAGAATTGAGGGGGACTTTTCTGCCCGACAGGCAAGTAAGATAATTAGCCAGAGTCCAGGAAGGACCGGGGATGCCTCTTTGTTCGAGAATGAGTTATATACCTTGAACACCGCTCTGCATCGAGCCTGAATCACCACAGTCTGTCCAGAGACTGTCCGCACAGCATTAGTATCATGAAATGTCACACTGCAAACATCTAGACAACTGAGGAAACTGACACTCACAGCCATACCCAGCTACTCTGTCAATGCAATTGCCAGGTGGTAAAGCTAATGAATACATTTGGAGATATCCTGCTGTTAAACATGGCTGAACCTGCAAGAAGCCTGGTCTCCCATTCAAAGTCCTTTCACTCTATTCCTAACACTGAGTATATATTAAGCCCAGTGCTTTTTTGTGTTTTGCTCACTGAGTGGCATTAACACTGTGGAAACAATTGCTCAACCTCCTTCACTTACTCCATGATGGGGCATTTTACTATCCAGTGCGAGGCCATTCAGCCCATTGTGTCTGTACTGGCTGTGTGAAATAGTCACCTACTTCGTCCCATTTTCCCACACTTTGCCTTTTATTATCTTTTTAAATACTTAACTAACTTCCTCTTCAAAACTACTGCTGAAATGATTTCCAGTGTCCTTTCAGAAAGCACATTTCAGACAAGAACAACTTATGTTTAAAAATAAACAAAAATTCTCCTTGTCTCTCCCTCTCGTTCTTAAACGGAATTAAGGATCTCTGTCCTCTGGTTACCATCTCTTGCCAGTGGGAGCCAGTTTCTTTTTTATTTGCTCTATCAGAGCTCCTCATTATTTGGAAAGCCTCCATTAATTCTCCTCTTATTGGTTCAGAAAAGATTTACAAGTATGTGGCTGGGATTGGAGGGAGAGGCTGAGTAGGCTGGGGCTATTTTCCCTGGAATGTTGGAGGCTGGAAGGGTCTTCATATAGGTTTGTAAGACCATGAGGGGCATAGATAGGGTGAAGAGCCAAGGTCTTTTTCCCAGGATAAGGGAGTCCAAAACTAGAGGGCATGGGTTTAAGGTGAGAGGAGAAAGATTTAAAAGGGACCTGAGGGGCAACCTTTTCACGCAGAGGGTGGTGCGTGTATGGAATGAGCTGCCATAGGAAGTGGTGGAGGCTGGTACAATCACAACATTTAAAAGGCATCTGGATAGGTACATGAATAGGAAGGGTTTAGAGGGATATGAGTCAAATGCTGGCAAATGGGACTAGATCAGTTTAGGATATCTGGTTGACATGGATGAGTTGGACTGAAGGATCTGTTTTGACTCTGTACATCTCTATGACTGTTATTGTTTTCAACTCGAATAAGAACGAATCAGCTTCTCCAATTATTCCATATAACTGCGTTCCCCATTATCCTTGGTACGATCCTTGTAAATCTTCGCTTAACCTCAGAATTGTTGTAAAATTTATTGAATCGGTATGTTATTTTCAGGTTATAGTATTTGAAGTATGTATGTTGGTGAACAGTATCATCTTTTCTCTGCAGATGTTCCATGAAGATGCAGCTGGTGGATGGCAGCTGGTAGCAGTAGACATGAATAAGCCCCAAGGTAGAGCCCCAGCGTGCTTGCAGGTATGACTGTAATTTGTGTTTAATAAATGTGTAGTTCATCTCAAATTAAGATTTTTGTAATAAAGTCTGTTATTAACAATAACAGTTTGCATTTGTTTAGTAACTTTAACATAGTGAAACTTCCCAAGGTATGTCACAGGAGTGATTTTGAAAGAAAATTTGGGGCAGCACCACAGAAGGGTTTATGAAGGCAGGTGAGTTAAAGTTTGGTCGAAAGTGTTCAGGAGGAACTTCGAGAAGGAAACAGCAAAGTGAAGGGGTTTGGAGGAAACCTTAAAGCTTGAAGCATACAGTAAGGCAAACAAATAATGTCTGTACTATTAAGTATGTATTAAATAATTTGAAACCAGTAAGAATGCATATTGTGTAAATTGTTGTCTTTGGGAGGAAGTTTTGTGCTGTGAATTTCTCCACATTGCTTCTCCGGGTTCTCCGTGATCAGCGGTGGGAATTGAGTTGTTGAAGAAAGAACTGAATTATACTAGTTTTTCTCTTTGTTGCATAGAATTGTACAGCACAGAAGGAAACCATTGGACCATTGTGTCTGTTCCAGCTCTTGGAGAGTTCATTCAAATTAATCCCAATCCCTCTGCTTTTTCCCATATGGTGAAATCCTGTAATGTTTCTTCTTGCTGAATAATTATCCAATTGTCTTTTGAATGTATTGTTTGAAATCTGCTTCTATCACTAGATCAGGCAGCCCATTCCAAAACACAACAGACTTGAAGGAAAAGCTTTTAGCGTCAGTAAGTAGGTAGATTCAGGGAAATCCTCACTTTTAACAGCCTGTTGTTAGTAAGTTGTCCACCTAATTATTTTTTTCTCCCTTTTCATTTTAGAAAAGCTATCCATTATCACCAATTTTCCAATCCTTTCACAAGTGATCATTCAGTTCTTTTGGATTTTTAATATTTTATTCAAGGTCGAAATTTTCATATTATACCAAATGTACAGCACAGCAAGTGGCCATTTGGCCCAGCTGGTCCCTGTCACAGTTTTATACTTCAAATAAGCCCTTTGCATCGCTGTTCATCTCGCCTTACCAGCATATCCATCCATTTAATTCTCCTTCATGTTGATCTAGCTTTCCCTTAAATACTTCTATGCTATTCATATGAACATATGATTTAGGATCAGGGGGAGGTCATTTTGTCCATTGAGCCCGTTTTGCCAATTAGCTGATCTGATTGCTGCCTCAACTCCACATTCTGCCCTACCACCATTAATCTCTGACTCCTCTGTTTGTTGAAAAGCTATCTATCTCTGCCTTAAAAGTTCAATGACTCTAGCTGTGACACCATCTGAATAAGAGATTTTCACAGACTCGCTGGCCCTTCTCTCATTTCTGCCTTAAATGGGGTGTGCTTAATTTTTAAACCATGCTTTCTAGTTGCAGTCTCTCTGGTAAGGGGAAACATCCTTTCAGCATCCACCTTTTTAAGTCTCCTCAGGATCTTGTGTTTCAATAACATGATCGATCATGGCGAGGTTTGAGAATATTTGTAGCTCAGGTTGAGGTTCTGGATGTAGGTTTGCTCGCTGAGCTGGAAGGTTTATTTCCAGACGTTTCATTACCCTACTACGTAACATTTTCAGTGGGTCTCAGGCGAAGCAATGTACATGATGTGTTTGGGTTTCTTTGAGTTGATGATGTCATTTCCTGTTCTTTTTCTCAGTGGGTGGTAGATGGGGTCTAACTCGATCTGTTTGTTGATAGAGTTCCGGTTGGAATGCTATGCTTCTAGGAATTCTCATGCATGTCTCTATTTGGCTTGTCCTAGGATGGATGTGTTGTCCCAGTCGAAGTGCTGTCCTTCCTTATCTATATGTACGGATACTAGTGAGATAGGGTCATGTCGTTTTGTGGCTAGTTGGCGTTCATGTATCCTGGTGGCTAGTTTTCTGCCTGTTTGTCCAATGTAGAGTTTGTGACAGTTCTTGCACAGTATTTTGTAAATGACATTAGTTTTGCTTGTCTGTATAGGGTTCATTAGTGGCTATTTTAGTGTGTTGGTGGGTTTGTGGACTACCATGATGCAAAAGGGTCTGAGTAGTCTGGCAGTCATTTCCGAGATGTCTTTGATGTAGGGGAGAGTAGTTAGGGTTTCTGGACGTGTTTCGTCT
The DNA here is from genome assembly GCF_020745735.1 of Hemiscyllium ocellatum. Taxonomy (NCBI): domain Eukaryota; kingdom Metazoa; phylum Chordata; class Chondrichthyes; order Orectolobiformes; family Hemiscylliidae; genus Hemiscyllium; species Hemiscyllium ocellatum. The sequence continues at coordinate 17,705,136 of NC_083406.1, forward strand.
GCTTGTTTGAATTTGTTGCTGAGAAATCGACGGACTGTGTTCATTGAGTACTCATTCTTTTTTAATGCACGGTATAGGTGATTTTCCTCTGCGTAGATCTCTATGCTGCAATGTGTATTGGCTCGTTGACATAATGTTCTGATGCAGCTTCATTTGTGCATGTTGGGATGATTCTGTAGTTCAATATTTGATCTGTATGTTTTGTTTTCCTGTATACACTGGTTTGAAGTTGCCCATTGGCTGTTCACTCTACTGTGACATCTAGAAATGGCAGTTTGTTGTTGTTTACCTCCTCTTTAGTGAATTTTATGCCAGTAAGGGTGTTATTGATGGTCTTGAAGGTTTCCTCTAACTTCCAACCAGAACTCTGTCAACAAATGACACAAAGGTCGGTGGAGTTGTGGATAGTGAGGAAGGAAGTGGTAGGTTACAGCGGGATATAGATAAGTTGCAGAGCTGGGCGGAAATGTGGCAAATGGAATTCAATGTAGCTAAGTGCGAAGTCGTTCACTTTGGTAGGAATAACAAGATGATGGATTACTGGGCTAATGGTAGGCTACTTGGTAGTGTGGATGAGCAGAGGGATCTTGGTGTCCATGTACACAGATCTCTGAAAGTTGCCACCCAGGTAAATAGTGCTGTGAGGAAGGCATATGGTGTACTGGGCTTTATTGGCAGAGGAATTGAGTTCCGGAGTCCTGAGGTCATGTTGCAGTTGTATAAGACTCTGGTGAGGCCTCATCTGGAGTATTGTGTGCAGTTTTGGTCGCCATACTATAGGAAGGATGTGGAAGCTTTAGAACGAGTGCAGAGGAGGTTTACCAGGATGTTGCCTGGAATGGTAGGAAAATCTTATGAGGAAAGGCTGAGGCACTTGGGGCTGTTCTCATTGGAGAAGAGAAGGTTTAGGGGAGATCTGATAGAAGTGTATAAGATGATTAGGGGTTTAGATAGGGTAGATACTAAGAACCTTTTACCGCTAATGGAGTCAGGTGTTACTAGGGGACATAGCTTTAAATTAAGGGGTGGTAGGTATAGGACAGATGTTAGGGGTAGATTCTTCACACAGCGGGTTGTGAGTTCATGGAATGCCCTGCCCGTATCAGTGGTGAACTCTCCTTTATGGTCATTTAAGCGGGCATTGGATAGGCATTTGGAAGTTATTGGGCTAGTATAGGTTAGGTAGGATTCGGTCGGCGCAACATCGAGGGCCGAAGGGCCTGTACTGCGCTGTATCCTTCTATGTTCTATGTTCTAAATACATCGTGTTAGACCCCAACCACCACCCCTGAGAAAAAGAACGGGAAATGCCATCACCACAGGAAATGACAATGCTGACCTAAAGAAGCCCAAACATATAAATAGAAAGCAGGAATCATGTATAGTGCTTCACCTGTGGCCCACTGAAAATGTTACCTAGTAGGGTGATGAAATGTCTGGAAATGAACCTTCCAGCTCAGTGAGCAAACCTACATCCATGATCAATCATGCTTCTAAACTCCAACAAATATGGAGCCAAACTGTTCAGCCTTTCTACGTACCGTAACTCGACCTCCATTCCAGTTGTCAATCAAGGGTACCTTCTCTAAATTGTTTCGAACATATTTATATCCTTTCTTAAAGAGAAGACCAAAATTACACATGGTATACTAAGGTGGTCTCCTAATGCTCTGTACAACTGTAACAAAACTTCCCGACTTTTACATTTCATTCCCCTTGAAATAAATGACAACATTCCATTTGCCTTCCTAATCACTTGTGTACTTGCATGCTAACGTATTGTACATATGGTAGGGTATGTAATATAATGCTTTTCTTCCGACCAAAGTGGTCAAGTTTACATTTTCCCATAGTATAGGTCATCTATCGTTTTCTTTTGTCCTACCCATTTAATCTATCTCCGTCTCTTTGCAGACTATTATGCCCTCTTCAATCTATCTTTGTCTCATCATAGATTCACTTTCTTCATCCAAGTTATTGATACGATTTATAAATATTTGCGGACCCAAAACTAATCCTTGGGGTAGTCTATTTATCACGTCTTTCCAACTTGAAAATGACCCATTTATACCTCCTCTGTTTCGTGTTAGCTAACCAGTCCTCAATCTGTGCTAGCACTCTATATTCTTTCAGTTTTTGTAGTAATTTTTGATGCAACGTCTTGACAAGTCCCTCCTGGAAATCTACATATAGCACATCCACAGGTTCCCATTCATCCACATTTTTCGTGCTTTCTCAAAGAACTCCAATAAATAAGTTAAATATGATTAGCCTTTCAAAACCAGGTTAACTCTGGATAGTTTGGATTAATATTTTTGAAGTATGGTACTATAATCACCTTGGTAATTTTTAGTAGTTTTCTTGGTATTAAACTAACTTACCTGTAGTTTCACACTTCCTATTTCTTGAATACAGTGTTCCATTCATTAATTTGCAATTAATGGGACAGTCCCAAAATTCAGGGAATTTTGGAAAATTAAAGCCAGGATCTTCACAGCTACCTTTACACCCTAAGATGAAGTCTATCAGAATCCAAGGCCTCGTCAGCATTTAGTTCGAATAATTTCTTCAGTATACTTTTTCTGGTGATTGTAATTATTTTAGGCTCTTTTCTTTTCACCCCCCCCACCCCCAATTCACCCCCAATGGTATTTATTTCCTTTGAAAAGAAGACAGTGACAAGACATCTGTTTAATTCATCTGCTATTTCCTTATTTTCCATTATTAATTCCTCATATCCATGCTCTAGAGGACTAACAGTAACTTATTTTATTTTTAGATGTATCAGACCTCATTGATTAGCTGGAAATCAAGGCTACTATTCTCTGAATCATCACAAAAGTTAAAGATTTTCTGAAAATATGTAAAGTTGCCCAATTTACTTATAAATTTGGACGAATGTTAGAAGAAAATACAGACCAAGTTTCCATAGTTACCAAGGATTGTATTACAACACAAAAGCAAACCTTTTCTGTTAATTAACCTAACACCCAGAAAAGCTCACCTTGTAATCTGTTAAAATATGAGTGACAGAGAACTCCTAAATTCCACTATTTACAGAAAGTAATGTCAATTTACTTTTTACTCTAAAAGAGAACATTAAACAAAAAAATTCATAAATGCAAGCTCCCCTTTCTCCTAACTGCTTACTCTCTGACTCCAACTCTATAACAATATGCTGTTCCAATAAGATATTTATTAAAATTACATTTGATTAATCTCAAAATCACACAGTCTTTGTCCTCCCTACTGTCTTCAGGTTTCCTGCTGCTCATCTCCTTGGGTCATTTTCTTTATTTTTACTGTGAGTATATTTCACATGAAAAAGTACCTTTGTTAGAGAGTGTTTTTTAATTTCTTTGAGAGCAGGATGTTACATGGGCAATTAGCTCTCCAGCAGTTTTCTTCTCTCCAGCAGTTGCTCCCTGGCCAATTTTCAAATGTCTTCATTCTTATACTCCCAACATCGAATCGTCTCTTTGGTTTTGGATGTTGGCAAAACAAAAAATTCAAACTCAATTAGGTCTTAGTGTCCTCGGGTATCATCTAAACTGATTGGTTCAATTCAAATTGTTGTCAAAATAGCAACCAAAACTCAGATATCCATTTTCCAGCCAAATGTCACATATTTTCAAAGTTCCAGTACACTCTGAGACTGCCATCTAGTCATATACATAGGTGCTTGTAATCTCTCAGTTCAGAACAGCATTCTCTCTCCCTTAAAGGTTTATTACATGCCTTCAACTTCATAACAATTGCTATTTATTAAAAATAAGTAGATTGTGGCTACATATAAATAACTAAATTATACTCTAACCTCTTATAAAATTCCTCCTGCATCCACATACAGACAGGCACACATGGGCAAAAAAAAACATTGCTGCTGTGGTTGCAGGGAAAGACTAGGAAGGCAGATCAATGATCCATGTCCATAGAGTTGACTGAGATGATTCCTTAATGTATCAGGACTTGCTTGTCATTGATCTCTTTCTTCCAGGTATTTTCCGTTTACAATAAGCACAGAGCAACTTATTCACAACTTATAAAATTTCTAACTTATTGGTCAAACACAACAGCTTACTGCAACTAATGAGGGAAAATAAGGCTTTCTTCGGGCTTTAGGTATTGTTTACTGCCGAGAGAAAGACACCACTCCCCTATTCAGAGGTCCAAGGGCTTTTGAACATATTGTTCACAGTCCCAAGTCATTCATCTGTCTAAGAGTGAAACTCACAGTTGTTGATGACAGAAGGCTTTTGCTGTTAAAACTGAGCACCAATACGCAGACAATTCAGTGACTTGTTGCCAGCAGAATCTCCCTCATACACGCCTCCTGGTTACAGCTCGTTTACAGTAACCATTGCCATCCCTACTTGAACAAGTAAACAGCAATGAGTATCAGTAACCAGATTTTTTAAAGTGCAGCAATCCTTTCCACAATCCTTGGTTTTATAATAGACCTTTCCCATTTTAAATACAGAAAGTTATAAATATATAGTGTGTATATTATCTGTAGAAACTTTTACTATCATTTTTAAAATTTCCAGCTAGCTTTCTCTTCTGATGTAATTTGTTCTTCCTAGTTAACCTTTATAGTCACCTTTTACTGTTCTTCATATTCTGCCGAATCTTCTGGCCTCCCACACATCTTTGCACAATTATTAACTTTTATTTAGTTTGATGTTACTATTTTTAACTTCTTTATTTTGCTACAGATACGATGTCTTAGATATTTCTTAATCACTAGAATGTATCTTCTGACTATTCTGAAATAGTTTCTTAAGTGTCTGTTACTGCATCTCAAACTTATTCCTTAGCCTATTTTCCTGGTTCACTTTAGCCTGTTTACTCCTAATAACTGTCTTAAGTTGACATAAACTCTTCTCTTAAATAGACTTTTCTCTCCCTCAGACTAAAGATGAAATTCTATCATGTTATGATTCCTGCTACTGAGCGGTGTAGATGCTATGAGGTGATTGCTGAGTCTTATCACATTCTCCATAACAGATCTAGAACAGTTGATTTTAAGCTGAAGGAACAGGAGAATTGACGTTTTGGGCATAAGCCCTTCTTCAGGAATCTCCTGTTCATTGGATGCTGCCTGACCTGCTGCGCTTTTCCAGCAACACATTTTCAGCTCTGATCTCCAGCATCTGCAGTCCTCACTTTCTCTTCAGTTGATTTTAAGAACATACTGTTCTATGAAACTGATTCAAAGCCCCTCCAAGAATTCCTCATCCTGGCTACCTTTGCCAATTTGATTAATTTTGTGTGTAGATTTGTAGATAAAAATCACTATCTTTCTCACAACCCCATCCCCCCCATTATTTCTTCTTGTGTGGTGTCATTATTGTTAGGATGGGAGTTTGCTTTAAACCATATCCACAAGTATTTACCTTTTACTGTTAATCATCTCTTCGCAAATTGATTCGATATATTGACCTCCAGAACCAAGGTATTTTCTCTCTACTATAGTAATGTCATCATTAATTACAACTATCCTTCCAATTTTTCTTACCTTCTTGTCTTTCCTGAATGTCATGTATCCTTGAATTATCATGACTATGTCCTTGTCATCTTGCAGTCATAACTCTGGAATGGCCATCAGAACCTATATATTTGTTTCTATTAGCGCTATCAATTGATCTGCTATGGTATCAATACTTACATGTGTTCAGATACAGAGCCTTTTGATGTATTCATTTCAACCAGTTTTTGAGTAGGGACCTCCCTGGACTTAACCCTCTCTGGATAAAGAGGCTTCTCCTGAGTTCCCAACTGGATTTATGAGTGAATTTTTTATATTGATGGCTACTAGTTTTGATATCCACAGTGGAACCATCATCTCGACCTCTGCCTTATCAAAATATGGGTGCAGCATTGGGCAGATTGAGATTTGAGTTGCATTAGATTTATCAAATGGAAACTTTCCACTGACATTGTTGGTTTAATTAAAGTAATGAGACATGACTGGTGGAGGATGGGGAGGTAGTATGAAGCCAAGCATATCAGCAAGGTCAAAAATGGAATAAAATGCATGTTGATGTTATGGGGGAATATTTTCTGAGGCATCTTCATTATTATATTCAATTGGGTAGCTTTGGATTCTGAAAAATAGCCTGTGGTTACTTTTGCACAAGACAGCATGAATCTATCTAATTTATTCTTGTAAACGTAATTGTGCTGATGCAATTACGCTCTGTCAGTTTATGTTGCAGTTCTAGAAATTTAATCAACTTCAAAAAGGAAAACTTAAAAATAAATTCCAAATTAGTGATTTGCTTTGATCTTCACAGCACTCGCCATCTATTTAACGTCCTTTCAATTTTACCTTAAGGTATTACAGTCGCCGCACGTTCAGAAAAACGCCCAAATGCAATAATCTTAGTGAGTCTTTATTCTGGAGATGCTGTCTGAGCCACTGCCTGTTTCCAGTATTTTCTGCTTTTAGTTCAGATTTCCAGCTCTTGTAAAGTTTTCTTTTAATGCTGTAGTTAACAATAATGATCCATGCATTTTTTTGTGTTTATTTGGTAACTGTAAGCAGTATACCCAACGTTAGCAATGATAAATTGATGGTCTTCAGATTGAACAGAACTTACAGCAAAGAAAGGGTTCAGTTGACCCATGTTGGTGTTTATTCTTCATGCGTGACCTATTCCATTCACTTTAATATATCTTGAGCAAATGCTTCTATTGCTTGCTCAATTGTGTCTTTATTTAGATTCCCCATAAATGTGTCTAAGCTATTTACTTTAATCATTCTCTGTGGTATCAACTTCCACATTATCACCACGCACAGACTCAAAGCATTGTTATAATGCATGAATCTATTCGGCCAATTGTTTTTGCACTGGCTATCTGAATGAGGATTATGATTTTGTGTCATTCTCCTGCCTTTCTGCTGTGGCATTTTTCCCTTCAAATGATCATCTATTACCCTCTTGATTGCCTCAATTGAACCTTCTTCCTCTATACTCAGCAGTGTGTTCCATTTCTGGTCTCCCTCACAAATGAAAGCACCATTTTCTCCATCTAAAGCCTGTTATCCCTTCTGTAATTTTAAAAATCTCTATTGGGTCATCCCCCTCAATCTTCTCGTTTCCAGTCTGTTCAGCCTGTATGGTTATAACCAAAGATGACTGGTTATAACCTCTCAGTCATCTTTGGATTTCAGAGACTGGGGTAAATATCATTCTCGATTAGAGTGGTGCTGGAAAAGCACAACAGTTCAGGCAGCATCCAAGGAGCAGTAAAATCGACGTTTCGGGCAAAAGCCCTTCATCAGGAATCTTACCTAATAGATATCATTCTCACATTAAACAGTGAGCTGGTTGTTCATACTGGAATAGGGAGATTTACTAGACCAGTACCAGGCATCAGTTGTCAGAAAATCAGATAGTACTGAAGTCATCATTTGGCCCATTAAGTCTAAACTGACAAAACTGTTCTAATCTACACACACATAGTGTGAGGTACATTAGTCAGGGGTAAATATTAGGGGATTGTTTCTAGGTGGGTTATTCTTCAGAGGGTCAGTATAGACATGTTGGGCCAAATGACCTGTTTCCACACTGTAGGTAATGTAATGTAATAAGCTGATGTTGTCTGATTTTTAACTTTGTCCCCCACCTCCTCCACTGCAGTCCAACACTGGCACCTCCTCATCATTCCTTTTCTTTAGACAATTTCTAATTATATCAAAACTATCCTGTTTTCCACAAAAACTAAACCACTTTAATCATAGTGACTGTTTGCCCTAAACTAAAACTTGGTTCTCGTTTGAGAAACTTTCCTCCATTCTGATCTGAACTCCACTGGTGCATCAGAACTGAGACCTTAAACATTCTGTTCTGAATTAAAAACTAAACAAATGGTTTTCTAACCTGTTGTAAATTCAGTGACATGCACATTCCATCTATTAACACTCCAGGGGAGTCTCCCAGTCACCTGACTACAATCACTTGTTTTCTTGGAGTTCACTGCTCCAAATGACTTTCTGACCAGTTTAAAAACAGTAATCTTCACAGATCACACCCACATCAATCTGACTCTATTTTCCAATCGAAATCCCAAAATATAACATATAATGCACTTTCTCTCACAATATAAATGGGTAAGATAAGAATATGAAAGAAATGTTACATGAAGCTGGTGTTCGGTGTTCCAGGCTATTGAAAAAGGCCGAAAGCGTGAGAGTTAATCATTTTCAATTATACCATACAAAGATCTGAAAATGGCATGACCATATCTAAAACCTGAACAAAAACAATTGAGTTTAGAAATTATAGTCAGGAAAAAAAACAATCAACAGAGCAACATGCTTGGTGTTGTTCAAATGACTTGATGACAACTCCCCCATAAAAAAAATAAGAGAGGTACTTGTATTTCTATAGCACCTTTTGTGACTTAAGGGTATTCCAATTAAAGACATTTTTTGAAGTTGCATCACACTACGTACATGCAAAGCAAGAAGTACTGCAGCCTGTTACACACAGCAAACTCTCTCAGACAAAGATATAATGGCAATCAAATAAACTGTTTGTGATGTTAATTGAAGTATACATACATGGGCCAGGGCTCAAGAAAGAATTCCTATGCTCTTCTTTGAAGAAAGAGTTACCTGATGATTTATGTGATAGAGTGCACACACCCCTTTCTCACTCTGTCAGTAGGTCTGATACTACAGGCTTCCTCACAGGCTTCCCCTTTGAGGCCTATCTGCTCCCCCACCCCCCACTCCCCAAGGCAGTCCCGGTCATTATCTTCCCTCCCAACACTTCAGCCACCACCTCCATAGAGTGAGAATGTGAAGATCTGGGGGCACTCCCTCCTCTTATGGGTGATCTTGTCCTCACAGCAGGGAAAGCAAAGAAATAATTGTTCTCACCCTACCAGTGTCACCTCAGCAGCGACCTGCTGGTGCCTTATATCTATGCAAGGTCCTCAGGTGAGCGTTCCCTACCCTGGTTCCAGGTTGTCCTTTGGGCCTATGGGTGCTGACCTCAGAGCTACTCCTGTCCAGGCTGCCTTGGTTTGATAGGAGCCCATCACTGAGAAAAGCAGTGAAGCTTTGCAGAACTGTAGAGTCATTCTCTTTATTTTTAAAATTCATTTACGGGATGTGGATGTCACTGGCTGGGCATGAGTCTATCGCCTGCCAGTAGTTCTGCCGGACGAGGTGGGAGTGAACTGCCTTGGAGAACTGCTGCGGTCTCTTTGGGGAGGTAATTCGGGATTCTGACCCAGTGAGACTGAGGGGTCAATGATATAGTTCTGATTTAAGATGGTGAGCGACTTGAAGGGGAACTTGCAGGTAGTGGTGTTTCCACTTATATGCCACCCTTGCTCTTTTAGTTGGAAGTGGTTATAGGTTTGGAAGCTGCTGTCTAAGGACCCTTGGGAATTACAACAGTGCTTCTACTGAGTGTTGGTGGTAGGGGAGTGAATGTTTGAGGACATAGTTCCAGCTATGTTCAATGCATTGCCCTGACTGGTGTCTAGCTTCCCCAGTACTGTTGGAGCTGCATCCATCTAAACAAGTGGGAAATATTCTTTCAACAACTGTACCTCGTTGATGGTGGATGGGCTTTGGAGAGTCAGGAGATGAGTTATTCCTGCAGGATTCCGAGCCTTTGACCCGCTTTTCAGCCAGATAAATATTGTGGATATGTCCAGTTCAATTTCTGGTCAATGGTAAACTCCAGGATGATGAGAGTGCGAGATTGAGTGAAGGTAATGCCATTGAAGGTCAGAGGGCATGGAATGTTCAATTATTTAAACCGATTCCTTTATGAGCCACCAGATGAAGGAGTGGTGCTCTGAAAGCTGGTGCTTTCAAATAAACCTGTTGGGCTAACCAGATGTTGTGTGATTTTGAAAGTTCCTTTTAAATCTCATCATCATCCCCCCACACTCTCTATTTCCCTGCTACCAACACCACCACTCCTCAGGTAGTACATTCCAGATCAGAACCAGAAGAAAAAAATGGCCTCCTTATTCCTAACAAACAGAATAGTCTTTCTCACTCAAAGAACAAGTGTTGATGCTATTGCTTACTCATGACCATTAGTGATTCTATATTCAGCGGGTCCCTCAGTAGTATTGTGTTTATTAAAGTGAGTAACAGTAGTTTGCCACTGTTGACTCTCTGGAACTGTAATATGGTTTACAATCACAGTTCAAGTTTTGAACCCTACATTTCTTCAAGCTTGTTCATTGACAATGTAAATGAAACAGAATGACTTTTTTTTTCTGTGCAAACACCCCAACACAGTAACGATTAACTCATCAATATTAAAGTCTATTCTTCAATAATAAATAAAAGTCAATCACTCATAGAACAGGAACATTAAAATGCTGATGCAGTGGTTGTGGTACAGGATATCTCAGCTCATTGATTGCAAAAATAAAAAGTTTGGCGCTTTTTCATAAATTATATTTGTCTGTCAATTACTTTTTATTACCAAATGTTAAGTAGCCATTAGAGAAACAGAAATCTTTTGAAAGTTATCACTCTAAAAGCCAAAAGAGTGATTAATTGAGACTTGAGTCAGTGGGTACAAAAACTATTCTCTGTGTTGAGTTGTCCTATATTTTTTGGATGATGGATAAAGTATTATATTAGGATGTCTAGACCAGCTGCCATTGATGGTCTCTTGAGTAGTCTCCTCTGGCAGCTCTTCATCGACTAAGTGTCGTGATGTGTTCCACAGTTTAGAAATGATGGCCATAATCTCACTTTAGGTTGTTCCTCACCTTGCACACTGGGGGCAGAATCATAGAAGCCATACAGAATGAAAGCAGGCCATTCAGCCCCTCAAATCCACACCAACCCTCTGAAGCGCATCCTACTCAGACACCACCCACTCCTAATCCCGTAATCCTGCATTTCCCAAGGCTAACCTGCACATCCCTGCGTACTACGGGCAATTTAGCATGACCAATCCAACGAGCAGTCGGTTGCATAGTTTATAGCCTGTGCAGTTTGATTGAGTACTGTCCACCATTGTCAGAGGTGGTTAAAGCCAGTGACCTCTTTCTGTTGTTGGCTCAGCAACGAGATGAAGATTCTTCATATGGCATTGTCCCATTGTGTTCAAATTCCTCGGTTGGTCACAAGGACACAAGTGGTTACCTCTCTCCAACAAAACATCTCTTTTTTTGCTGTGAGGCATAAGGAGCCAATCTGCAAGGTTTCCTTGAGCCAAAAGTATATAGAAAATTTATTAAAAGATTAGGCTTGGGGGAAATCTGAAAAATGCAACATCAAGCATGCAGCAATCATGCAGTCACTTAGGTGCACACACATTTATGTCGGTGTGAAACTAAAGGTAAATGGTGTCCAATACAGAGGACAGTAAAAACAAATATGGTTCAGCGTCCTTTGGTTGTCTTTGGGGTGTAAGGTTTGAGCAATGTTGTTTGGCTGCTCCTTAAATGCAGTCATTCATAGTGAATGTTTAATTATTGACATTTCTCAGTTCCTTGATGATTTTGTTTGCAGCAGTTTTTGTGGGAACCAGATACCAGCTTATTTTCGAGAGTCATAGCGATGTACAGCACGAAAATAGACCCTTCGGTCTAACTTGTCCATGCCGACCAGCTATCCTAACCTAACCTAGTCCCATTTACCAGCACCTAGCCCTTATCCCTCTAAACCCTTCCTATTCAAATACCCATCCGGATGCCTTTTAGATGTTGCAATTATACCAGCCTCCACCACTTCCTCTGACAGCGCATTCCATACACACAACCCTCTCAGCATGAAACAGTTGCCCTTAGGTCCCTTTTAAATCTTTCCCCTCTCACACCGCAGAGAAAATACCTTGCCTATTTAGTCTATCCATGCCCCTCTTGATTTTATAAACCTCTATAAGGTCACCCCTCAGCCTCCGACGCTTCAGGGAAAACAGCCTCAGCCTATTCACTTCTTAACTAAAAAATGTACACTTTGGATTTTCCCAGTATTAACTTGTATTTAATACCTGGGATTGAATAAGTGTCACTGAGTACTATTCCATTCGATCTGTCTTTTTGTGCTTTTAGATTTGCTCTTTCAGTGACCCCTTCGCCATCTTCCTGCTTTCCTACTTTTCCTATCCCTTCATGTGTATCTGTGATAGTTGCTCTGACTCTCTATATGTGTGCTTGCTTTACATGCCTTTGCATTTATTAGTAACTCTGTCCTACCTCCTGTGTGTGTGTGTATGTGAATGTGTCTGTCTGTTGTCTGCTCTCTATTTGTGCTATGTTTTCTTTTTCTTTCTTTTTGCATGTTTCTTACACTAACAGTGGTCACTCTCTCACTCATTCTGATAGATTTCCCATTCCAAAGACAAAACCTGTTACCTGCCATCTCATTAAAATTAGTGATAGCAGTACTGGTTGAGAAAATTGAGACAGCAGATTCTATCATAGAATCCCTTCGGTATGAAAGCAGGCCATTCAGCCCATCAAATCCACACTGACCCTCCAAAGAGCATCCCACCCAGACCCACCCCCATACCTAATCCCTGCAACCCTGCGTTTCCCACATCCAATCCACCCAACCCGCACACAATGGGAAATTTAGCATGGCCAATCTACCTAACTTGCACAATTTTGGATTATGGGGGGAAACCGGAGCACCCGGAGGAAACCCTCACAGACACGGGGAGAATGCGCAAACCTCCACACAGTCAGCCAAGAATCAACAATCAGCCACACAGACAAGTCAGCTAAGATCGAACCCAAGTCCTTGGCTCTGGGAGGCGGCAGTGCTAATCACTGAGCCCCTGTCCCACCCAATTCTGGTCATTTCTCTGCCAAAATGATCTCAGAACTTCCCTTAACAAGCTGGTTGTGGTGTGTATTTTCAAGGGACTCTTTGTGGGGTCAGTGCGTGATGGTGGTTGTGCCAATGTACAGTGTTTTGTTTTTGTGAATGCATTCCTGAGTCCTTGGTGGGTTTCGATAGGTGAAAGCATGGCAGTTGGCCCACATTGGGAAGAATCCATTTGTTTTACAGAGTTTTAATAGTCCCATCTCAGAGCTCCCCTGCTACCCTCTGATACGGATGTGGATTTTTTTTTAAGCTTTTTTTGTCTAATCAACCTGTTCAGAGATGTTATTACTCGCCTCTGGAGCAGGTGGGACTTGAACTCAAGCCCCTGGCCCAGGGGTAGGGACAACGCGCAACGGAATTTGAATTTCACTGCCTACTATGGTGGGTTTTGAACCCATGTCCCCATAACATTAGCATGGATCTCTGAATTAGTAGTCAAACAATATTTTGTGTAATGAGTTTCAGATGTAAGCCTTTATTCCAGCAATGCCTGTAATTGAGCAGTCTCGTCTCATCTCCATGCAGAGGCTATTGGAAGTCTTGTTGTGTTCCATTCATTCCAGATGATGAATTTTAATGTCCAGATAATTACCCATTGGATAGCCAGCCTCAGATGCAGTCATCAGTCCCAGCTATTAGACATTCCCATGTATATTTCTGAGAGTTTTGTTACTTTCATGTCAGGTGAGTTTGGCAGTCATTTTAAAGTGTCCCAGCTCTTTTCTAACTAGTTATCTCTCAGTCCCCAAGTCCACGGCTTTTATGTTTAGCCAATGAGATTTTGAGATTTAACAGTCTGTATTTTATCGTCATAAGACCAGGCAGTAGGTAGAAATCAGGTGGAGGAAATGTGGGCGCAGCAAGTTCCCATAAAACAGCAAGCTCATAATTGCCAGTTAATTTCTTTTATATCGATTATGTTGGTTGTTTGATAAATATTGGCCACAACACCAAAGCGAAATCCCCAACTCCCCTTTAAAATGGTGACATGGAATCTTTTAGTCAGTTGAGAAACAGAGAGATCTCACTTTAACATCTGATCTAAAAGATGGCACATCTGACAGTGCAGTATTGAGTGGGTGTTGCACTGAGAGTGTTTACTTGGATTTTGTGCCCTGGGACTCGTTCTAAATATGTTGCTACTGTTTCTGCACAGACAAGAAAATGTATTAAAGCATATTTTGCCACAATGGATCATGTTAAATAAGTTGTTAACGTTTACTCTGTCTTCAAGCATTCATCTTCAAGCGAAGCACTGAGCCATGATTCAATCAATGCACTTGAATTCACAATGAACGGCAGCTCATTAAAAAAGCAACTCCAAATTTTCATTCAAACTAGTTTAGTTCAAAGTAAAGCATCTCTCTAGTAAAACTTCATCTCTTTGAAATGACTTGAGGCATGTTGATGAAGACAGGAAGAAAGCTTTAGGCATGGCTGATGCATTTTGTTTTACTGTTCCTGATGTGCCAGATTTTGATGTGAAGGTTTGATTTAAATCCTAGTGATCTGGGCATTTTACTGACTTCCGAGAATGATATCAAAAGAGGCCATTTGGCCCATTTTGTCTCTGCTGGCATTATGAAGGAGCTATCTGATTAATCTCTTGTCCCTACTCTCTGTAGCTCTACAAGTTTTATTTCTTTATGGAGAGGGAGATAGTAGCCCATTGGTAATGTCAGTGGACATTAATCTAGAGGCAAAGTGTAATGCTTCGGAGACATGGATTTAAATCCCACTGCAGCCTCTGTTGGAATTTAAATTAAATATTGAAAAAAAATGGAATCTAAAGCGAGTCTCAGTAATGATGACTATGAAGCTAATATCGATTGTTGCAAAAAATAATTGATTCACTAATGTAGGGAAGGAGATCTTTTGAAGGTGTAGAAATCTAATTCCATTTGAAATATGAAATTCGCTGATAAAGTGCTGGATTTTTGATCAAGGTGGGAATTTGCAGAAATGTGACCACCTCACCCTGAGTTTGAAAACAGTTCACTGCCCCATCTCTCCCTTTCAGAATTCCTCTTGTATCAACGCTCAGCTCTGGGAACAGAAACATCGCTATCATCACTGTACATGTTGGACAGTACATCTGCTACACTTGTCACCAAATGTGAGACATGTGTATCTTTGGCAACAGGAAATAAATAAGATGGACATTTAATATACTTTTTTCCACTTAGCTTGCGTATTGTCAGAACTATCTTGAACTTTCTTTATAAAAAATCCTCTTAATTAAAGTCTGGGCAATGAGTACGAAAATTAGGCTGTTTTTGTATCAGGTAAGCAATCTGCTTTGCCACATTACCATCTGATATGCTGAAGGTGAAAATGTACCCTATGATTTTTTTTTAAATTGGCTGTAAAACTGACTTTAATGGTCCTTAGCACTGATGTCAATTAAAAATGTGAAACTTGTACGTGGTTAATATCCCAGGGGGTCCATGAGGTGAGCTTGCAATATTTCTGTTTGAGGGAGTAATTGAATTTGCGTAATGGTCCCATCTTATCCATTAGGCAAATCAGCAAGGCATTAATTAAAAATACATCACCAACTCTGCACACATCTTGACTAGCATTGGAAATAATTTACCCGAGACCAATCTGCATTGCCAGTTTTATGTCGGGTGATGAATGGAGAATGAAGGCCAAGTGTATTTATGTGTCATGGACTGAATTTTATGGTTCCCTTCCTGATGTATATTTGGCAGCGAGATGTGGGTTTGAGACATGGAGTATGTCAGGAGTTTGCCCCCACTGTCTTGGTGCCCACACTGTCCCTCTTGACTGGGGGCAGACAGACACTGCAATCAGCAACCTGCCTGACTGCCTGCTGTCTTTCTTTCCAAAGAGATAATTCTCAGGCAATTAAGTCTATTAACAAGCCAGTTGACCCAAACAATGTGATGCCCGCATCATTAAATGGGTGGTGGATGGGTGAGTGACTTAAAACAATTCTGTGCAAAAGGTGGGAGGTTGCTTATTTTGGAGGGTGGTACTGCACGTGGGTGCTTTCTCTTAAGACTTTACCACTCCCCCTGATTCTTCAAAACTCACTTGACCAGTTCCACCCCCCTCCTTAGTCTCCCCGGTCCCTTCCCACCTCAGAATGTACCGGATCCTCTTGGATCCATTGTACTGCTCTGAGGATTGGTGTACACTAGGACCTATCATAGTTGGGCAGTCTGTTCCCAAGGGTGGAATGGCCTCCTGCTGAGTGCATTATTGTTGAGGCTGGGCCTTACCAAGTGTTGGTCATTGTGGTGCCATCATTCCTTCTGAGGAAGGTGCTTCTTTGAAACTCAATCCCGGTGTCCGTCAATTAATTCATCCTTCAACCCACAT
The DNA here is from genome assembly GCF_020745735.1 of Hemiscyllium ocellatum. Lineage (NCBI taxonomy): Eukaryota > Metazoa > Chordata > Chondrichthyes > Orectolobiformes > Hemiscylliidae > Hemiscyllium > Hemiscyllium ocellatum. The sequence continues at coordinate 17,721,310 of NC_083406.1, forward strand.
TAGGAACAAAAGCATTAAATAACTGTTCTTATCTCGTTTACTGTTTGTGGGATCTTCCTGCCTGCAAATTCATAAGTTCATAAGACATAGGGGCAGAATTAGGTGACTCAGTGGTGAGCACTGCTGCCTCACAGCACCAGGGAGCCGGGTTCAATTCCCACCTCAGACGACTGTCTGTGTGAAGTTTGCACATTCTCCCTGTGTCTGTGTGGGTTTCCTCCCACAATTCAAAGATGTCCAGGTTAGGTGAATTGGCCATGCTAAATTGTCCATAGTGTTCAGTGATGTGTAGGTTAGGTGCAATAATCAGGGTAAATGTAGAGTAGTAGGGTTGGGGAATGTGTCTGGGGTGGGTTACTGTTCAGAGGGTCAGTGTGAACGTGTTGTGCTGACGGGCCTGTTTCGGCGCTAAAGGGATTCTATGAGTCCGCTCTGCCATTTGTTCATGGCTGATATGCTCCTCATCCTCATTTTCCTGCCTTCTCCACATCACCCTTGAATCCATCATCAACTAAATATCTGTCTAACTCCTCCTTAAATTTACTCACTGCCTCAGCATCCACCGCACTTCAGGGTAGCGAATTCCACAGATTCACAACCATTCGGGAGAAGTAGTTTCTCCTCAACTCTGCCTTAAATTTGCTACCCTTTATCCTAAGACTATGTCCTCTCATCCTAGAATGTCGCACAAGAAGAAGCATCTGCTATTTTATCCACACCTTTTATTATCTGGAATACCTCAATTTGATCTCAGATTGTCTGCCTTGCTTCCTACATTACAACAGCAGTTCAAAATGTTGGTAATTCTGCTCACAGCCTCTCAAGTGCCTCCCTTAAAACTTAGAGCCCAGAACCCAGTTGATGCCTATTCATAGACTTATAAAGGTTTAACATTAATGGGCGGCACGATGGCACACAACGCCAGAGACCCGGGTTCAATTCCCGCCTCAGGCAACTGTCTGTGGGGAGTTTGCACATTCTCCCCGTGTCTGCGTGGGTGTTCTCCGGGTGCTCCGGTTTCCTTTAACAGTCCAAAAATGTGCAGGTTAGGTGAATTGGCCATGCTAAATTTCCCATAGTGTTAGGTGTAGGAGAATGGGTCTGGGTGGGTTGTTCTTCGGAGGGCCACTGTGAACTAGTTGGGTCGAAGGGCCTGTTTCCACACTGCAAGTAATCTAAGTAAACATATCTCATTGGTTTTGTGCTCTGTACCTCTAATAATAAAGCAAAGGAAGAAGTATGATTCTTTTAAACAAATGCTTTTGGATATATTGTAGCTCATGGTCTAGAATTTAAAACCTGTATGTGCTATGAATGTTCTTAACTTGATAAATCACCATCAATAATGCTTAAAAACGTAATGTTTGTCTTTCTCCATAGAAAATGATGCAATCTTCCATTTTCCACATGTTCGTTCTGAGTATGGTTGCTGTTGATGTCACTGTGGCTGCCAGCAATTACTACAAGGGAGAGAATTCCAGGAGTCAGTATGATCTGTTTTATCTGGCAGAGGTGGGTACAAGAAACTGTCAGTGATTTCCAGAGAGAAAAATCTGATTCACTCTCTCATCCAAAAGTGTTAAATCACATGCCATTCTCTAGTCCCTTATGCATTCCTGAGAAACTTGAGCTGACTGTCTGCAGCCAGTTTGATGAAGTGTCAAAACTGTCAGATTGCTAGCCTGGATGTACTCTCTGATTAGAAATGCCAAGAGGTAATGAGCAGGCAGGAGACTTGAATGTATGTGGTCACTAGTTTGAGTTCTTCCTTCACAGGCACCATTAGTTATGCAGCAGTTCCTAGGCATAAATATATTTTACATTGAATTTGATGTTGCACAGAATATACAAGTCGTTTGATCCAATTGATCTATGTTAGTGTTTATAAAAGCAAAGAAAGTGCTCATACCTCTATAGCATCTTTCATAACCTAAGGGTGTTCCAAATTGTTTGAGAGACAATTTGGTGCTTTTAAAGTGTAGTCACAGTTATACTGTAAGAAATGTGGTAGCCACACACAAGATGCTACATGCAGCAATGTGGTAATGATGATCAAGGAAGATATAGCTGTAGTTATGGGCAATTTTCATCTGCATACAGATTGGGAATTCAAATTAGTAACAATAACATGGAGGATGAGGAATTCCTGGAGTGTGATACAGGATCATTTTCTGCAACTAGGAGAAAGTGAGGACTGCAGATGCTGGAGATCGGAGCTGAAAAATGTGTTGCTGGAAAAGCGCAGCAGGTCAGGCAGCATCCAAGGAGCAGGAGATTCGATATTTTGGGCATAAGCCCTTCTTCAGGAATGAGGAGGGTGTGCAAGCAGGCTAAGATAAAAGGTAGGGAGGAGGGACTTGGGGGAGGGGCATTGGGAATGCGATAGGTAGAAGGAGGTTAAGGTGAGGGTGATAGGCCAGAGAGGGGGTGGGGGCGGAGAGGTCAAGAAGAAGATTGCAGGTCAAGAAGGCGGTGCTGAGTCCGAGGGTTGGGACTAAGATAAGGTGGGGGGAGGGGAAATGAGGAAGCCGAAGAAATCTGCATTCATCGCTTGTGGTTGGAGGGTTCCTAGGCGGAAGATGAGGCCCTCTTCCTCCATGCGTCGTGTTGCCATGGTCTGGCGATGGAGGAGGCCAAGAACCTGCATGTCCTTGGCGGAGTGGGAGGGGGAGTTAAAGTGTTGAGCCACGGGGTAGTTGGGTTGGTTGGTGCGGGTGTCCCAGAGGTGTTCTCTGAAACGTTCCGCAAGTAGGTGACTTGTCTCCCCAATGTAGAGGAGGCCACATCGGATGCAGGGGATGCAGTAAATGATGTGTGTGGAGGTGCAGGTGAATTTGTGACGGATATGGAAGGATCCCTTGGGGCCTTGGAGGGAAGTGAGGGGGAAGTTTGGGCGCAAGTTTTGCATTTCTTGTGGTTGCAGGGGAAGGTGTCGGAAGTGGAGGTTGGGTTGGTGGGAGGTGTGGACCTGACGAGGGAGTCGCAGAGGGAGTGGTCTTTTCAAAACGCTGATAGGGAAGGAGAAGGAAACATGTACTTGGTGGTGGGATCTGTTTGGAAGTGGCGGAAATGACGAAGAATGATACAATGTATCTGGAGGTTGGTGGGGTGGTAGGTGAGGACCAGTGGGATTCTGTCCTGGTGGCAATTGGAGGGGCGGGGTTCAAGGGCGGAGGAGCGGGAAGTGGACGAGATGTGGTGGGGAGCATCGTCAACCACGTCTGGGGGGAAATTGCGGTCTTTGAAGAAGGAAGCCATCTGGGTTGTTCGGTATTGGAATTGGTCCTCCTGGGAGCAGATGCGGCGGAGGCGAAGGAATTGGGAATATGGGATGGCATTTTTACAGGGGGCAGGATAGGAGGAGGTATAATCTAGGTAGCTGTGGGAGTCGGTCGGTTTATAGTAAATGTCCGTGTTGAGTCGGTCGCCCGAGATAGAAATGGAGAGGTCTAGGAAGGGGAGGGAGGAGTCTGAGACGGTCCAGGTACATTTGAGGTCGGGGTGGAAGGTGTTAGTAAAGTGGATGAACTGTTCAACCTCCCCGTGGGAGCATGAGGTAGCGCCGATACAGTTATCGATGTAGCGGAGGAAAAGGTGGAGGGTGGGGCCAGTGTAGTTGCGGAAGATGGACTGTTCCACATATCTGACGAAGAGGCAGGCATAGCTGGGGCCCATGCGGGGCCCATGGCTACTCCTTTGGTTTGGAGGAAGTGGGAGGATTGGAAAGAGAAGTTGTTCAGAGTGAGGACCAGTTTAGACAGTCGAAGGAGGGTGTCAGTGGAAGGGTACTGGTTGGGTCGGCGGGAAAGGAAGAAACGGAGGGCTTTGAGGCCTTCGTGATGGGGGATGGAGATGTATAGGGACTGGATGTCCATGGTGAAGATAAGGCGTTGGGGGCCAGGGAAGTGAAAATCATTGAGGAGGTGGAGGGCATGGGTGGTGTCCCGAACATAGGTGGGGAGTTCTTGGAATAAGGGGTACAGGACTGTGTCGAGGTATGCAGAGATGAGTTCGGTGGGGCAGGAGCAGGCTGAGACAATGGGTCGGCCGGGGCAGTCAGGTTTGTGGATTTTGGGCAGGAGGTAGAAACGGGTGGTGTGGGGTTGTGGGACGATGAGGTTGGAGGCGGTGGATGGGAGATCCCCTGAGTTGATGAGGTTACGGATGGTCTGGGAGATGATGGTTTGGTGGTGGGAGGTGGAGTCAAGGGGGCAGTAGGAGGAGGTGTCCGCGAGCTGGCGTTTAACCTCAGCGGTGGAAAGATCGGTGCGCCAAACTACCACCGTGCCTCCCTTGACTGCCGGTTTGATAGCGAGGTTGGGGGGAGTGGAGGGCTGCACGTTGCGAGGGTGAGAGGTTGGAGTGGGTAAGAGGGGTGGACAGGTTGAGGCGGTTAATGTTGCGGCAGCAACGACATGTTGAGAAACCAAATGGAGAACAAGCCATCTTAGACTGGGTATTGCGCAATTAGAGAAGAATGATTGGCAGTCCAGCTGTATGAAGCCCATTTGGAGAAGAGTGACCAGAAAGGGGATAGAATTCCTCCACTAAGATGGAGAGTGATGTAATTGATTCTCATATGGAGGAGCCGGGTTTGGACTGGGGTGGACAAAGCTAAAAATCACACAGCAGCAGGTTATAGTCCACCATGTTTATTTGGAGGCACTAGCTTTCGGAGCGCTGCTCCTTCATCAGGTAGTTGTGGAGCAGGACCATAAGACACCGAATTTATAGCAAAAGATTACAGTGTCATGCAACTGAAATGATATATTGAACAACCCTAGACTGTTGTTACGTCTTTCATCTTTCAGAATCTGTTGCACGTTTTGTTCATTAATATGTAAATCCCCAAACATTCTTGAGATAACATGGTTTTTAAAAAAGGGGACATCTCAGCTTAGACAATGCATTAAAAGTGTGAGGTTAGAGTCTGTCTGTATCCCAATCTTGAGTCAGATTGGTTCTATTTCTAAAGTGGAATTTATAAAATATTACAGATTGTGCCTGCAGATTGTGTGCTTTTTGAGCAAAATAGAATGTATCTGCAACGAGAATTCTGCAAATGCAAATTCACCCCATAGACTTATATGTGTGTGTGCATGAGGGAGAGAGAGTCGATGTATGTGAGTGTGTGCATGTGAGTGTGAGTGCATGCACAAGTGTGTGTCTGCATGTGTGCGTGCTTGGTAAAGTGTGTGTGTGAATGTGGGAGGGTGCGTGTGTGGGTGTGAGTGTGTATGTGTGCATGAGAGAGCGTGAGTATGAGAGAAGGTCTGTGTCAGGATGTGTGTGTGTGTGTGTGTGTGTGTGTGTGTGTGTGTGTGTGTGTGTGTGTGTGTGTGTGTGTGTGTGTGTGTGTGTGTGTGTGTGTGTGTGAGAGAGAGAGAGAGATTGTTTAGTGCAATGGGGGATCGTCACCTGAAGATCCAAGGCCGAACGTCTGGACCGCCGAAGTGGTCACCCTGTCTGGTGATTGTAACGCAGTGTCCATTCATCCATTATCGTAGCATCTGCTTGATCTTGCCAAGATACCATGCCTCAGGGCATCCTTGCCTGCAGTGTGTGAGATAGACAACATTGACCAAGTCACATGAGTACCTGCCGTGTACATGGTGGGTGGTGTCCCCACGTGTAATGGTGGTATCCATGTCGATGCACTGACAGGTCTTGTTGTGTATGCCATGACAGGGTTATATGATGTTGTGGTTAGTGTTGTCCTGAAGGCTGGGCAGTTTGCTGCAAACAATGGTCTGTTTAAGGTTTGGTGGTTGTTTAAAGGCAAGAAGTGGAGGTGTAGGGAAGGTTTTGGCGAGGTGCTCATCCTTATCGTTAATGTGTTGCAGGCTGCGAAGAACATGGCGTAGTTTCTCTGCTCCTGGGAAGTAGTGGACAATGAAGGGTACCCTATCGGTTGCAGCCTGTGTCTGTCTCCTAGGAGGTCATTACAGTTTCTTGCTGTGGCACGTCGGAACTGGCGATCGCTGAGTTGTGCATTGTATCCTGTTCTTATGAGTGCATCCTTCAGCACCTTCAGGTGTCTGTCATGTTCCTCCTCACCTGAACAAATCTTGTGTATGCGTAGGGCTTGTCCGGAGGGGATGGCTGTTCTAAGGTGTTTCGGGAGGAAGCTGGAGAAGTGTAGCATTGAGAGGTTAACTGTGGGTTTGCGGTAGAGTGTGGTACTGAGGTGCCCATCCTTGACGGAGATGCGAGTGACAAGAATAGATAGGTACTAAAGAGTAGTCCATGGTAGGTCTGATGGTAGGATGAAACTTGTTAATATCTCACTCTACCGCAAACACACGGATAATCTCACAAAGCTTAACTTCTCCAGCTTCCACCCGAAATGTATCACAACAGCCATCCCCTATGGACAAGCTCTACGCATAAACAGAATCTGTTCAGATGAGAAGGAACATGATGGACACCTGAAGGTGCTCAGGGACGCTCTCATAAGGACAGGGTACGATGCTCAACTCATTGATTGCCAGTACCGATGTGTCATATCTAGAAACCGTAATGAGCTCCTCAGGAGACAGACATGGGATGCATTCGATAGGGTACATGTCATTGTCCACTACTTCCAAGGAGCAGAGAAACTACACCATGTTCTTCGTCACCTGCAGCATATTATCAATGAGGATGAGCACCTCACCAAGTTCTTCCCTACACCTCTATTTCTTGCCTTTAAACAACCGCCAAACCTTAAAGAGATCATCATTCTCAGCAAACTACCCAGCCTTCAGGACAACATTGACCACAACACCGTACAACCCTGTCATGGCAACCACTGCAGGACATGTCAGAGTGAACCACTATTACATGTGGGACACCTCCCACTATGTACGTGGCAGGTACTCATGTGACTCGGCCAATGTTGTCTGTCTCATACACTGCAGGCAAGGATGCCTTGAGGCATGGTACATTGGTGAGACCAGGCAGACGCTCCGACAATGGATGAATGGACATTACACAACAATCGCCAGACAGGGATGTACCCTCCCAGTAACACTTCACTGGTCAGAGACATTTGGCTTCGGTGGACTTCGGGATATGCAACAACGCAGAGTGGCCGAGCAGAGGCTGATAGCCAAGTTCGGTACCCATGGGGATGGCCTCAACCAGGACCTTGGGTTCATCTCACACTACAGGTGACCCCTCTACGCTATACACTCTCTTTCTCTCTCTCTCTGTCTGTCTCTCTCTCTCTCTCTCTCTCTCTCACACACACACACACACACACACACACACACACACACTCTCTCTCTTACATATACACACTCCCTCTCATATATACACACATACCTCCCACACTCACATTCACCCTCTCACAGGTTAAGATTCCATCACACACACACACACATTTTACCAAGCATGCACACATGCAAACACACTTGCTCTCACACGCACTTGCACAGAGATGCACACACACACATGCAGACTCTCTCTCATGCACACATACACACACATACATACACACACACATGCAGACTCTCTCTCATGCACACACACACACACACACACACACACACACACACACGTCTATGGGGTGAATTTGTATTTGTGGAATTATATTGGCAGATACATTGTATTTTGCTCAAAAAGTGCACAATCTGCAGGCAGTCAATCCACGTAATATTTTATAAATTCCACTTGGGAAGTAGAACCAGTTTGAGTCAAGATTGGGATACAGACAAACTCTAATCTCACACCTTTAATGCTTTGTCTGGAGCGGAGGTGTCACTTTTTTTAAAACCTTTGTTATCTCAAGAATGTGACTTAAATGTAGTTCTGGGATTTACATATTAATGAACCAAAACCTGCAACCCATTCTAAAAGATGAAAGACTTAACAGCAATCTAGCTTTGTTCAATGTATCGCATTGGTTGCATGACTCTGTAATCTTTTGCTATAAATTCTGTGTCTTATGGAACTGCTCCACAATCACCTGATGAAGGAGCAGCGCTGTGAAAGTTAGTGCTTCCAAACAAACCTGGTGGACTATATCCTGGTGTTGGGAAATTGAATCTCAGATTAGGGACCTGAATCTAGATAGAAGAAACTATGATTGTATGAAGTACAATTGGGAAACATCATTCCACAGGATGGCAGTGGATAAGCAATCACAAACATGTCAACGTGCATGGAGGAACCACAATTGTTCATTTCTGGCCCAGAAATATAACAAGAAAGGTGGCCTAACCATGACTAACAAGGAAACTTAGGGATAGCATTGCATCCAAGGAAGGGGTGGACAAATTCGTCAAAAAAAGGCGCAGACCTGAGGATTGGGAGCAGTTTAGAGTTCAGTAAAAGAGGACAAAGTGATTGATTTAAGACAGGAAAATACAGTATCAGAGTAGGCTTGCGGGGATTATGCAAATTGACTTCCATAAGTATATGAAGAGAAAAAGATTAGTGAAGGCAGTTGTAGGCAAAACAATAAAATTTGGTCTATCTTCACAAAGGAGAGCACAAATAGCACCCTGTTGTGTAACACATGATTTAGTGAACAGGAAGAAGCGAAGGAAATCAGTATTAGCAGAGGAATTGTGTTGGGGAGATTGATAGGACTGCATGCAGATAAATCACCAGAATCCCAGAGTACTCAGATTACAACAGGATCTTGACCAGATGGGCCAATGGGCTGAGAGGTGGCAGGTGGAGTTTAATTCAGGTAAATGTGAGGTGCTGCATTTTGGGAAAGCAAATCTTAGCAGGATTTATACACTTAATAGTAAGGTCCTAGGGAGTGTTGCTGAACAAAGAGACCTTGGAGTGCAGGTTCATAGCTCCTTGAAAGTGGAATCGCAGGTAGATAGGATAGTGAAGAAGGCGTTTGGTATGCTTTCCTTTATTGGTCAGAATATTGAGTACAGGAGTAAAGAGGTCATGTTGCGGCTGTACAGGTCATGGGTTAGGCCACTGTTGGAATATTGCGTGCAGTTCTGGCCTCCTTCCTACCAGAAAGATGTTGTGGAACTTGAAAGGGTTCAGAAAAAGGATGTCACCAGGGTTGGAGGATCTGAGCTATAGGGAGAGGCTGAACAGGCTGGGGCTGTTTTCCCTGGAGCATCGGAGACTGAGGGGTGACCTTATAGAGGTTTACAAAATTATGAGGGGCATGGATAGGATAAATAGACAAAGTCTTTTCTCTGGGGTCGGGGAATCCAGAACTAGAGGGCATAGGTTTAGGGTGAGGGGGAAAGATATGAAAGAGACCTAAGGGGCAACCTTTTCACACAGAGGGTGGTACGTGTATGGAATGAGCTGCCAGAGGAATTGGTAGAGGCTGGTACAATTGCAACATTTAAAAGGCATTTGGATGGGTATATGAATAGGAAGGGTTTGCGGGGTATGGGCCGGGTGCTGGCAGGTGTGACTAGATTGGGTTGAGATATGTGGTCGGTGTGGACAGTTGGACTGAAGGGTCTGTTTCCATTCTGTACATCTCTATGAATCTATGACATAAGGAAGTAGATCTACAAATAACGGATGCATTGGTGGTTACCTTTCAAGATCCTACAGACTCTGGAACAGCTCAAATGGATTAGAGGGTAGCGAATGTAACCCAAGTATTTTTTTTAAAAGATAGAAAACAAACAGGGAATTATAGATTGGTTAACCTGATATTGGTAGTAGGGAAAATGCCAGGGTCTACTTTAAAAGGGTTAAGAACAGAGCACTTGGGAAACAATGATAGGATCAGACAGGGCCAACATGGATTTGCATAGGGAAAATCATGTTTGACAAATGTACTGGAATTTTTCAAGGATGTGATTAGAATTGATGAGGGGGAGCCAGTGGATGTGATTTATTTGGACTTTCAGAAGGCTTTCAATAAAATCCATGAGAGATTAGCTTGGAAGGTTAAGCCGATGGGAATTGGTGATAGTGTACTAACATGGATACAGAATGAGTTGGCAGACCAATAGAAATAAAAGTGACTTTTTCTGAGTGGCAGCCAGTGACTCGTACTGTACCACAGGGATCAGTGTTTGGGCCCCATCTATTCACAGTATATATTAAGGATTTAGATAATGGAACTAAATGGAGTATCTCCAAGTTTTGAGATGACACAAAGTTGGGTGGAAGGGTCAACTGTGAGCAGGATGCAGAGATGTTGCACTGTGATTTGGAAAAGTTGAGTGGTCAAATGCATAGCAGGTGAAGTATAAAGTGGATGAATGTGAGGTTATCCATTTTGGTAGCAAACGCTGGAAGGCAGATTATTATCTGAATGATAAATTTGGAAAAGGGGAGGTGCTGCGACACATGGATGTTGTCATACAACATCCACTGAAAATAAGCATGCAGGTGAGGAAGGCAAGTGGTAAGTGGTAGGTTAGCCTTCATAACAAGAGGATTGGTATACAGAGGAAGACTATCGGAAGGACACAGGCAGGGAGTATTTTGTTCAGTTAATCGAGTGCCGGGTAACATAGTTAGCCAACCATTGGGACCTTGCCATCTTGTTCAGATAATCCGAAATTCTGTTAATCGAATGCTAGATAATCAAGGTTCCTCTGTACATGAGCAGGGATGTCTAGCTGCAACCATGCAGGGCCTTGGTGAGATCACAGCTGAAGTTCTATGTGCAGTTTTGGTCATTTTGTCTGAGGAAGGATGTTCTGGCTGTGGAGGGAGTGCAATGAAGGCTTGCCAGTCTGATTTCTGGGATGGCAGAACTGAAGTGTGTGAAGAGAGGTTAGATCAGTGAGGACTGTATTGACTGGAGATTAGAAGAATGAAGAGGGACTTCACAGGAACCTATGGAACTCTTGTAGCACTAGATATTCCTAATGATGGGTGAGTCTAGATCCAAGGGAAACAGGATACCAGGTAAGCCATTTTGGACAGATATGAGAAGAAATTTCTTCGCCTTGAGTATGTGAGCCTTTGGAATTCACTTCCACAGAAAGTAGCTGAGGCCAAAACTTTCAGTTTTCAAAAGGGAGTAAGATACGTTCTTTGGGCTAAACAGATCAAAGGATATGGAGAGAAAGCAGGAACAAGATATTGAGTTGGATGAACAGCCCTGATTTCATTCAATGGCAGAGCAAGCGCAAAGAACTGAATGACATACAGCTATGTGCCTATGTTTAAATAAAGTCAGAAATCACATGATACCAGGTTATAGTCCAACAGTTTTATTCAAAATCACAAGCTTTCAGAGTGCTGTTCCTTCCTCAGGTGAAGTCATCTTCTGAAAGCTTGTGATTTCAAATAAACCTGTTGGACTATAATCTGCTGTCTTTTGACTTCTGACTTTGTCCACTCCAGTCCAACACCAGCGCCTGCACATCACGCCTATGCTTAAACAAGACCTGAAAGTGGATTTGCAAGGGGATGAAACTAGCAGAAGCACTTGTTCGTTCACATTGGTTGTAATTTGAATTTCACTTCCTTGACTTTAGGTCAGAAGTGTAAAATACTGATTTAAAGAAGAAATTGGCTTGGAATGTTTGAGGACTGTTCTTTCAAGGCTTGATTTTCATCTCCTCAGTGATACAAGTACAATTTCAGGTTTTTGAACGTGTGTACAAATGTTGGAAAGGCAGGCATTCTCTTTAAAGAGCAAAATCTTTCTGACATGCTCAGACACCAACTGTCAAATGTTCTGTCTTCTTCCACTTAAACAAGTTTTCAAATTCTCCAATGTTACCTAAATGACAAGAAAGATGCTTTTTTTATTGGTCTCTGAAGTTAAACAAATCTCTATTCGGATGTCAAGCTGAGTTCCAACTAGACTGCTTTGGGAATGAGCTGTTTTCCTGCACTATTCGTATGAAGTGCAAATACCTCAGTAATCTGCCAGTAGGATACTGAATCTTATTGTCTTGACAGGAGGATTGTGAACGTGTTTGCTCAGAATAGAAAATGTGCTGACTGATTAATCATTAAATAAACAATATGGTACTTTGGATAGTTCCAAATGAACACTCAGTGCATTTATGATCATTTTAAGTCTTTTAGTTTAGGTCATAGAGTCAGAAGTTTACAGCATGGAAACTGGCCCTTCGGCCCAACTAGTCCATGACACCCAGTTTAAGTGAAGAAGTTATAGATACTTACAAGAAACAAAGAGCAAAGAACATTAAAGCATAGGAACAGGCCCTCTGGCCCTCCAAGGCTGCATCAATCCACATCCTCTATCTAAACCTGTCACCTATTTTCTAAGGATCTGTATCCCTCTGCTCCCGGCTCATTCATATATCTGTCTAAATACATCTTAAGTGACGCTACCGTGCCTACTTCTACCACCTCTGCTGGCAATGTGCTCCAGGCACCCACCACTTCCTGCATAAAGAACTTTCCATGTGCTTCTCCCTTAAACGTTTCCCCTCTCACCTTGAACTCATGATCCCTGGTAATTGGGTCCCCCACTCTGGGAAAAAGCTTCTTGCTATCCATCCTATCTATTCCTCTCATGATTTTGTAGACCTCAATTAGGTCCCCCCTCAACCTCTGTCTTTCTAATGAAAATAATCCTAATCTAGTCAACCTCCCCTCATGGCTAGCACCCTCCATACCAAGCAACATCCTGGTGAACTTCCTTTGCACCCTCTCCAAAGCATCCACGTCTTTTTGGTAATGTGACGACCAGAACTGTACACAGTATTCCAAATGTGGCCAAACTAAAGTCCGATACAACTGTAATATGACCTGCGTGCTCTTGTATTCAGTACCCCGTCTGATGAAGGAAAGCAATGAGTATGCCGTCTTGACCACTCTATCGACCTGCATTTCCACCTTCAGGGTACAATGAACCTGAACACCCAGATCTCTCTGCATATCAACTTTCTCCAGGGCTTTTCCATTTAACATATAGTCCATTCTTGAATTGAATCTTCCAAAATGCATCATCTCACGTTTGCCCGGATAGAACTACATCTGCCATTTCTCCGCCCGACTCTCCAATCTATCTATATTCTGCTGTCCCCTTCACTATCTGGCATCTTCTGACAGTCCCCTTCACTATCTGCTACTCTACCAATCGTAGTGTTATCTGCAAACTTGCAAATCAGACCATCAATACCTTCCTCCAGATCATTTATGTATATCATAATGGTCAGGGGAAATTTGAGACTAGCAAAGAGGAAAAAGGAAGCATTCATAAGGTCTAGATGACTGAAAACAGATGAAGCTTTGGAAGGATATCAGTAAAGTAGGACCGAACAACAGTGGTCCTAACATGGATTCCTAACATGACTGTTCCACTACCACTCTCCGCCTCCTGCTGCCCAGCCAGTTTTCTCTCCATCTAGCTTGTACACCCTGGACCCCATGCAACTTCACTTTCTCCCTCAGCCTACCATGGAGAACCTTATCGAACACCTTACTGAAGTCCATGTATATGACATCCGCACACCTTCCCTCGTCAATCAACTTTGTTACTTCCTCAAAGAATTCTATTAAGTTGATAAGACATGATCTTTCC